>NC_133666.1:437599705-437941504 GCF_037893015.1 Macrotis lagotis
GTATTTATCTTTTAAATACAAAAAAAGTTTATTAAAAACAGGTCGCAAGTAAAATTCAATAGAAATATGTTTTTATCATAATGTATAAACAATTATTAAAAGCACATCTATATATAAATATTTTATTTGAATGCCCAGTGATGATCCAATCCACTTTTGATTAAATCATTTATGGTTTCTAGATATCTTTATGACTACATAAAATCTTAGGATCGTATTACAATAAGTACAATAAGATGGTTTTGTTGTTTTCACTAATTTTTTTAAGAATTAGGAGGAAAAATGTTAATTCATACATAGCATCAAATTTTTCATTAAAGAAAAGTGCTAAGTTTTTATTTATTATTAAGCTACTAGTGTTCTTAAGATATTTGGGAGGGCCTTGCTTTTCCTGATTTTTCAGACAGGATAAGTATGCAAATCCTTCGCAAACATTTTGAACCAGTTTATTCTCTTACTTCATACTGAACAGTTGAAATCATGGAAGCACACTTTAAAACAAGAAACTGAAAGATGTAAAAAAAAGTACCCAAATTTTTCATTCATGTTAATTTATTTATTTTATTTATTTATCATATAACTCTAATTGAAAGTGATTTGTTTTCATCTATGGAAAGGGGAACAGTTTATGACCAAAGAAGAGATAGAGAATATTATAAATATTATATATATATATATATAAATATTATAAAAGACAAAATAGATAATTTCATATGATTAAATTCAAAAGTTTGTCCACAAATAAAACAAATGCTGCCAAGATCAAAAGGAATGCAGTAAGCTAAGAAATAATTTTTTGTAACTAGTGTTTCTGTAAAAAGGACTCATTTCTAAAATATATAGAGAACTGAGTCAAATTTATAAGAATACAAGTTATTTCTCAATTGATAAATGGACAAAGGATATGAAAAGGAAATTATCAGATGAAATTAAAGATATCTATAGTCATATGAAAAAATGTTGTAAATCATTATTGATATGCAAATTAAAACAATTATGAGGTACCACTTCACACTTCTCAGAGTGGTTAATATAAGTAACAAGGAAGATGATCAATGTTGGAGGGGATGTGGGAAAACTGGGACATTGATACATTATTAGTGGAGTTGTGAACTGATCCAACCATTCTGGAGAGCAATTTGAAATTATGCCCAAATGACAATAAAATTTGCATACCCTTTGATCCAGCAAAACCACTACTGGGTCTGTGTCCTGAAGAGATCATAAAAAAGGGTAAAAAAAAAAGACTCACCTGTACAAAAATTATTTATGGTAGCTCTTTTTGTGGTGGTAAAGAATTGGAAAATAAAAGCATGCTCATCATTTGGGGAGTGACTGAACAAATTGTGGTATATGAAGATGATGGAACATTATTATTCTATCAGAAACCATTAGGGTCAGGATTTCAGAAGAGAATGAAAAGACTTGCTTGAACTGATACAGAATGAAGTGAGCAAAATCAGAATAACATTATACACATTGACATCAACATGAGAGGGGCGGCTAGGTAGCGCAGTGGATAAAGCACGGGCCCTGAAGTCAGGAGTACCTGGGTTCAGATCTGGTCTCAGACACTTAATAATTACCTAGCTGCGTGGCCTTGGGCAAGCCACTTAACTCCATTTGCCTTGCAAAAACCTAAAAAAAAACCAAACAAACAAAAAAATCCCAGCAACATGAGGTGATGATTAACCATGATGGACTTGATCATTTCTGCCAATACAATAATCAAAGAAAATACTAAAAGACTTTCAGAGAACTGTGAAGTTTAAATGCAAATCAGATTTTACTGTCTTCAATTTTTAAAAACAGCTCTCTTATGAATTATTTCATTTTTTCTGTAATTTTTTTCTCTTCCATTCAGATGTAATTCTACTTTCACAATATGATTAATATGGCTCTATGTTTAGCATGATTATACATATAGAGCCTATATTACATTGCATTCTGTCAGAGGGAGGTGAACTGCAAGGAAAGGAGTGAGAAAAATGTAAAAAATGATCATTGATAACTAACCTTATATGTAGTTAGGAAAGTAAATAAATAAATAAATGGGAAAAAGAAAAATATATTAAATAGAACAAAAAATTTAAAATTTTTTAAATGATTTATTTTCTAAGACTGAAAATTTCTACCCTTTATATATATGTAAGTAAGTGTATTTTCCCTAATATATATATTTATAAGAGAACAATGTGGTACAGAACAATCATATAAAACTCCACATCAGGGTTTTGACAGATAGAAAAATGTATTTGTAATCACACCAATATATATAATTTTAACATCACACATTGAATAGCAAGTTCCTTATCCATCCCCATATCCAGTGCCTGGCTCATAATAGGTCCTTTAATAAATGATAACTGATTGATTAATTAATAAAGAACACAGTGGAGAGTCTCAGTAATTTACAATATCTGTGAAGAGGCTGAGTAATAACATTCATGTTGTAAGATGTGCATAAACTAATATGCTGAGTATAGATAATAAAGGGAACTAGAGTTCTTACTTTAAGGAAATAAAACTCAACTGAACGGTAGCACTAACACTCCACAAGGTATAACTAGTGACTGGATATCATTAGAAATCTCAGTCAAATGCATTCCCTGTCAGGCACACTATCCAATGTTCTCAACTCCACACCATTTTCCACCTTGCCATATTGTTTTCCCACATTAGAATATAAGCTCTTTAGAACAGTGGACATTTTTTTCTCATTTGCTTTACATCATTTAATCTGGAATATATCAATGGGATGGTGCAATTTTTTCAAAAGGATCCTACTTAAACAGATTATATGAATACTTTTGTCTCTAGTGTAATCACAACCTGTTTGTTCTCATCTTGTGAGATCCTTGTTCTTTTCTTCCCATAAATATTCCAATGAGTATCTATTCAATATGCGAACAGACTTTTAACTAGACTTTTTTTTAACATTTCATATATACTAGTGCAGCACTTGGAATGCCCATTTTATACTATGCTTTCTCTATCTGATATTAAACATCCTTTTCTCATTACATATTTCCAGGGGTGTATGTATGTATGTATGTATATGTGTTTATGTATGTGTATGTATCTTCTTGTATGGTTGAGATATGAGGTAAAATGAGTCAATAGAATAGCTTTGGTTACAAAGAAATATATTTATGAGAGAAAAATCTTTGTAGCAGAATGCGGCTGCATAACAGAGAATGTAACAGGACAAATGGTAGAAGAAACAAAAGGAATGCTGCTGTGCTTATATCCTGTAAAATCACCAGACCAAAAAGAGGAAATGGGTGATACGTTTCAGAAATAGATCACCAACTTGGCATGGAAGTAAATACAGTTACAATAGGGATTTCAATTATTCTGAAATCTCCTGGATTTTGTGACTAGTTTTCATGACCATTTTATTCTTCAAAATGTGCAGAAGGCAATGAAAGAAATTACTATTGAAATGATTTTGACTAATAAGGAGCAACTTTTTGCCAAAATAGAGATGTTGGAAACCTTGGTAGGAAATTAGTAGGCCATCTTAGAGTCTGTGATAGATAAAAACAGAAAAGTTATACATAGTCTTATATGTACCTGAGATTTTGGTGAAATAAATTTTAAAGAGTTCTATGGGTAAATCTGGTATGGTTCCATACTCTCCTTAATCTGCATGCTTCTTGAATTCTCCTTGTCATTCTTTTGCAGGGGAAACAGAATCCTAAAATCTTTTTCCCCCTCCCCCACTCCCACTTCACTCTTATATATGTCATGTCAGATCTTTCAGTGAGACACTGAATGTAAATGGGACATATTGGGTCTCATCATCTCAGTAGACCTTCCAAAACAGAACCTTTTGATCTCTGGACCTACATCAACAACTGCCTCCAGGATAGCACTATCTGGATGTTCCACAAGTACATCTAAGTTAGGCTGTTCAAAATCAGGTTTATTATCTTTTTCCTAAACCTTCTCCACCTCCTATCTTTATTTTTTCTATTAGTGGTACCAGCACTTCTCCAGTATCCAATATTTGAATCCTTGTTATCTGTGATTTTTTCCCTTTCCCTCAATTCTAATATCTGGTCAGGGGCCAAGTCCTATCAATTCTACCTTTGCCATATTTTGCCCTTGCCTGTCCTCCTTTCTATTATTATCTTTGTCATTAACCTAATACTCAACTTCATTATCATTCTGCTGGTCCATTGTAATAATCTCCTAATTGAACAGATCCACTCCAACTTTTTTTTTAGTTTTTTTGCAAGGCAAATGGGGTTAAGTGGCTTGCTCAAGGCCACACAGCTAGGTATGGCCTTAAGTGTCTGAGGACAGATTTGAACTCAGCTACTCCTGACCTCCAGGGCCGGTGCTCTATCCACTGCACCACCTAGCCACCCCACTCTAACTCTTAATGTCTCTCCCTTCCAATCTAATTCTTCATGCTTCCAGCAGAACAATCTCTCCTAAGAATAAATATAGTCATTTTACTCCCCTGCTAAAAAAAAAGAATCTTTAATGATTCTTTTCTTCCTTCCTAAACTTTAGGTTCCCTCCATAATTAGCATTACCTGACTTTTCCAACCATATTATATACTGAACTTCCACTTTATGCTCTCTATTACTTTTCATCTTCCACAAAAATCTGAACTTTTCCAATCATTGTACATTTTGAGCCCTTTACTGTACTTAGAATTTCTTTCCTCCCCTTTTTGTCCAGTTAAAGCTTAATTCACTAAATTCACTTAAAGCTAAATTCAAGTGCCATCATCTTGATGGAACCCTTCCTCAAATCCCCCATCATAAAAATAAAAAAAAATCAGATGCTCTCCTCAATCTCATCTAATACTTTTTTGGGGGGAATAATCTGTAAATTTATTTATAATTTAAATATATATATATATATATATACATATATATATATTCACACTAATTTATACAATAAATTACAAGAAAGGATTGTGTCTTTTCAAAACTGAATTTCTTTGAGGCCCTAGCACAATACTTTACTTACAATTTAGGTGTAATAAAAAAGTATTTGAATAAATAATAAGTATTTGAATTTTTAAAAATTAATTTTGGCTACCCTCTCCTAATTTAAGGGATAGGAGACTGGATATTCTCAATTTTAGTCACTTTTCAAAGGTTAATAATCTTCAGAATAGGAATTTCCCCTCTGTTTTCTAAGTTACTCTCTCATTTTTCAATGTAAGTCCATGTCTTTCCATTTTAGTCATCTGTGGAAATGGAAAATCCATGTTAGAATGTCTATAGCTAAAATTAAATAATTTAGGCATAAATTACAAATCTGCCTTTACTATTTGACATAAAATAATGCAATATTAGGTGAAGTATAAGATAAAAATAGATTTGTCTTTGAAATTGTATCTAATTTATATTAATCTGAAGATCAGAATTTCATTGTAGAAGGTATTAGAGAAAGGACAAAATGTAAATGTAATGAGACCTAACTTCTCATCATTCTTTAAGAGTTAATGTTTGTCCAAATTCTTTAAATAAAATTATCTTGCTCTCATTTAACTCCATTTCTTAAAATTCAGCATTTTAGTTACTTGAAAGTTCTGGCTAGTAATATTAAATTAATAATAGTTTTGCTATAATAAAGTGATAATATTGAATATAATATACTAACATAATAGTATTTTAGCTCTAATGTTTCTAAATTAAATAGCAAATCATTTGCCATAATATATCATATCTTTTGAGCTATTTGTTTTTCAAATCAGAATATCAGCCTTAGAAAGAAATTTAAGAAATGTCGTTTTTATGTAAAGTAGAATTATCTTTTTTAGTAATCCCTCATTAATTTGGACTAGGTGTCACATCCAAGTTCTGTAAATTCTAAATCTATGTTCCAAAGATTGTAATTTAGTTACCCCTAATTTGTTATTTGCTATAAAAGGTATATTATCATTATTAAAGGAAAAGTTCATAATAAAAGACATGACTTGGAAATTTCATTGACATACTGCATTTAGTGAGAATTACAATTTTCCTCAATTTAACATATTCTCTTAAAGAATGTCCACAGATTTTTGGACAGAACAATCTGCTGTCCACGTGGATATTGAGATGAACTGAAACCACCCTCAGCTTCAAAAGCTTAGAAATTGGCTGAGTGAGACAAACGCTTTTAATGAACCTGACAAATTTGCCACAAACTCTTTGATCTAATTTGGACCTGTCCTTTGACCTAACCATGAGCAGTTTCACTGACTCGCTTTTTAAAATTGTTGTTCAGTCTTGCATCCAACTTTTTGTGACCTCACTTGGCGTTTTCTTGTCAAAGATACTGGAGTTATTTGCCATTTCCTTCTCCAATTCATTTTACAGATGAGAAAACTGAGGAAAAACAGAGTTAAGTGACTTGCCCTGGGTCACTCAACCACTAAGTGTCTGAGGCTGGATTTGAACCCCCCCAAAATTATGGAGATGAGTTTTCTGATACTAAGCACAGTGCTCCATCCACTTGCCACTTGGCTGTTCAACTCTGGTTTTAGTTCTAGATCATTATTTCTCTTTCTAGTTCCAGAATTTTTATCCCAGAATTCCAAAAAGAGCCCCATGACTGTGACTTTTTTGTCTCTGTGTTGAAAACTTGGGTTGACTCTCCTCCCTATTGCCAAATTTACCTCTTTGCCTCTGGTCCTTTACTGACCTTTCAAAATTCCCATGGTTGACCACAGCTCCTGGTCATGAGTCTATAATATTGAACCCTGGGAGATTTCAGCCAATATCTTGGAAAATCTGCTTCTCTGAACTTAGCTCTGGGCAAAGTAGGTGGAATGGGAAAATCAATATTCATTGATATAATTTTAATATGAAAAGTTCCTAAAATAACTATATTTCTTTTAAAATAACATGATTATTTTAAAAGAACTCATAATTCATAATTTTCACTTTTATATAGAAATCTTTTATTTTTAAATAAAGGAGTTTTACTCTCCCAAAATATATATATATATATATATATATAGATAAAATAAAGCTATAGTTCTCTCATATAAAGATATAACAAACACCTTAGGAGATAGTGAGGTAGAGTCAGGGGCAGAAAAATCTCTGAAATGAAGTATAAGTGAGGACATGATTGCTATCCTTGAGTGTCTAAAGTTACATATAATTTGACCCTGAAAGGTAGAACTGAGCATTTATGAATGGGTGAAAATTGCTGAGACAGATTTAAGTAAACAGCATAAAACTCCTAAACAATTAGAACTTTCTATAAGTGGAATAGGAAGAAAAATTTTCTTTTTCTAAATATATTCAGTAAGATGTTGTATTACCACTTATCTGTAATAAGACATTTTGCATTATTTTCCTATTGTGGTTTTAACTCTGAGATGCTCTGATTCTAATTGAGAAAATTTTTTTATAGGTTATCTCTACTACTTTTGTGACCTTGGGCAAACTGAGGTCCTTGATTTCTTTATCTGTAAAATGAGGAGAATGGATTAAATGTTCTTTTAGGAACCTTCTAGTTCTCTATCTATTATCAATCTAATCCTGTGACTGATCTATTTGATCTGATTCTATGACTTATATAGTACTTACTGACATGAGAAAAATAATTAGCAAATGAGTAAATAGTGAGAAAGAACAAAAAATAAATTCAAGAATCAGATATCTGTAAAGACATCCACAATGAAATATAATCATTTGCTTAAAGATGCCTTTATGCCTTGATTAGAAAAGTCAGTAGGTGAAAAATACTAAGTTTAGATAGTTTGTTTTTTCTTTTAGATTTTTGCAAGGCAAATGGGGTTAAGTGGCTTGCCCAAGGCCACACAGCTAGGTAATTATTAAGTGTCTGAGGCCAGATTTGAACCCAGGTACTCCTAACTCTAAGGCTAGTGCTTTATCTACTACACCACCTAGCCTCCCCCTAAGTTTAGATCTTTGCTAGATGTGTAAAAACTAAATTTCCTCTTGAAATTCACCTATCCTATTTTCTTTCTGACAGCACTAGAACCTTGAGGGAACAGGGACACTTTGCTACTGATTTTAATGAAGGCAAACTACTTTGGTTAAGATAAACAAATTTAGACTTGGCAATAGAAACAGGACTCTAATTAATGATTTTTCAAATTCTCTGCTTCAGGCTTTAGCTAACAATGAATCTTTAGTTCTGACAAATATTTACTTTAAATCATGAAAGGGTGTTGGTCCTTGTAATTATCACAAGTGGTTCTTCATAATCCCCATATTTGGGTTGATTCTCTTTTTCTGTTATAGCACCTCCACTATATTGCTCTTGCTAAGAATCTTATGAGCATAGATACCTGGACTAGGAGCTCTACAATAGGCATAGGCAGAATCTTAATGCACTTTGAATATGGTGATAGAGCATTTGACTCCACACTAGAGATAATCTATGTAACTGAGTTACCTGCAATCAGGAATAATACAAATACCAGTTTAGACTTCGTTTGTTGTTTTTGATTTTTTGGCTGTTTGATAAACAATGATCAATCAATGTTACCTTAAGTTTCCTCACCTATAAAATTCAGATGATAATGAAACATGAACTCTCTAGCTCACAGTCATGAGGAAAGCACACTGAAAACCTTAAGGGATTATATAAAGATATCACTGACATGGACACAAAGGGGGTAATTGCCGTATTCCTTAAAATCATTAAGCTCAAACTCTACTATCCCCCCCCCAGTGAATTGCATATATTACAATCATAGATCTCAGGTTTTCTGTATCATAAATCCAATTGAGAGGCAATATGGTAGTAGATGGGGGTGTCAGGTCTATCTTCTGATATTTCTGAGCTGTATTACCCTAGGAAAGTCACTCAATGCCTCAGGGTAACTCTCTAAATCTATTACTTGCAAAATCTACATTGATGGAGAGAATTGTCCACAATAATTTAATCAAAATAGAGACAAAAAGTAGCAGGTAATAAATGAATTAAAGATTAGTTGGAATTATAGGATTGAGGATCTTAAGATTCCCACTATTTACTATATACCTTGAGATCTCTTAAGGGCATATAACACCTCCATATCTCTTTTAGTCCATAACCAAAAAATTTCAAAAAATCTACTCTAATTCATGTCAATATGGTTGGGTTGCAAGAGATATCTGAAAAGAAAATGAAAGGTTTAGAGTAGTTACTATGGTGAAGGAGAGCAAATCAATGTAGAGGTGAGAGACTGTTGAGTAGCAAGGACTTGGCAAAGGCTTTTTTGGCATAAATGCCTAGCAGCTGAAAGAAATTCATGACTCAGTGTCCTTACCCTCTCTGTGCTCTGCAGCTTGTAAAGTGTAGAGGAGTCATATAGTGGTGGGTATTCAAGCAGATTGGAGGACAAGCAGACTGGAAACAGGAGAGGTTCTGGACAGTCAGAAATTCTACGGGGGTGGCAATGAATCATTAAAGTGGCAGGCCAATGGGTCAAGGCTAGGTGGGCAGGCACATAAAATGAAAGTGAGGAAACTGGGCTGGGAGAACAGTGGGGGTCAAGGCATTCTTACAAGAAGTGTTAGTTTTCTCTAGAGAGGGGAAAACACATGATTAGAAAAGAAAGAGTTGGTAGGAACAATGTGTTTTATAAAGGAAAACAACAACAAAATTAATTTCCCTGAAATGCCAAACTTGAAACTTTATGAATATTTTTATTCCTGATCTGTCTGACAGAATTAGGAGATGTGGCTCTAGGACATGAAAGTGCTGCCTAGGGGTTTCTATGGAAATGAATTAGTGTCAGTAATGGGAAGCTACAAGAACACAGAAATATTCTATAACCGATTTGGCTGTATAGATTGACACTAAGGTAGAATTAGAATCCATCTTTCCTTCTATTGCAAGTTAACAATGGAGATAGATTGAATGTTATACATGTAATATATAAAATGGGAATTCCTACCATATGGGAAGCAATGAATTAGAGTCTGTAGTGCAATCAACTTGTTCAATTATTATTAGAACATAAAATTGAAAAAATGAGAAATTTGAAGGCAAAATATCATTTCCTGTGTCTCTATGGTAGCCATGAAATATATTTTGGAAGAAAACCTATATTCTGCAATAATGGGAAAGATTTCCTTTTAAAATCGCAAGGTAGCTCCTAACTAAGATTCAAATAAACTGTTATACCCAGGTCTTTGCCATTTATTTATTTGACTCAAGATTGATGAATAGTTATTGTTAGACTATAAACAAAACCTATTATTATTTTTTTATTGATATAACTCAAAGTCCTGGACCCCTCAAAGGACTCAGGACTCTTACAGACCAGTAGGACGACAGTGAGCATGCTTACATCCACAAGGAAATGTTCAGTTACCTCAAATTGTCCCATACCTTGGAATTTCTTTTCAATTTTTTTATTTTTTCCCAATTGCATGTAGAAAAAAAATTAATATTCATTTTACAAAATGGGGAGTTCCAAGTTTTTTCACTCTTTTACCTCAATGAAATAGACTTTATTGATAGGCAATTGATATAGATTTTATATATGCAGACATGTAAGACATATTTCTATTAGTTCTATTATGAAAGAAAAAACAGACAAAAACCCATGAAAAATTTAAAAAGAAAAAAATGCCTCAATATTAAGATTCACCAATTAATTCTCTAGAGGTTAATAGCATTTTTCATCATAAGTTCTTCAGAATTGTCTTGAACCATTTTATTGTTGAGAAGTGTTATTATTCACAGTTGATCACAATATTGTTGTTACTATATATAGTGTTCTTGTGCTTTTGCTCACTTCATTTGCATCAGTTCATGTAAGTCTTTCCAGGTTTCTGCAAAGGCATCCCACTCATCATTTCTTTTGACACAGTAGTATCTATCACAACTATACACCGTAGCTTGTTCAGACATTCCTCAATTGATGAACACCCCTCAATTTCCAATTCTTTGCCACTACAGAGATAACTGCAACCATCTATGTTATATAGATTTTTCCCCCCTTTTTAAAATCTCTTTGGTATACAGACCTAGTAGAGGATGCACAGTTTTATAGTCTTTTGGGCATATTGCCACATTGTTCTCCAGAATGCTGAATTAATTCAACACTCCACCAATAGCCATGCCCCGCAAATTCATCAGGTGAAATGGGAGGAATCTTCACATTAATCAGGGCCCTCTAAATGTAAACAAATGCAAGCATGTATCATTTGTTTGCTGACTGCTTACATAACTGGCTTGGTTCATGCTGAATGACTTAACAACCATCTCTATATGTACCTTTCACTATAAAGCAGCTTGTCACTAGGAACTTCATATTTGGCTTCTTTTTTTTAAAGAAAGATTTTTATTTATTTTGAATTTTACAATTTTTCCCCTAATCTTGCTTCCCTCCCCCCACCCCCCACAGAAGACAGTCTGTTACTCTTTACATTGTTTCCATGGTGCGCATTGATCTAAGTTGAATGTGATGAGAGAGAAATCATATCCTTAAAGGAAGAAAAATAAAGTATTAGAGATAGCAAAATTACATAATAAGATAATGGGGATTTTTTTTAAATTAAAGGTCTTTGGTCTTTGTTCAAACTCTACAATTCTTTCTCTGGATATAGATGGTGTTCTTCATCGAAGATAGCCCAAAATTGTGCCTGATTGTTGCAGTGATGGAATGAGCAAGTCCATCAAGGTTGATCATCACCCCCATGTTACTGTGCAACAATGTTCTTCTGGTTCTGCTCATTTCACTCAGCATCAGTTCATGAAAATCCTTCCAGGCTTCCCTGAATTCCCATCCCTCCTGGTTTCTAAAAGAAAAATAGTGTTCCATCATATACATATACCACAGTTTGTTAAGTCATTCCCCAATTGAAGGGAATTATTTAATTTCCAATTCTTTGCCACCACAAACAGGAATGCTATGAATATTTTTGTACAAGTGATGTTTTTATCCTTTTTCATAATCTCTTCAGGGTATAGATCCAGTTTTGCTAGATCAAAGGGTATACACATTTTTGTTGCCCTTTGGATGTAATTCTAAATTGCTCACCCAAAAGGTTGGATGAGCTCACAGCTCCACCAACAATGTATTAGTGTCCCAGATTTCCCACATCACTTCCAACATTGATCATTGTCCTTTTTGGTCATACTGGAAGCTCAGAAATACTTTAATTTTCATTTCTCTAATAAGTAATGATTTGGCTTCTTTTACTACTACTCAGGGTTTCTTCTAGGAACATTAGAAATTATATTGTTTCTCCCAAAAGAGGTCTTCATTTTCCCTGAAGGCACTCAAATTAACATTACTTTGAATACATGAGACAGCTGTATTATGGTTATCTTTAACATGAAAAAATAGACACAAAAAAAAGACATCTCCTAGTTCCTCAACAGTCAGAATCTCTACTCCCATTTCTGGCAAGAATCAAATCATATATACAGACAAGACAAAGGGCATAAAGGAAAGGAAGATCATGGGGTTGTGACATGGAGCACTCTATATAACTAATAGTGAGATGACCCACATAGTTGGATTATGGAGTATTTGTATGGGAATGGAGTGAAGAATAATGTGTAAAATCATTAACAAGGAAAAAAAGGGTCAAAGTGATAAAAGGCTTTATATTCTGAATATATGAGTTTCTATTAGACCCTAGAGGTGAGAGGAAGTCAGTGGAGTTTAAGAGTAGGGAGTGACATGATCAAACCTGAGCCTTAAGAAAATACCTTTGGTAGCTCAGTGGGAAATGAACTGATATTAGGAGAGACTTAAAGCAGGGTGACTAAATAGTGGGGTGATGAGGACAGTTAAATGGTACAATGAATAGAGTGCCAAGCCTGGAGTCAGAATAGCTCATCTCACTGAATCCAAATGTGGCCTCAGATCCTTAACTAGTTATTTAACTAGGTTTCATCATCTATAAAATGAGCTTGAGAAAGAAATAGCAAACCATTCCAGTATGTCTGCCAAGAAAAATTAAAATGGAATCACAAAGCATCAAACAAGACTGAAAATGACTCCACAACAACTACAAAACCAACAACAAAAACAAAGAAGGCTTGAATGAGTGGAGGAAGGCAAAGAAGATATTGGTGAAGGTAGAAAAAACAAAACTTGATAACAAATCAGATATGTGTAGGGAATGTAAGTGAAGGCAAAGAATGGGATTAGGAGGGATGAGTCATAAGGAGAGTAGAGATAGGAGTTTGAGGTCGGATAGATGAATGTCAGAACTATTAATTGGGGAAATGGAACAATTACGAGTCATGATGAAGTCTAGAATATATGGCCATCCCTTATATATTGTAGATATGGACTGAAGAAGTAAATCATGTCCTTTATAGAGACTGAGGAAGTTGGAGTTAGGGTTTTAAAAGGAATATCAAAGTGGGGGTTGAAGTACTCTAGAATAAGGTGTTGAGGTGGATAGGAAACTGAGGCTGACCTTAGACAAGAGAATGACTGGAAGGCCAGTATATAACAATAAGCATAATTTGAATTTCATGAAAAAGGTTGCCATAATATGCTAAACATGAAGCATGTTTGTTTTAGGATGAAATTCAGTTATAAAGAGTAGAGACAAGATGATGGAGAGAAGCCAAAATCTTACTTGAGCTCTCCTCAGTTTCCCTCAGAAGCAACATTAATCAAACTTCTAAGTGGATCCTGGATCAACAGAACTCACAAAAAAAGACAGAATAGAACAGTTTTCATACTTCTATATCTTGGAAAATTTTCAGGAAAGGTATGAACGACTCAGGTGAAAGGGAAGTGTGGTCCAGTGCACATTGGAGTGGGAAGAAAGTGGGAGACTCTCAGTCACAATGCAGCTCACCAGCCAAGGTCCTTAGGTCCTGGCACAACAAGCCAACTGAGACCCAGCATAGAAGACAGATTGTGAGCTCCAGAACTCTAGCACAGACTGAACTGCTAGCCCTGGCAATGCCAGTGCAATGGGAAAAATGACTAACAACTGAGCAACAGACAGTGAACAGATCTCTAATCTTCATTCAGCCTTAGATGCTTGTGGCAGTGCCCTCTTGTGATTCAGGAATAGAATTCAACTTGAAAAACTATGAACTAGGCTAAATAAAAAAAAGAATAAAACACTAATCATAGAAAGCTACTATGGTGATAAGGAAGATCAAAACACCATCTCAGAAGAGGACATTTGGAAAACACATATATAAAGCTCTAGAGGGGGGATATAAAGTGGTCTCAAACCCAAAAAGTTCACTTGGAAGAAATCAAAAAAGGACTTCAGAAATCAAATAGAAAAATTGAAAAAAGAAATGAGAGGTATGCAACAAAGAGTCCGCAGTTTGGAAAAGTAAACAAAAAAAAATTGACTAAAAAAACAACTCCTTCAAAAATACGATTGGACAAATGAAAAAGAAAACAACTCTTTTAAAAATAGAATTGATCAAATGGAAAAGGAGATGCTAAAGCTAACTGAAGAAAATAATTCATTGAAAATTAGAATTAAGAAAATGGAAGCTAATAACTATATGAGACATCAAAAAATCAGTTAAGTAAAATCAAAAGATGATTTAAAAAAGAATGTAAAATACTTCAATGGAAAAACAACTGCCTTGGAAAATAGATCCAGGGAGATAATTTGACAATTATCGGACAACCTGAAAATAAAATTTAAAAAAAGCCTGGACAACATATGTCAAGGAATCATCAAGAAAAACTGCCCAGAGTTTAAAATGACTATTGAAAGAATCTACCAACTTCTTCCTGAAAAGGATCCCAAAATGAAAATGCCAAAGGAATATTAGAACCAAATTCTAGAATTATCAGGTCAAGGAGAAAATGCTACAGGCAGCCAGAAAGAAATAATTCAACTACCAAAGAACCACAGTCAGGATTACATAGGACTTGTTAGTTTAAACATTTTTTCCTTTTTCTTTTTATTTAAAGCAATGTGTTAAGTGACTTGCCCAAGATCACACAGGCAATTATTAAGTGTCTGAGGCCGAATTTGAACTCAGATCCTCCTGACTCCAGGGCTGGTGCTCTATCCACTGTGCCCCTGTTAGTTTAAACATTAAAGGATCATAGGACCTAGAATATGATTAAACTGGAGACCTAAAGATCTTGGATTATAACCAAGAATCAACTAAGCTGAAAAATTGATTCTATTGTTTCCGGGGGAAAAAAGATAGATATTTAAATAGGGGGACATTCAAACTTTTCTGATGAAAAGATCAGAGCTAAACAGAAAAATTCAAATTTCAAATACAAGATTCAAGAGATGCATAAAAAGGTACACAAGAAAAATAGATACAATAAGATTAAACTGTTTACATCGCTATATGAGAAGATGATACTTGTAACTTTATTTTGTTTTTGTTTTTGCAAGGTAATAGGGTTAAGTGACTTGCCCAAGGTCAAAATGGATAACAGACATAATGAGTAATAAAGTCCATCAGGAAAACAAGGAATAGTTTATCTGTTTGATCTATGGAGAGAAGAGGAGTTTATGACCAAACAAGAGCTAGAGAGACCATTATGAAATACAAAATGGATAAGTTTAATTATACTCAATTTAAAAAGTTTTGAATAAATAAAACCAAAGCAACCAAAATTACAAGGAATGCAGAAAGCTGAGAAACAATTTTCACAGCTAGTCCTTCTGATAAAGGACTCATTTCTAAAATATATAGAAAACTGAGTCAAATTTGTAAGAATACATGTCACTCCCCAATTGATAATAATCAAAGGATATGAGCAGGCAGCTTTCAGATAAAGAAATTAAAGCTATCTATAATCATATAAAATACTCTAAATCATTTTTGACTAGAGAAATGCAAATTAAAACAATTCAGAGATACCAATTCATGATCAATGTTGGTGTGGATGTGGGAAACCCAAGACGCTAAGGCACTGTACCTAGTTGTGAACTGGTTGTGAATTCTGGGAAGCAAATTTGAACTATATGCAAATGGTAAAAATACTGTGCATACCCTTTGATCCAGCAATAAGACTACTCATATCCCAAAGAGATCATAAAAATGGGGGAAAGATCCACATGTACAAAAATATAGTAGCTCTTTTGTAGTGGCAAATAATTGAAAATTGAGGAATGACCATCAATTGGGGAAGAGCTGAAAAAATCATATGTGGATGTGATGGATTATTATTGTTCTGTAAGAAATCATAAACAGAATTTTAGAAAAACCTAGAAAGATTTGCATGAACTGATGCTGAATGAAGTGAGCAGAACCAGGAGAACACTGTACATATTAATAACAATATTGTGTGATGATCACCTTTGATGGACTTAGTTCCTCTCAGCAGTTTGGTGATCAAAGACAGTTCTAAATTACTTTTGTTGAAAATGCCATCTACATCCAGAGGAAGAAACTGTCTGAATGCAGACTAAAGCACACTATTTTCACTTTTTAAAACTTATTTTCTTTTTATTTCCTTTCAGTTTTTGGTTCTTCTTTTATACCATGACTTATATGGAAATATGTTGAACATGACTATATACATCCAAACTATATCAGATTACTCACTGAGAAGGGGGGAGGGAAGAAAAGGTGCTAGAAAAATGTGGAACTCAAAAGTTCAGAAAAAATGAATTCTGAAAACTATCTTTGTCTGTAAATGGAAAAATAAAAATAACATTCGAAAAAAAGTCACAAGGAAAAAAGGAAAGGGAGAGGCAGAATAGGGTAAATTATATCACAAGAAGAGGTACAAAGGACTATTACAGTATAGGGAATCTCATCAGATTTGACTCAAAGAGGGAATAACATGTAGTCAGTGGGGTGTAGAAATTTATCTTATGCTATGGAGAATTAGGATGATAAATGGAAGGGATAAAAGGAAGGAGGGACTGATAGAAGGTACAGCAGAAGGGAGGGTAGAAATAGGAAGGTAAAGGGGATAGAAAAAAGGAGGGGAACTGATTGAAGAGGGAAGCAGGGCAGATTGAGGGAGGTGGTGGTCAGAAGGAGAAATTCAAGTATTTGATATCCTGGAAGATAATGGACCTTAGAGACAAGATTCTGAAGGAACATTCTCAAAGAATCTTCTCACTGGCTCTCTGATACAAGTTCTGGTTGTTTCTGAAAGAATGTGGTTGTGAGCTAGCTACAGACTTTTCCTTTGCTAAAAATTTTTCTTTTCTGAAGTTTCAGAGATCACAGTCAACCAACCTAGCAATGCAATAGACTCGGTGAGTAATGTGCCTAGGGAAGTGTGAGATATCATGGAAGAACTCCAAAGGGCACTAGTAACATTGGTTTAAATACCTCTATTCCCTTCACATTTAATCTCTGTATTTTCTTACAATACCTATTAATGATATACAGGTTTCCAGGAGAATGTGCACTCAGATTATTTCAGAGTGTTGGGAAAGTGCAAATAGTCTATTGTAAATCTTCTTAGTATGCTCTTCTGATGAAAATCATTTTCTTGAGTTGCTTAAATCCCCTTTCTGACCATTGATGCCCTGCAAACATTTTCTTCCCATCTCCCTTGCTAATAAACACTTTTGAGTAATTTAACCCTCTTAGGTCTAGAACTCTGCCTCAGATCTTTTCTACTTTGACTTTTGTCATCTGCATTGCCTATTACAGCAGTCTTTCAATCACTAGTCCTTGCCATCCACCTTGTTAAAGCATGTTTGCACTTCTGATCTTCACTCCTGCTCACTTTCCAGCTCTGAAAATGTAATCAAATCAAGTCTATTATTGCTACTGGAGGGAGTGTCAGTACCCTCTGGCTAGATCCCTTTGACTTCCCCAAAATATTTGTATCTTAGTGCTCATAATAATTCTGGACAGAAAATAGTGGTTAATAAATGTTTTATCTTTCGATCATTGAACATATCCCTGGGGATCTATGAGTTTAGTTTTAAGAGTCAAAAGAACATCTTAAGCCTGGGGTAAACAACCTCCATGTAACTCATATACAATCTAGAGAATAGGCCAAGGTGACACAGAAAAATATTTTATTATTATTTGAAAAGGTTTTAGAGATTTTAGGAATCTTAAGCCAAATCCTTATATTTTAGTAATGTCACAAAGTTGGTGGTTGTACTAGAAGTATAACCCAGGTTTCTTTTTAGAAAGTGGGACAGACCAGAAATCTTTCTAATTAATTAGATAAATTTCCCCATACCATATGATATTACAGAGGAAAGGATTTTCTGAATCTGGAAGGCACTATTTTTTAGGAAATAGCCTTGATGCTTGTCCTTCATTCTTTACTTCAGGGAGGTGATGCTATGACAAACAAGTGAATTGGATTTGAGTGAGGGGGTGCTGTGCAAAGTCACTAGTCTCACCTTCTCCTCTGGGTCCAGTGACCAGATTTGAATCAGGACAACTTGAGATGGCCCTGAATATAAGGCAATCAGGGTTAAGAGATTTGCCCAGTATTTGACAACTAATAAGTGTCAACTATTTGAGACCAGATTTGAACTCCAGTTACTCCTGTCTCCAGGGCTGGGGCTCTATTCAATACACACTTAGCTGCCCATTTATTGGCCAAAGCGATTTACTCCATGGCACCTTGCTGATAAGACCTAGAGAATGCATGATAATTAGTTTACTAGGGAGGTAGACTGTTATTGGAGGAGCTCCCCAGGGACTGGACTTTCTAGAAAAAGAAGGTGATTTCATAATTCAATGTTCTTCTTGGAGAAAGATGAAAAATGTTTGCATCATTTCTGTACAGCATCTTGTTTGGAGAACAAAACCTGTTGTTTTGTTTCTTTGTTATTGTTTCTTCCATAATATATTTTAAACAGGAAGTGCATTGCTTGTTTAGCAGCCTCCATGATACTTTTCCTAAATCTAAACCAAAGTCTTGGGGAAATTTTTTAGGACTCTATGAGAAAGAGGATTTCATCAAAATGACAAGGGCTTATCTGGTAGGACAACCAAGAAAGAGCTTGATGGCTATTTGAATGCTTGATATGTTTCTGTATCTAAACTTTGTGGGATACAGTGAATCCTTAATAAATTTTCATATTTTTGGAGGTTAAATAAAGGAAGGTCTGTATCTGTTATGCATTTGGTAATTTGAGTCAATCAGGGAGTCATTAAACTCAGTACTACATGCTAGGCACTATATTAAAGACTGGAGTTACAATTATTGTTTGCTGTCTTGGGGATTAGGGAGAGAAAAGAAAGAGGGAAACATTTAGAAAAATGAAAGTTGAAAACTATCTCTAAAGGTATTAGAAAAATAAAATAATATTAAGAGAATTTTTAAAAAGAGTGAGGTTACAAAGGAAGGTAAAATTAGTCCCTGTTCTTAAGGAGTTCACCTTAGATCTATCTCTAATGATGAAGACATGAAAACAACACCTCTCCAAAAAAAAAAGAAACAATGTGCAAACAAGTAGTCTACAGGGTACATTGTGGGTTATCAACAGGGAAGATACTAGTATTAAGAAGAATTGGGAGAAGGTGGGACTTTTACTGAACATTGAAGGCAGGTAGGAAAGTCAAGAGACAGAGATGACAAGGCAGAACATTCTGGAAATGGAGAGCAAAGTGAGAAAGCACAGTATCAGGTGAGTGTAATGTATAGAAAAAGAAAGAATACCTAGAAGGTGCCAAGAATTATTCTACTATTTCTGGCTGTTTCAGTCACTGATTTCTATTTCTTCTACTCTAGGTTTCAGGGATTTATTTCTTGGATAAGGTTTGACCACTCTCTTTCTAAGCTATTTATTTAACTTCCAATTCTTTTCTAAAGAGTTTTATTTCATTTTTAACTTTTGCTTCTTTCCTTGTAGTCCTTGTGGAAAATTCATTTTCTACCTTTTAGTCACTGCTTGCAGGGTTTATAGAGTTACTCTCTTCCTTTGGGGAATTTCTAGATTGGTACTAATTTTTCACCTTGATTGTGTATTCTTTGCTATATTTCTCTCTCCAATTTTTTGAGACTTTGGGCCTGGACCAAGTTTCAATTTCTGCTATGTTTTGGCGTATGGTGATTGACTCTGGTCTTTCCTTGGGTCATCTATATTCCTGAGCTGCCCTCCTCCTTCCAGGTTTAGTCTTTCATGGACTTTTGAGGTTCATAGTTCTGGATCTTTAGATCCCTCTGTGATATCTCAGTATGATGAATCCCTGGGGTTTCCCAGTATTAAATATTTTCATTGGCCATGACTGTTGCACTGGACAGGGACTGGATGTCTGTCGGAGCAGTTCTAGGCTGAATGCATCCATATTACTCTGAACTCTGAAAGCTACCAAGCAACTCAGGTTGCTGTTAGATATCTGGAATTCTAAGATTCCGCCTCTGGGACTTTCTGAGCACCCTGAAGCTTTCCAACCATCCTAATCACATTCTGACCTTACTAAGATTCTCTGGGGAAGTCTTCTACTGCTTCTGGACTCAGAGTCTTTCAGGCTACAAGAAATCTGTACTTTTTTTTTTTTTTTGCTATACTGGTGTTGGTTTTCCTAGCAACCTCTTTCTTATTAACTACAGGTTTCTGACTAACTTTGGTACAGTACTGGAATAGAAAAACACTTATTGTAAATTATCATTGGATTTCTTGATTATTATTCAGTTTGGTAAAATTTTCAGGGTTTTGTTAGAAGATGTATGTGGGAGGTGCATGGTTTGCCTCTTGCTCATACAGACAGCTTAAACAGTAGTTTTGACCCACTCACTCTTCCTCCAATAACTGTCTATTAACTAGAAAGCTTTTGGGGGGGTAGGGTGGCAAGGAGAGAGAGAGACATCCTTTTGCAACTGTTTGAGAATTTTTTTCTACCATGGAATATAGAGGCTACCTTAAAACAATATAAAAATTTAACCTTTTCTCATTTGTGGCCTCTTGAATTCTTCCCTTGAATCCTTCTCTTGATGATGCCTAGGCAGCAGCATTAGGTTCCTAATAACTACTATAATGTAGTTATTTAGATATTGTAATTGTTACTCTTAGATGAACTCTAAGTTCATCTAAAATAAGTATTTTAACTAGTCCAAACTTCTGGAGATTACTTTTCGCAGAAGAACCAAATACTTAAGTATAAATATTAGTTTCGGATATAGACAATACTGTCTTATACACATCTGACTTGGGGAAGCAAATGTCCCAATGGGTCTTGGCATAAAATTCATATGCATTGGAGACTCCTTGAATTTTTGAAAATATCCTTGATCCTTGGTGTGGAAATTCTACCAATATAGCACAAAATTCCTCCAGGTCATAGGAGATGATATTTGTGAGTGGCTATGATAAAAACATTTTATCACCTCCTATTCACCTTCAGCTGATAACCCTTTCCAAACTTATGCTAGACTTCACTAGCCAAATGTGTTTTCTCTAGGATTTCCCATAGATTTTTTTTGTTTTTCTTTTTAACATTTTATAACCACCAGAGCTACATTTGAAAAATAGATCTATTAGCCCTTGCTCCCACTACTTGATTACCTCACCTTTTCCATTCATAATTTTTCTCAATATTATCTTTTACACCATTTCTTCTATATATACATCTTTTCTGGGTATATAAAATATTCAGTTGTTTCAGTCATGCCTACGTCTTGGTGACTTTATTTGGGGGTTTTCTTTTCAAAGGTATCAGAATGGTTTGCCATTTCCTTCTCCAGTTCATTGTACAGATGAGGAAATATCCAAGGTCATAACAGTTAATACATATCTGAGGCCAGGTTTGAACTCAGGAAGAGAAGTCTTCCTGATTCCAGGACCAGCCAGCACTCTATCCCCTGGACCACCTAGCTGGTTTATTAGTCTATTTGTGTCCATAATTTATTCCTCCATTGTGCTTTGTGTAATTCACAGATAAAATTGGAATATTTTATCTAGATTTAAAGAATCACTTTGGAATAATATTTAGAAAATTGACCTTGAAGTTAAGAAGACCTGGACCTCAGACCTGGGCAGAAACCTCTAATACATGCTAAATATATGATCCTGAGAAAGTCATTAAACCTCTAGGTACTAGTCAACACTCTAAGATTAAGTTTCAGAGAAAGTAATAGTCTTAAAATAATAGAGTTATTTCATCAGGCAGTTATCTATATAGACCCATTATTCAGAATTAGTAACTATCTAACATCTCTGTGAGGATATCAAAATATTTATTATTGTTATTTATTATTATTATTTTGCACATGAGAGAAAAATTTAACCATGTCTTCCACCCTTTCACTTCTTTTCAATTCTATGTCCAATTAACTGATCATTTCCAGTGCCTGAATCAGTTATATGCATTAATTTCATTAATCAAAGAACTGGCAATCCAGAGCTTATCATAACACCGAGAAAAAGCATTTTTATCCATTTAGTTTTTTGTATGGTTTGGACACTGTAGAAAAGTTAGCAGAATATGCATTTTCAATCAGTAGGAGGGGAGAAATAAATAGTTGAGGGAAAATTTCCAGTTCTTCACAGAAAAAAGGAACTAAGTTAAAATCCATTGGGAAAAGTAAAGATATATCCAAAAAATTCAGGACTCCTCTAAATCACAATGAAGTTCAAAAACTTAAATCAAAATGGTTCTGAAAAGCAATTATATAATTAAAATTTCTTTTGGGGGGGGGGTTCCAAATAGGAAATTTATTTAAACAGATCAAATAAAACTTGTGCCTCCTTGCCTCTGCACTTAGAAGAATGTGTTGGGCCTCTTGGTAGTAAAGCATGGCTTGTGCTGGCGACGCAGAACTCTGTGGAGCAGAGGGAACTTGATTTTGGAGTCGTGAAACTGCTTGACTGCCGGTTGGTGGCACTTGCTGGCAGGAATTTCTTCTACTTTCATGATCTGGATGGAGTGGGCTCGGGCACGGTGACGGGCCCCCATATCTCGGTAGCACTGAGTGACAGCACCAGCAGTGGTCAGGTCTCTGTACTCCCTGTACATGTTGTGGGTTCCGCTCCTGGAATGCTAACGCAGCCAGATGCCAAAATTTTTCACCCTAAGAGGGGACTTTTCAAAGACCTGTCTGCAGTATACGATCTCTCCAGAGGACTTCATCTTTTTCAGGTGGGACACAAAGTACCAGAATCAGGACTTTGCTATGACATGGTTAGAAGCAAAGATTCGCATGCGATAAAGAGGCGGCACTGGACTCTTGGGAGTAGGCAGCATCTTCCAACTACCTTGTACTCTCTTCGGGTGGCCGGGGGCCTTCATGGTGCTGCCGCCTCACTCCCCGCCAACCAGCAAAAAAAAAAAATATATATATATATATATAAGTAAAATTTCAAAGAAATAATGATAAATTGTAATTCTTAAAGAACCAAACAGTAATGAATTAAGAAAAAAAGACAGATGTTTATTAATAGTAGATTGTCTGAAAGAAAGAAAAGATTGGAATGCAAAAAAATAAAGAGAAAAAAGGAAAAAATAATCAATGTAAAGAACAATATTGGGGAAAAACATGCAAACTCTACACAAGTCTAATGCTCTAATATGCTACAATTACCTGTCTCATATACCACTTAGAGGGGCAGCTGCCTTGGAATCAGGAGGACGGAAGTTTGAATCTAGCTTCTGACACTTGTAGGGTAAGTGACCTTGGGCAAGTCACTTGACCCTGATTATCTCCTACCCAGGAACATCTCCCCCTCCTGATTCATATCTGGCCCCTAGACCTAGGTGACTCTGAAACAGAAAATGAAGCTGGTGACTTAGCACAGCACCTCCTCACTCAGATCCAATTCATGTGCTTGTCATAGTATCACCTCCTCTGATGTCATGGTCTTCTTCAAGAACAAAAGACAAACATCATCATCATAAGACTTAGAAAAGAGCAACAGAAGTTGAGATGAAAAAGAATAAAGAAACTATGCTGGAAGGAACCTGGGATACCATCTTGTCTGCTTTATTAGAATAAGGATCTGGTATACCAGACAAATGGCTGTCCAGCCTCTTCTTAAAGGTCCACATTGAAAGAGATATTCGCTATTTCTTACTTTCCATTTTGGATCATTTTCTTAGGAAGCTTTTCCTTACATTATGATAAGAACTGGTTCTTGGAAACTAAGAACATGTTATTTATTTTCAATTCTACCCTCTGGGACCAAGTAGAACAAATCTAATCCTACTTCCATATGGCAAGCCTAGAAATAATCGAAGGCATTTCTCATTATATGCCTCCCTCCTCCATTTAGTCAACTTTCTCCAATTTGAATTCCTTAGTCCCTTCAAGGGACTCTTCTGTAGTCCTTTCATTGCCTACTTTTGGATACTTCCTAGTTTGCCTGTATCTTTCCTAATATGTGAATATTTTCTAAATGTGATGAAACTATAAAGTTCTTCACCCTGGTTAATCTCTCTCCAAATGCAACCTAGGATTATATTAGTTTGGGGAGCAGCCATTTCATACTATTGACTCATATTGGCTCATGGTCCACTAAAATCCTCAATCTTTAAAAAAAAAGTTCTTAATTTATATAAATGAATTCAAGAACTCAAACATACTGAAATTTGCATTTATCAAAAGCAGGGGTAGCAATCTTTATCTTAGACACAGCAACTGCAAAAATATATCTTATTAAAAGAGATAAGGATGGAAAATATATCCTCCTAAAAGGTACCATAGACAATGAGGCAATTTCAATACTAAATACGTATGCACCAAGTGGTATAGCAACCAAATTCTTAGAGGAGAAGTTGAATGAGTTACAGGAAGACATAGACAGTAAAACTCTACTGGTGGGAGTAGAGATTATCTAAATCTCAGATTTAGATAAATCTAAACATAAAATTAAAAAAAAAATAAAAAAGAAATTTGCATTCATTTTTATTAAATTTGTCTTATTTGGTTTGGTCCATTCTTCTAATTCTTGTCAATTTATATCTTATCCAGGAAAAGGAGATGGTTAGGATGCTTTAGGAATTGTAAATGGCAGAAAATGGTTATGGATATGGAAGATTTTGGAGGACTTGAGGTGAAGTATAGGGTGGCAAAAGAAAAGGTCTTAAGGTATAGGAAGAGAATGCCTAAAATCAGGTTTGTGCTGGAATCAACTGAAACCAACTCATTAGAAGTAATTGATAAATATTCAGCATGAGCATTTATACCTTGAAATCAGCAAATGCTACAAATCAGAGCTGCATTTAATATTTTTTGATTGTCTGGACTTTGGAAAATGTTGGAGAAAATGTTAATATTGTAGATTAAACTTAAAAATTCCCCATGATTTTTTCCCCTGGAGAACTGGGTATTAAATATTTACCAATACCTCACTGACCCACTGGAAGGGTAAAGGAAGAGAAAGGCTATAGCTGAAAGAGGACTCAAGAACTTGAAAGGAAGAATAAGATAAGGACCCTAGAATCAAGGGATAAAAATAACAAGTTGAAGAATAAAGAAAAAAGATGAACGATGAAGCAAATTTCAAGAGGAAAATGGAGTTGATAATATACAATCTTAATACAATTTGATGAATCAAGTACATAGAAGGTTTAGTGAGAAGAGACTGAAAATTAACTGTGTCTACAAAGATGCTAACAAAGTGAGAAGGTGAGAAGAGTAACAACTTGAGAGTTGAAGATACCCCAATGGCTGTTTTCCTACAATGGGTTTGTCAATGTTATTCTTTTAGGAAACTGTCAACAAAAATGCTAAAGGCCTGAAGATTTCACTTCCAACAAGTGTAGAGAATTGGGAGTTTTTTTTCAGTGACCTGAGTAGACTATAGTAATGTTTTATTTCTATCTCAACCAAATAACTCTTGTTCCATGTCCAAAAATTGATTGATTTCCCATTTAGCAGGTAAATTAAAGGGTCATGAGAAATATCGTTCTATTTTCAAGGTTTTCGGGAAAAAATAAAATATTTTATTTTTAATATAAGGGCTTTATTGCAATGTGAAATAGAAAAGAAAAAAGGATCTTAGGAACCTTCAGAAGGGTAGAGGGTGAAAAAAATATTGGGGGTGGAGAGAAAGAATAAAACTGGGAGGTAAGAAATAGTTTTGAATCTTTTTGTCATGAGAAAGGAAACTGTCTCTAGAGGACAAAGCAGGTTCTTATCTCTCTAAAGGAGTGAAGCAGCATACCAAAGGGATTTTCTTCAAAATATAAAAGAACCAGGAGGACAAGAAACTTCTCTTCTGATTTTCATCAGGAGGAAGTGATTGTGGGAATAGAAATTATGGGAATTTGTGGGGAAGGTGAATAATTTTGAAAAGTTTGATGGAAAAATTATAACCATCAGGTGTCACTGATAAGTAGAGGCTTATCATTTGCTGGTGGTGGTCTTTGCAGGGTAGAACTTCCCTGAAAACTCACTCCCTTTCTGGGTCATGACTTTCCTTTAAAACCCCACATACTTTGCTTTCTTGAAGAAAGTAAATAGTTGCCAATTCACTCACCTGTTTTTTGGAGTATGCCATTTCATGTTTTTCCAATCAGTGGTTCTCTCTATTTCAGGACATACATTTAAACAACCTAAGGACTTCTCATTTCGATAAAATGCATAGCTCTGAACCTCAAACCAGTTTGCACTGAAAAAATACCTCAGATTTATAAATACTCAATTTCTTGGAACTTCATCCTTTCAGGTTATGAATACTATTTAAGGGAGGGTCAAAATCACTGTCCAATGCATTTTATGATAGGTAATTTTTTAAATCTAAATTGAAAGTAGCAGGTAAAGAACAAATAATTTTAGGTGAATAATATAATAATACCTCATATCTTTAGAGCACTATAAGGTTTATAAAATACTTTGTTTCACAATACTTTTAAAAATAGGTGTAAACTATTAATTATACTCATTTTACAAATGAAGAAACTGCAGCACAAGGAACTCATCTGTCTTGATCATAGCTAGTAAAGTGAGGAGGGGAAGTGAAATAGCAATCCAAACTTGGCTCTTCTAATTCCAAATTCAGTGTTACTTGTTCGTTTTTCAATCAGTTGTTAATTGAGTTGGCTACTGTCAATCTATTACTATTACTAGAATGTATACTAATTTTCAAAGTGTTAGATATGGTGTTAATTTATCCAGGTGCTCACAAAATATAAAAAGGAAAGATGGTTGATTGAAACAGATTTTAGCAATCAATACTTGTTGGAAAAGTTATATATAGATAAGATTCACATAGGATGAGAAGCCATGAGTTGCAAATCAAACCTAAAGAAAGGATTACTTTATATAAAAGAAATCATTGACCTATTAAAAAACTGAAATACTGAATAAGTACCTAGGCAGCTAGATAGCACAATGGATAGAGCTCTGGGTATGAAGTCAAAGATCTAAGTTCAAATTTTGCCTCATACTTTCTGTGTGATACTGGGCAAGTCACTTAACCATTATCTGCCTTAGTTTCCTCTCATTTGTCAAATGGGATTAATAATGCATGTAACTCCTAGGGTTGCTATGAAGATCAAATGAGATAATATGTGTAAATCACTTTGCAAAGTACCTTTAGGTATTATTATTATTATTACAGATAGATTATAAAGTTTTAGAATGTTAAGTAGTTTTCCTCTATGAATCTTAATTTTCTCATCTGTAAAATAAAAGAGTTAAATTACATGATGTGGAAGTACTTTCTAGATCCAACATCTTATAAATCTGTTTGTAACGTAATGAAGAGCTTGTCCAATATCTCACATCTGTCCTCACTGGTATATTTACTTCAGGACTATCCCAAGAGAGGAAAATCCCTACCTTGTCAAGTCTGAAAAAGAATAGCCCATGTTTCAAATAAAGAAAACTGCCCAGAAAGACAGTTTTGGAATCTGCTCAAGGATTTTTGGATCTGCTCAAGAATTGAGCTAAAAGAGATTTGATAGGAATCTAAGAAATTAGCCTCCAAAAAAACCCTAGTTTTCTCAGTATTTTTCCAATAAGTGATGATGTAAGACCAGGACAAATTTTCCTGATTTCAACCTGGATGGCAATAGTTTCCTATATTCGCCCAATCCAGGTTCTTTCATTACAGTATTGTGTGAAATTTTCCCCATTAAGACACCCAAATAATTTTTTGAAATTTTGGGAGAGAGGATCATTAAATCTTCCCCTGAGAAGAGATGGTTACTAAGGAATAATCAGGCACCTCTCAGTGAGGAAGAACCATGAGCAGGGGTACCCTTATCTCTTACTATCCTTTGCCCCATCCTGATGATTCTTCAGTTTCTCTGATTCTAGGAGGCAGCCAGTTTGGAAGAGAAATGTTGATATTTTTAACACTTGGATGAGTTGGCAGTAACCAATTAAGTGTTCTAGTGAGATGGAATAATGGAATGTACCCTACCACTGCCTCCCCAAATCATCTGGGCCTTCTTAGTATTTACCCTCCCTTCTTTACCTTTCAGACCTCTGGGGAAAATTATCTGATCTATTTATGACTCCTAGGGAAAATTGGATCTTGCAACCAAACTCTTTCAAATGTGTAATCTCCCCCATCAGCGGGTGAACTCTTGAGAATAGGAAGCTCTAATGTTTCCTATTTATTTGTATCCCTGGAACCTAGTACAGTTAGTTCTTGGAACAAAATTAGTGCTTAATACTTTTTTCTTTCATTTCATTCATTTAGTAGCTATTGAGTCAATTCTTTAATGAATCTATGATTTCATTTGGTTATGGTTAAAACTCATCCATTCCTTCTTATTGTGAGTGCTTTTTCCCCTGTATTCTCCCATTATTCCTTTATGGAAGTTCCATCCAATATGCTGAAGACCTTTTTTTTTTTTAGATTTTTCAAGGCAATGGGGTTAAGTGGCTTGCCCAAGGCCACAAAACTAGGTAATTATCAAGTGTCTGAGGTCAAATTTGAACTCAGGTACTCCTGACTCCAAGGCCAGTGCTTTATCCATTGAGCCACCTAGCCGCCCCTGAAGACCTTTTTCTAAGTCTTAATAATCAGTGGTTTACCAGTGCTACTTTTGAACTGACATTTATTATTTCTCCCCCCATACTATATGACCAATCCATAAATGTTTTTTCATTGAATTGTTTTTTAATTTTTAAAAAGGATATTTAATTGAATTTTTTTTAAATAAAACCTTCTGCCTAAAAGAGAATGATGGATTAATTATGCAGAATGAGATCTGCATTTCTTGATATCTGCTATATGGGAATTTCCCTTACTTGACCATGAATGTTTATTTTCAAAGGTTTTGCTCATTTTTTTCCAGTGGGGGGAGGTGAGAAGGATAAAAAAATGTTTATTAATTGAAAAAATTTTAATCTTCAGGATCCCTTTCTTGATCATACTAAATCCTAGATTGTATCTTTTAGGTGGCATAGCAGATTGAATAGATTCTCCATTAAATAAATGTGGAGAAGTCCTTATCAGTAAGTTTGTCACTGGTATGGTTATGCATATATGTGTGTGTGTGTTTCAGCTACAGCAATAAGATTTGTACCAGTTGAGAGATTATCCATAGCGATGAAATACTGTATCCTTTAAGAATTGAAATATCCTTCCTTACATTTATATATTGCATGCTGTTAAAAAGAGATAGTTAGATGTATGAACTTGTTAGTTTGGTTGAATGAGAATAAAATCTTGGAAGAAGATGTCTTCATAAGAGAGAGATGGAAAAACAACAGCCTATTAATTCTGTCATGTCTAGAACTGTTTTTAATCATAATAGTTCACATTTTTACAATGATTTAAGTTGTAAAGAATTTTATTCTCACACAAATTTAATTCTCACAACAAAACTCTGAGGGACACACTATCATTGGATTATTTTATTTGATACTCACAATAAACCTGTGAGATTGATATTATTCACATTTCAAAAATAAGAAAATTGAGTCTCAGTGGTGTTAAGGGGCTTTATGTCTCTAAAGGACTCTCTCTCTCTCTCTCTCTCTCTCTCTGTATATATGCATGAACATCCACACATATTAAATGCATGCATTTATATATTATATTTACAAATATAACTATGTATGCATATGTGTATATACGTACACTCATATGCACATACACGTATATATATATATGTATATGTGCTTACTCGGGACTCATCTCTCATTCTCTCTCTCTCTCTCTCTCTGTATATATGCATGTATATCCACACATAAAATACACTTGCATGCATACATGTATGTATGTGTGTGCACAAATATATATATATATATATATATATATATATATATATGTTTAACTGAAAACATAGAATCATGCAGCCTTAAAGATTATCTAGACTAGTCCCTTATTTCTAAATTTTAAAAACATGACACACATTGTAGGGCTATACAAAAAAGTACAGATCTTGGTATAAGACATAGTTTAAAACTCCCATATCTGTAAAAGGCGTCAGATATCCTGTGAAGCATAAACAGTGTGTTTATTTGTTTTGTTAAACTCTACTTTTCCATGAGAGAGTTCTAAGGGAGTAGGTTAACTGAAAAACAACTCAAAAAAGTTATTTTTTTCATTTTTATTTTTTTTTTAGATTTTTTTCAAGGCAATGGGGTTAAGTAGCTTGCCCAAGGCCACAGGGCTAGGTAATTATCAAGTGTCTGAGGTCGGATTTGAACCCAGGTACTCCTGACTCCAAGGCCGGTGCTCTATTCACTGTGCCACCTAGCCACCCCCCAAAAAAAGTCATTTTTAAGGAATTTTTTTTTAAAGAAAAAGAACCATGAGAATTTTTGAATAGTTATGACTGTCAGGTCATTTATAGCAACTCTTTTTGAAAAGTCCTCTGCTAAATGCAGAGTACACACAAGGTACTCTGCTATTCAGTTGGCAATTCAGAGTGTAAAGCAAGAAAGACCAGCATCAGATTTTCAGAAAACTCTAACTTTAGAATAGAAAATCAAAGATTATGAGCTGGAGTTCATAGCTCAGCCTGTTAGGTGCTTACATATACCATGGAGTTCTCTGATTTTTTAATCTGTTAAAGTGAGATTTAACAATTATAAGAAAAATGGTTTTCCCATGGTTTCCCAAAAAAGAGCTAGTTTCCTATAATATCATTTTCCATTGTTTATTTGGAATGACAAAGAAAATCACATTGGCTTTAATAAAAACCAAGTTATTCATTTCAAATTTTAATTTGACATATGCCAATCACCCTAATTAAATGCAAAAACATAAACATAAATCTGTGAAATAGAAGCATTCAAGATATTTCTTTAAGGAGCTTAACAATATTTATCATCTATCTATGTATCCAGGAATGTATGTAGCTATAAATATCCTCTACCATCTATCTATGAGAAGCAGTATGGAATAACGGAAAAGACTGTTGGATTTGGAGTCTAGAGATCTGGATTTGGATTTTTCTTTAATATTTTCTTTTTTCAATCACAAAACAATTTTTAAAAAATCATTTAATTTTTTTTTCAGTTTCTAGGCTTCTCTCTCTTCCTTCCTCTCACCTCTTATTGAGAAAGCAAGCAATTTGATGTAGATTATATATGTGCAGTCATATATTTCCATATTAATCATGTTGTAAAAGAAAAACACAGGCCAAAAAGAGGAAAAAAAAGAAAAAACTGCCCCCCAAAAATGTTTTTTTAAGTATGCTTCAGACTCCATCAGTTTCTTCTCTGGTGTTTTGTCATAAATCCTGTGGAATTGTCTTGGGTCATTGCATTGCCGAGAATAGCTAAGTGATTCACAGTTGATCATTGTATTATATACAATGTTCATCTTCAGTTAACTTCACTTTTTATCAATTCAGATAAGTATTGCAAGGTGTTTCTGAAATCATCCTTCTTATTTCTAATAGCACAATAGTATTCCATCTCAATCATATACCTTATCTTGTTTAACCAGACCCCAACTGATGAGTATCCCCTCAATTCCCATTTTTTTTGCTACCATTATGATTTTTGTGTATATTTTGTCTAGATATGCCCTTTTCCTTTTTTAAAAAATGTCTTTTTAGGGATAATGACCTAGTAGTGATATTTTCTGTGTCAAAGAGTTTGGACAGTTTTATAGCCCTTTGGGCATAGTTCCAAATTATTCTCCAGAATGATTGAATCAGACCACAGTTCCACCAACATTGCATTAGTATCACAATTTTCTCACATCCCTTCAACATTTGTCATTTTTTTCTCTTGTCAACCAATCTGATATATATGCGGTGTGCCTCAGAATTGTTTTAATTTGCAGTTCTCTAATTAACAGAGACCTGAATTTGAATTTGTATTTGGTGCAACTATTTAGAAGTAAGGTCTTGTCCAAGAGTTAATTTCTTTTAGACTCAGTTTTCTCTAGTCATAAAATGAGAATAACAATATTTTCATTATCTACCTCCCAGATTTGTGAGGAAAGTGGTTTGAAATCTTAATATACTGTGAGAAATAATTTGGACTTCTACTCTGTTCCAATCAGTTTAAATCAATTTAGTATGATTCCATAGTGGTGGTGATTATAATTTCTGTTTATTAGACCCAAGAGCTGTGATTTGCAAATTGTAAGATCACTTGTATAATCATATAAAGCTAACAAGAGGCCCTCCACCCTTGTTTTTCCTTGTCTTTGGTGACCAAATCCAGCATGGTAGAAGTGACTCAATTACATGGTAAGTCCTTCAATTTATTTTTGTATCTCTGGACCATTCTTTTTTGTCCAACATTAACAAATGACCATTTTAAGACTATTTAGTCAGTAGATATGTACCATGTTTCACCCAGCTTGTGACCCTGCTGGACAAATCATCTTTACTTATTTTAGCTTATCCATCATATGTAAACCAATGAGAGTCTATATTTTATTTAGTACCTTCTAGAATGTCCAGATAATAAAGGGTATCAAACTCTCAGACCATGAGGAAAATATGAGATCCACTTCATTTAGAGGGAATGATGGACCTTTTAATAAAGTGTTGGTTCAAAGTTCTGCTCCAGTCTCTTCCATTGTAGATGAGACAATTTTAACACCCCCCCATATTACTATATTTCATAGCAATGGAAATTTTTTTTGTTTCTCTTTGAACATACTGGTTACTTTATTTCTAGTTTTAATAGTCTTTACTTTTAAACATTCATAAGTTACACTAGTGTGAGCTAGAGTCATAAAATTAACCTTTTACTTTATGTCTTCAAATAAAATTCACTGTTCTCAATTTCTAGAAGTATGAGAATTTCAAAGAATCACCACCAAACCAAAGGTAAACAATCACAAAAGAAGCATAAATGTCCTCTTCTGGTACCAATTGCTCACACTTTGCTCCTTACTTTTATTTTAAAAATGAAATAAAATTATGAGCACACTATGAACCTTATATTATGCATAGACATCTGGACAACACACAGAGCCAAAACCTTTGCCTTGGAGTCTACCTGGAGGCAAGACATATACAAATGATGAGTATTTTACTTTTTATTTAAGTTGCTTTTTATTATTTAAAACAATACAGGGTAGTTTATGATAAAGTACCAAGTGAGGAAATATAGATAATAAATGATAAAGGGGTTCAGAGGGGTCCTTGAGTGATTAGAAAATGCATCCTCAGCCCAGAAAGACTTGAAGTGGATATTGAAAGACAAAGAGGATTCAGAAGATAAGTGAAGTAAAGTACTGCAGGTGAGAGAAATCTTCCCCAATGATTTTAGTATTTGAAATAGTCACAATAATAAGGGAATTATACAGCAGGAGAGAGAAAGTATGCTCTTTGGCCAGCACTATGCATACTGATTTGAGTCTGGAGTGACCCATTCCTCTGGATTCTTCCAAGAAACCACTCGTAAAGATGTCGAACAACTGACTAATCCTAATTTGACTTTTCCTCTCTACTAACCCACAACTAAAAAAATCATGGAAAACTTGATGCTCACTTCCTTTGATCACCAAAAGATATTTCCTCATTGTCCTACCATCCTGTTGCTAGTTTCCCTTCTGTTTTCACAACTTAGGATATTGGAATGAAATGAAAGTGGGCGATTGTCCCAGAGATAAGATGCTAATTCTATAGAGATGCTCTGTGTCTATTCCAGATGCATTATGTCCATTACTCTTCCAGATGTGCCAATGGAGAGCCGAGGATATTACAGACATATCTATTCTTCTTTAAAGTAAGAATCTTAACTCAGGACAATTTATTTATTTTAGAATAAAATGTTTTCTCACACAAAAGGGTGAAAAATAAAAAGTCAGGGTGGCCTGGGGCGCAAGGAAGCTGTTGTTGCAGGAATCCTGCAAGTTAATGTGAGAATTCACCCGGGACTCTGAGAGAGATGTGGAGAGGGAAGGGGGGGGGGGGGGACAAAAAAACTCTCTTCCCCTTGCAGCTGTCCCTTTCCTTCATTTGTTGCTCCAATAAGCAGTAATTAGGTCCTGAGCTAATGGTGTCAGCTGATCTGCTGTTTTTAGGCTAGACCCAGAGGAATCTCCATGGAAACCCTGCTGGAGTCATCCCCCCACCTGGATGCTGTATGCTCCTTTCTGCCACCTGGCTGCTGCCTGGCCCGCTGCTACCACTTCTGTTGCCTCCTCCCTGTCTCTAACCTGCAGCCTGCAGCATGCGCACTGCCCCCGGGATCCCTAAATGGGACAATTCTGCTCGTGACGTCAGCGCCCAGCCGTCTCCACAGAAACTTTTGTCCCACTGGCCAATCAGGGAGCTTGGAAGGGGCTGGGGAGGGGGGGCGGGAGGAGAAGGGAGTTGGGGCGGGGGGGGGGGGGGGGCGTGGAGAGCCGAGAGGTTTAGTGTGTGGAGCTGTTCGAGCTCAGCCTGGGCTGTCAGTCCCTGCTCCAGCCGCTGCGCGAGACCTTATAGATTCATACACACTCTTTCCTCTCTTCCCTCCTCTCCTTTCCTCTCCTCTCCCCTCCCCTCCCCTTCTCTCTTTTCTTCCTTTTTCTCTTCTCTTCTCTTCTCCTTTCCTCTCCTCTTCTCTTCTCTTCTCTTCTCTTCTCTTCTCTTCTCTTCTCTTCTCTTCTCTTCTCTTCTCTTCTCTTCTCTTCTCTTCTCTTCTCTTCTCTCCTCTCCTCTCCTCTTCTCTCTTCACACACATACGCACACACACACACACACCCCTACACAGGCTTCATGGGAGAGGGAGGCACTGACCGTTTTGCAAGTGCTGGGGCAAGACTGCTGTGCGGAGGGGGCAAAGACTTCGTCCCCACTTCTTGCTTTCGCTCTGGATTCAGAAGACAGGGGAAATACGGGATTTGAATTGGACTAGGTATTTGTGCACTTGTCTGGCAGTCTACTTAGGCGAGCTGCTGAACTGGACGAGTTCATGCCTTAACAGAATATAATAAAAGGGGAAGGATTGCAGCTACTGCACGAGGAAGATGGGGAACTACCCTATTTCTATCTCTTTAAATAAATGGAATGAAATATTGAATGGAGGAGCCACACACACTACATTTGCCTGGGAAAATCGTCCGGCGGAACTAACAATTTGGCTACTTTCATCAGAGGAGGGGGTGTTCATTACGTGGCAGGGGGAGAAAGGAAAGCAGAAACCGAATCTATGAATTTGAAACTATTGGCCAGCAAAGGGAGGAAAAAAAAATCGAGATTTAATTTTAAACAAAGGTTTTTTCTAGGCTTTTGTACCATAAACTTACTTCAGTGTCTTGTGACCAGTTTAGCCGAGACGGGAGGATTAAACCAGTGGAGTCCTACATGTGTGCACCATTATTAAACTGGCAGATACACCGACAACCGCCTTCTTTCATTTACTAACATCCAACTGGAATTGAAATCTCTCCGTCCAATAGTCGATCATGTACAAACTCTGTATGAATAGCTTATATCCTGGGGTTTAACTCGTAGGACAAAAAATGTGGAGCTGCCATTCGACCTAGATGAATATGAGGAGCTTAAATTTCATGGGATTTGTTTTAAAAAGAATTTTGTTACTGTGAAACAAATTCTGATAGGTTTATAAGATGACAGGTAAGAACTTTCACTGCTCTTAGCACCTTATCGCCCAAAGCAGAGAGCGCAGAGGAGACGCAGGACCCTGGAAGGGGGTCAGCTCAAGCGATCAGTTTGCCCTCCAGTGTTTGTAACCAGGAATAGAGGTTGCTTTAGAGAGAGAGGATCAGTCCTCCAGGAAAATCAGGAGAGAGAAAAGCCCTTGGAGGTTTGAGGGAGGACAGTTTTCCCCCCCCCGCCCCTAACCTGCGCTGAGATGGGACCTGGAAGAGGGATGCTATCCTAGGCCTGCATACAAGTAAACACTTTGCATTTTGAGTAAACCAAGATATTGGGTTTTAGTTATTTTAAACCAACCCCCTCTGGGATAGATGCTGTTGGAGACATTGGGATGGTCCTGGCTGAACAACATTAAAAAGACTGATCACGTAGGAGGATAAGAAAAGCTTCAGACACCCCGGTCTTCCCCTCTTCTGTGAGTCGGTGCAATTAAAAATGAACAAGAGACTTGGTAGATCTCGGCACTGATTGCTCCCCACCCCCCCTTTCCCTGACCCGGACCCTCTCCTCCCTCCCCCCACCGCAGCCCCCTAAAGCCAGGATCTGATTGCAAGCGGGACCTCCTCTTGTTCCACATTGTGGTAGAGGATACATTTTTCATGAGCACTAGGTGAACAGGTGCAAAGTACATTTGGAAAATCCAGGCGGCCCATTTCGGTGGCGTGGCGTGGTGTGGGCGTGGAGGGTGGTATCCGGCTATCTCCGAGGGGATCATGGAGAGCGACCGGGACATGTACCGGCAGTTTCAGGACTGGTGCCTCCGGACCTATGGAGACTCCGGAAAGACCAAGACGGTGACCCGTAAAAAATACGACCGGATCGTCCAGCTCTTGAACGGCTCCGAGTCCAGCTCCACGGATAATGCCAAATTTAAATTCTGGGTCAAATCGAAAGGTTTCCAGCTCGGCCACTCGGACGAGGTCAATGGTGGAGGTGGCAATCAAGTGCTCTTCGTGCCGGTCAAAACCACGGTTAGTGAAGTCCCTGCCTTCCTCTTGTGTTTGTCCGCCAAGCGGGGGGGACAAGCAGCCTGGAGGGGAAGGGGGAAGCCACAGTTGGCTCGTTTCTCTCCCTCTCCCCCCTCCACCTGCCCGCCCCCTAGTCATCCCCATATCGCATTTGCCAGGCACGTTTCCCCCCACAGTTAAGTCTTTGTGGTCCTTTATTGCACAGCCCTGGTGCACTTCGAGTCGCCTCCCTTCCCTGCACCCTCCTTTGCAGCTTCTCTCCGGGCAGAAGATGGCTTGGGGGGGGGGGGCTATTGTCCCGTTTCCTCAGCTGCCCGTCTGGCGTGTGTCCTGCCCGCCACATAAAGGCCACATCCTCATCCCATCGCCGCCTCTGCCCGGTTTGATAATGTACGATTCTGATCGATAGTGTACAGCGTCTCCTTATTGGCACAAAGCCCGAGTGTGGCGCTGGTCGTTGATTTGGGGGTTTCCCCAGGATATCAGGTTTTATTGTTAGACCACAGCCTAGGAGACGCGGGGCAGCCGGCAGGCACGCACGCCTGGATTATTGCGATGACTGGTTAGATTTTAGATATGCGGGTGTGTTCGCTCCCCCTCCGCAAATAAAGAAGCAGTTAGAGGATGATCAACAAAGAGAGAGACGGGCTCTGAGCGCGATCAAATGCTGTATTTATTGCTTACTCTCACAGCTACGAAGCTTGCTTTAAGCACAATCGCTGGGAACCACTAACATTGCCAGCTTTGCGAGATCTGAGTCTGCAAAGCTAGACTTGGTTCTTTCTCATAGCAGAAGAGCTAGAATGTTGGGTAGCAGCGGGAGCACCAGAATTTTCTATTTAAGAAGATGGGAACTATGGGCCACAAGTAGGTTTGCATATATCTAATTAATAATACTTCTCTTTCTACATCATGTCACGGTAGGTAGCCTCTTGATTTGGGAGAATGACAGAAGGTAACCCATTCATCTTTTCATTTCTACCATGACTTTCTGGTTTCTTTAAGCATCCTTATTTACTACTGGCAGTCATTGTTTACAAAATCCCTAGAGTATGCAAAAGAGGAGAGTTCTTGGGAGCTACTCTACCTTCACCACAAGAGAGAAAAATGAAAATATTTGAATGTAGTTGTTTTTTTTTCAAGGTATCAGGTTGTTTTACATTTGAAAATAATTTCTTCTATTCAAATAAGAATGGCTTTTTGGTGGGTATATTTTATAGATAGCTGGGCACTAGGAAAATGGAAAATGGAAGTAAATAGCACAAACTAAGTATAGAAATTGCGCTGTTTTATTTGGTGTATCTATGAGTCAAACCTTTTGTTTACCCTTTGGCTTTACTCAAGACAATTGGTTAAATAGATATTCTCCCCCCCACCACCACCACCATTTAATGTAGGCATAATATGCAAAGCTGAGTTAGATATTTAAATGATCTGCATATATTATAGAAATGATAGAATGAATATCAACATTTTTTGAAATTATAATTTTAAGAATTGGAAATCTGTTTCAAAAATTCATTGCTAATAGGAATTGTAATTTATAAGTAAATGAATTTATTTCTGATTTGGACAGTATTAGACTAAAGACAAACAAAAGAGTAATCCAGGTTTTTTTTAAAAGATATTTGGTAAAAAGAAAATCTTTTGGTTAAAATGAGTTCCGTGATAGAGAAAAATTGTAAAACCAGAAACTTTTTCTCTTCTAGAGAAACTTGTTTCCCTCTGTTAACCTGTTAGGTTGCCTCACCTTTTTATGAGCTGAAAGAGCTAATTAGGATTTGAACCTAGTCATATATATATATATATATATATATATGTATATATGTATATATGCATATATATAATCTCAAATTTAACATCAAAATCATGTGAATGTTTAAGATGAAAATGAATGACAAATATTACCTCAGAAACACCTTTACTAAGGCTACACTGAGATTGAATTGTCGTGGCATAGCTAAGGGTTATTATAAGAGGTTATTCCAAAGTTCAGGTTAAGTTAATGAATTCTTTTTGGATTTTCTTAAAAGCTTAGAGGAAAAGCCATCTAACTTTTAGGTGGCTAGAAAACAATGATTTTTGACTAGAGTTAAAAGCTCTATCTGCCATTCCAGACTATCAAAATGTTGAAGATGTTTACAATTCATGAACAACCCTACTGCTCTATGGTGCTTTATGAAATTTTTATGCTGCCATTGTCACAGAAATATAGGCCCCTTCTGCTTGGATACAGTCCACCTCTGTATCAAAATCTCCCCCCCCCTTTTGAATTCCCCCAAACTGGTTTCTTATACCATTTGTTTCCCCAAATATGAAAATTATTTCTTTTTCAAATGCCCATTGATAATTTTCAATAGGAGTACACACACTAAATGAAAAAAAAAATCACTGCTTTGACTCCAGAGACATACTAGTTTTTAAAAAAAGGTAGATACCTTCCAAGGCTAGTTTCAAGAATGATTCTAAGCTACTAGAGTTGTTGGGGGTGGTTGCTCAGTTTTGCTGTCAGCCAGGGAGATTTACTCCTGACCGTGCAGTAATCCACTGCTGCTGGTAATTAGACATCATTACTGCTGCGTTAAAGGGAAAGAGAGAAGGGGAGAGGACAGGCTGGGGCTAATTAACTACTTGATTCTAATGAAAGAAAGAGAGACTGATAGCAACTGGGAGGTTGCACAGACTAGACATACAACATAGACTTAATTGAAGCAAGGATTATCTTGTAGTCTTATAGTAAGACTTGGTGTTATATTTTATTTTCTTTACATGCTATATAGTAGGCTTTGGAATGGATCTCTTAATGAAGCCTCATCTCAACTGGTTACAAAACCTCTCAAATGGTTACAAAACTACAGTATTAATATTTACTGATAGCATACTAGGATAAGCATTTAAAAAACATATTCTTTAATGTATTTGACTATCCAAGAACATTATGAAGGGATCAGGCCTGAGATTCAGATCTTTCTGCGGTTGAGGAGATATGCTCCTGGTCACCAAGCAACAACATCCTGCCAAACTGCCATTTTAGGTCCAGAGTCCGACAACACATATGCCTGAAGTTCAGAGGATATTCTATTTCATTTCAAATGACTAGTATTATTTGTCTGTTCTTTCAGACTGCCCTGCATTGGAAATGATCCCCAACTTAGACTTTCTTTAGAGGTGAAAAACTGAGCAATAAGCCAAATGGATAACATTAAACAGTACAAAGTTTTCATCAATGGTACTCATGACTTAGTTATACTAAGATTTTCTTCTTTTATAGTTCTCATTCTGCATTCTTTGGATTCTCTTATCTAGTTGGTCCTTAGTGACAGTTGTCAGATAGCATGTGCTTATGACATCATAATGCCCTCTTACTCTGTGCAGAATGTATCATTTTATTCCACATCTTATAAAGTAAACTTAGGAATCTGCTACAAAATGTTCAAAGCTTTGGGTTAGGAATAAGGCTAATAAAATATAAATATCTCTTTTAAATATAAAATCTCTATTTCAGAGAACTGGAAAGCCAAGTAAGCCTGTGTTTTGTTTTTGATTCATTCAGAAGTCAATACAAGAACTCTAAACTGAGTGATGAAGTAATGTGAAAACTACTCTTTTTTTATATAAATGTAGGAACAGACGCCCAAGTCTAAATGGTTGCTTTTTCTCATAATTGCTTCCTTTTATATTTATCTCACTTGAGAACATAAAAGAAAAAAAATGTGTTATCTTTAGTTACATCTTTAAAAAATAATGATTTATTCATTTCTGCAATCTGTAAGCCCCAGATTTCTATTGTTCTGTTGTGTATACTATGAACTGATTACTGTACAATCATTAGGGTGAATATTCATGTAGCAGTTTATAAACAGTTATGGGTTTCGTGAGTTACTTAGCTGTGGATTTGGTTACACATCCCTCTATATGTTTATCATGATTCACCTCTTTTGTGTAAAGGTAGTAAGCTATAATAAGGACCCCCTACAGATGATGTATATATTTCTTCTGGTCACAGATTCATGCCTGGGGCACTTGGTTATGCATTCCTTTATATGAATGGGGCCTTGGTCTAGACATGATAGGGGAAGATCTCTGATAAAATAATGAAAACCAAGGGAAATACTTGATTTCTATGAATCAAAAGGTCATGAAATAGAAAAAGCAATTTTCCTTGCTGTGAGTCCAGCCTTTTTGTGATTTTTATAGTTTGTTTCCTTCCCTATCTCTCATGAGTGTATCCACCAATTACCATGTAAGTCTCTTCTTCATTCCTGTATAAGCTGACTTGCAGGAGGAATACAGAGAGAGAGAGAGAGAGAGAGAGAGAGAGAGAGAGAGAGAGAGAGAGAGAGAGAGAAACTTTATCCATAAGTTTGAGTTTGTTTTGGAAAAATCACCTTCCTAAACAAAAGAACAATAACAAAAGAAAAGAAAAGAAAAGAAAGAACTCTTTCCAAATTTGTACACTATTTTATCTTATGGGATTTCTTCACTCTGTAAAGTATCTTCACATCTTCTTAGCAATTTCTAAGGAATGAGGAGTTTGCTCATTCCATATCTTCCTTCTAAAGTGATCCCTCTTTTCTTTAAGACTACTCTAGTCATCAAGAAAGGAGTATGTGGGAGGCTGACCCTCCTGTCTTGGTCATAGTCTTGCAGTGGCATGGCAGAGGGGAATGGCATAAGGTGGAACTATGCTGAAGGTAGTAATTACAGAGCTTTCAGAATCCTGTGCCATTAAGAAAGGCCTAGATCTAGAATTGGCTTATGGACTCAAAGACTAGGAAGACTTTTCTGAGATCACCTATGCTATTTATCCTCATTATTTTTCAGATGAGGCCCAAAAATGTTAAATGACTTGCCTAAGGTAATACATCTAGCTAGTGTGGTAGTGCTGGGACCAGACCCAAGACAGTCCTCTTTCCACTTATAAAATCTTATGGTGAGACACTTAGGTGGTATAGTGGCTAGAACACCAATCTGGACCTGAGTTTAAATTCAGTCACTGTCAAAAGCTAGCTTTGTGACTCTGGGCAAATCACTTAATCTAGATGGCCTCCTAAGAAGAAAATAATCAACATCTGGGTTTGCTAACACAGTAATTTCTCTAAGTTTTTTTTTTTTTTTAATTTGAAGAGACATCTAGCATGTCTTGTTCCTTTTAGTCAAGATGCTTGTATTACTGAAGGGAATCAACTGGGACAAAACCACATACTTTTAATAGTAATAGAATGAATGAGTTTGTGTATACATTTTAATTACTTGTTACATGTTGATTTTTGTGTCTTTTATTTTTATCTCATGGTCGATAACTAACCATCATAAAACAATTATAGATATGTATGCCATATAAGTCACAAAAATCAAAATGCAATAAAGAAATTACAGGGTGGATTTTTCTTATTATCTTAGTTAAGAGTGCATTAAAAGTACACTAACTCATCTAATGCATGAAAATAGGAGTGTTTTATTGTTTTAATGTACTGAGTACTATGAATTATGACGTAAAAGTGGGAAAATAAGAGTACAACAGGATTCTGGTTATATTGGCCATATAAAAAATTTGAAAAAATGAAACAAAAATGACTACCATAAAGGGATTTAAAGGGCACTATTAAAGATCTAATCAGATATATAGTATCCTCTTCATATCAAGAACACTGGCAGAAGGCCCTTAGCATATGAAGTGAAGTGTAACAAATTTATGGAAGGATATGGATAGGAATTACATATATTGGTCAGCTATGGAGATTACAACATACCTCTCTGAAGGAGATCCATCAGAATATTGGAATATTTTCTAATTATTAGATAGTCTAGTTATTAGAATTCTGAACTTGGAGTCAGGAAGAGCTAAGTTTAAAGCCTGACTCATATACTTAGCTGTGTGATCCTGCACAAGTCACTTAATCTCTTTCAGTCTCTGTTTCTTAATCTGTAAAGTGGAGATAATGGTTGTGAAGATCAGAAAACATATAGGAGTGCTTTGCTTAAAGTACTGCATAAATACCAGTAGTTAATAGTTTCTTGTACAATTAGGAATGACATACTCAGTTAACCAACTTCCTTATAATAAAATTGAATTTAGAACTTGACCCTAAGCAAGTCACTTAAACTCTAGTTGCCTCAGTTTCTTCTATTTATAAAATGATGAAATTGAACTCAGTGGCTACTAATGATCCTTCCAAAACTCTAAATCTATAAAGCCTTTGATTCTGTGATGCTGAAATTTGTAATAAGGAATCAGGTTACTAAAATAAGGAACCTATATCTCACCACATAAAAAATATCCTGAACAATCCATGGAATCTATGGGAACTGCATACTTAGGAATCTCATCTACATTGAAAGCAGTTGCCAGTGACTAAACTTTTTAGAAATTCAATTGAAGATTTCCATATTCAATGTCTGACTGATCACAACACAAATATTTTGAGATAGGAATGTTTCATGCAGCACAATTAAAAAAATCTGATTTGAGGCAACATTCTAAATCTTTTCAAAGTCTGGTTACTGCTTAGTCTTCTCTATTTTATTAATTCACTTAGTACTTATCCTCCTTCCATCACCAATTTTTTTTGAAATTGATTGTCAATGGTTTCACAAATTTAATCAATGTGAATAATCCAGAATTCTAATCACTGGGCTCTCACAAATTTAATAGTTGTGAATAGTCCTACAATAATGTGTATGGATTAAACAGACCAAATCTTGTCAATTTATTTTTCTTTTTTCAAAATTCATTGATGGCTGAATACATGTAATTCAATATTCAGTGGATCTATGATCACTCTGTTATGAGTCCTACATCCATTTGTGTAAATTGCAACTCATTTATACTTCTTGTGTCAGGAAACAGCTTGAGATCACTGACTTCACTTAAAACACACCTGTACATATATTTTAAAATATATTTCTGCTTTCACATGATGCTTATTTGCACTATAGCTTCTGTGTTATATGTTCCAGTGAAAGTGACAATTTCTTGTCAACCATCCCCCCCAGTCTCTGCCACTCATACTTCCACCTGTTGAAATTCTGCTTCAGTGTCCAAACTATAAATCCTCTCCCCATCTATCTAGCTGTAAGTGATCCCTTCCTCCTCTAAATATCTTTTCCTCAGTGTTCTCTATTATAAACTCTTTGAGGTCAGGGACCATGTTCTATTAAATGAGCACCGATTAAACCAAAGTGTGATGCTTAGTTACTATTTCTATATCTATTGATACTTTGCACATATTAATTCAATAAATATTTCATGAATGAATGAATTAGTGAATATAGTGAAAGCCTAAATGATTTATTTGTGATTACTACAGCTTATCATTTTATTGGATTTCCTGAGGTCTTTAACAAATTTATGTAGCCTTCTGAGATTTTTGCAATGAAAGATCCATTTGGAGATTAATGAATTACAAATTTTTTCTTAAAAGATTTTTTACTTTTCACTTTTTCATTTACTATTTCCTTCTTACACTTGTCTCTCAACAGAGAGTGATCCTTGGCAAAGTAAGTCCCTCTTCAATCATTCTTGATCTTGCCCATTTTCATCTCCAAATTGCCTTCTTCTGTCATACTTTTTCTTCTCTCTTAACTCCTTGCTGCCACTTAGCACACTCATCTTTCTCATTCATCCTTTAAATACTCTTACCATCCCTAACATTTTATCTCCCTACCATTTCCTTTCTCTCAACAGGTCAAAAACTTTGAGAATCTAATCCATACTCTTACTTCCTTTCCTCTCATTGCAGTCTAGTTTCTAACTTTATCATTCTACACAATCTCCTGTCTCCAAATCTAATGACTTCTTTCTCAATCCTAATCCTTCTTGAATTCTTTGTTAACCATCACACTATCAATTATCATCATCTAGATATTCTCTCCTTACTAGGTTTATCTCCCCAAAATGCCTGTGACTGACTGCTTCTCAGTTTCCTTTACTAGTTCATCATTCAGGCCATGCTAACTAATCCTGGCTTGCCTCTAGGATCAAATGTAAAATTCTCTGTTTGGCATGCAAAACCCCCCCTTTATAACCAAATCCCCTCTTACCTTTCTTAAACCTTACTCTTAGATTCCAGGGGCATTAACCTCCTGTGTGTTCCAAGAATAAGGCACTTTAACTATCTGATCTGAGGATTTTCTCTATCTTCCATACCTGGAATGCTCCTCTTCCTCATTTCTGCCCTTGGACAATTACCATCAAACTGCAATTAGTTTTCGTGATTAACACAATGTATTTAAAGGAAAGGGCCTCTTAAGGTTGCCCCTTTTCTGGGAAGTAGCAGGAAAGAGAACAACTTGTAAATGCTTGTTGGCTGACTGAGTAGATCTCTTGCTATTTGTTATAGATAGTAGCAATTTTCAGAGCCATTTTCTCCCCCTCTAAGTTGAATTTGTTTTTTTTTCTTTGTTTTTTTTCTTTGTAGCTAAGATTTCTACAATGGGCTCTTATATCATGCTCTCAAGAAATTTAATCAAGTATCCAGCTGTCATAACTGTTCTTGTAGTAACAAAATTTTCAAGTGTTTGGGAGAGGAGCAAGAAAGCCAGGGATTTGGGGAATTGACTCAGAGATCAGGTTCAAGAATATCAGATCCTTGATATTTATAGGAATAAAGAAGAATGTGCTTTATAAGAATAAATCTGGTATCTGACATTTATTACTTTTATGTCTATTCTAAGGATGAATATTCATTGATAAGGCACATTATTATCTTTTTTTTTTACTATTCTGTGTGGAGGGAATGGCTATTTTTAAAATGTTTGGATTTTTTTGATGAGAAGTGATTAGTTTGCAACTTTTTTTTAGCAAGACATCATTAATTTGCAAAGATAAATGAAAATTCTATTACCTACTCCTCAATATAACTAACAGCATCTGCCAGATGGACTTATGGATTTAGTTTGTGGTCATGGAGCAAAGCTTACTGGCATACATAGAAAGATAGAAAGCTAATTCACAGCCTTGGAATTCTTAGTACTATGCCATAACCAAGTCATCTCTTGGTTCAGTGCTCTAAACTTCATATCAAGGAGATTTTTCTTAAATGTCAGGTGTGAATTACAATTCTCTTAGCAGGCTTCAGTTGCAGTTCAACAAAGTTTAATTAATGAGAATACCATGACAGAGACATGCCATTTTTATTGCTACATCTCATAATGTACAAAAATTATTACATCAAAACAGTAAATTTTTACTTCTTAAATCCTACTAATTAAGAATTAGTGCTAATTAAACCAGAACTGGGCAGAAATTTACCCTAAGTGCTGAAAGTAGGTAAAGTTAGTAAAGTAATAATGCAAATGAGATTGCAGGCAATATGTTGAAATTTTGAAGCTCTTAGTTTTTTTCTATTTGCATAAACATAATCCATATGCTCATTACAAATGGTCATCTTCTATTCATTAAGGCAGATACGATTCTACAAGGGAACACTTTGTAAGCACCTAGCTTGAGTTTCTGTGTAGAGGGACAAAAGAATTTCAGATACTCCATAATTCAGCCTTTTTTCGCTAATTCAAACTAGTCCTAATCATGTTTATTATATCACATGAAAGAATGATGTTTGTCTTTCATTCTTGAAGAAGAACATGACATCAGGGAAGTGATGCCATGGCTAGCACATTAATTGGATTTGAGTGAGGGGGTGCTGTGCAAAGTCACCAGACTCACTTTTTTTCCTCCAGATATGAATCAGGACAACTGGAGAGGTCCCTGAATGTGAGACAATCAGGGTTAAGTGACTTGCCCAAGGTCACACCACTAATAAATGTCAATTTCTGAGGTTGGATTTGAACTTCCATCATCCTGACTCTAAGACCAGTGCTCTATCCACTGTTCCACCTAGCTGCCCTATATGAGGGGGAACAATCTGCTATAGTAGAAAGAGTAATGGGTTTAAACTTAAAAGACACCTGGTTTCAAAACTTGCTTCAGATACTGATTAGCTGCTTGATTCTGGGCAATTCACAGCTCCCTTTGCCCTATCTATTAAAAAGGAACAAGAATGCCTTAGTTTCAAGTAACAAGTAACAAGAAAGTGCTTACTTGCCTGCCTAATATTTTTAGGGTCAAGTGAGACAATGTAAGTGAAGCACTTTGCAAAAGCTACAATGGTATTATTAAGCCTTAAAGTCAGAAAATAGGCAAATGATAGTTCTTAAGAAAAAGTACACTTGGCTTGATATAGTAGATGAAGTTTTCAGAAAGTTTCATTTAAATCAATTTTTGCTAATTAATATATTTTCATTGTACTAAATTAACTCATTTAATGAAATCCCATAATGAATCTTTTATAAAGCAGTATACAATTTTATCAAAATAATAATTCCCCCTTAATTTATCAGTTTTATAGATTATGATGATTGTTTTAGCTTAGGGAACTCTAAGTTCCTCAGTCCTGATCTAATGATTGGTTTGTTATCATCTAACTATTACCCCTCACTGGTATTTGTGTCTGATGGTTTATAAAAATAGAATACTTTTTCTCAAGATATTCCTTCTCCAGAAAAGGAACTTAAAGAATTTCCCTTTGTTGATACTGAATAAAAGTGATTTTTTAAAATAATGTACTTTCTTTTAAATTTCATATCAGAATGAAAATGCTTTTTTATTACGAATCATGGTAATTTGCTTATTCTTAATTCAGATACTTAAAAGTTTTTTATTTTTTAAATTTTTTGTTTCCTTTATTATGCTGACAAGGACATGATTAGATCAAAATGCTAGATTGGGGGTTAGAAAGGGATGGTAGAGGAGGAACGATAAAAGAAATGATAGTTTTGAATTCTAATTTTTCAGGAAGCTCAGAATAAGATAGATCTAATTTCCCATGACACAAAGAGACAATCAAGCTTCTTTTGCATATCAAAGGGACTTTCAAGTCTAAAGAGGAAACTGAGTAACGTCTCCTATGATCCTAGGTTCAGAAGTTAATTTCTTAATATCAAATTATATGTTCATACACGTATAAAATCTCTAAAATTCTCTTGGAAAAGAAACCTTTACTTGAAAAATAAATTCTTATGTTTGAAAATAAAAGCATAAAATTCCTTTTATCTTTTCAGTCTTCTTACTTGTTACTTCACTCTTTCTGTAGGTCTAGTTTTTGTTCCCTGTGTTCAACACTTGCTCTACTGTCATGACTTTTTACTGGTTTTCCCTTATTTCTAGAGTTTTCTCCTTCCTCACGTCACCTTCTTAGAATACCTGGTTTTCTTCAAAATTCCTTTTAAGCACTGCCTTGGCAAGAGGCTTTTCTCATTTCCTCAGTTTCTACTTGTAATTTCAATATCTCTTTATCTATTGATCTGACTTCTTTCTACATATCTATAATAGTTATCAATATGTATATATGTTTGCAAAATTGTACTATCTGTGCATGGTTAAGATAGGTGCTAGATCTGTCATTTCATTGGTATAGGAAATTTAAAGTATAGTCTCTCTACCAGTTAGGTGTTATGATGGATAAAGTGCCAGGCCTGAAGTCAGGAGGACTCATCTTCCTGAATTCAAATCTGGTCTCAGACTCTACGACCCTGGAAAATCATTTAACCCAGTTTGACTCAGTTCCTCATCTGTATAATAAACTGGAGTAAAAAATGGCAAATGACAGTATCTTTGGCAAGAAAACCCCCAATGGGATCAGAAAGCATTGGAGACAAATGAAATGACTGAACAACAAACACATTAAATATGTATACCTACAAATACATATGGATATTCATACATGTCTATATAAAAATGCATGCTCATATGTGTGTGTATATCAATTTGAATGATCTATTTGTGCATGTGTTCATTCTCATTAGAATGTAAGCTCACCCTGGGTAGAAAATGTCTCCATTTTTTCTCCTGCAAGTTTCACATAGTGCCTACCTCAGAGCAAGCATGTATGAATACTTATTGATTAATTTATTTTAAATGATATTTAAGTTGCTACAGAGCTCACTAGAGTTTCAAAGGTTAATGATAACCAGCAGTAGTTTACCCTGAACTTTATTGAATATCAAGATGGGGATATGAAATAACACTGCTTACTTGAATATCTCTACCCCCCTCAGAGATTATCTGTGTCTCAATTTTGTGTGTTTCTTCTCCTTCTTCCCTTGATGGTCAGAGGCACTATCTGGGCAATAAGTATGAATGAAAACTATAGGTGTTAAATCTATCAGTTCATTGGTTGAAGAAACTTCAGTATAGGTATCCACTTTTTGAAGTACTGGGAATTTGATTTGCTCAGGGTTTTAAGAATAACATGTCAGAGACTGGACTTGAACCTAGCTCTTTCCATCTCCTAAGAAGGCTCTTATCAATTTAGTATGCCAGGAAACTTCTATGAATAAATGGATGAATGAATAAATGAATGAAGTGAAAAAATAACTTTTACAAAAGGAAGAAAATCTTTGTTCTCCAAGACCTTACACATATGGAGTCATGGCAAGTGAAAAAGATCAGGGAAGTCATAAGAATAGTTATTGAAATAAGTACATTCAATCAACAACACCCTTTCCTATGTAATGTTAGGATTGGTCTGATGATAATACTCAGAATAAAGATGAGGAGGAAAGGAGAAAGGGGGGAGTATGTGCACAGCATCTGACTAGAAAGTGACCTAGATGAAGCGTGGCTCAGTAGACTGGGACCTTTTTTTATTTGGAAGGTGCAGTAGTAGCATCATGATGGAAGGCTAGAGAATGGTGTGGGTGAAAGAGTCCTGTGGTGATGAATTAGCATTTTTTAAAAAAAGTTATGATGAAGATAGGACATTAGAATTATATCTATGTTGTAGACCAAATACTGGCTTTTCTAAGACCTTCCACTTCAGACTGGTAAAAGCATTGAAAATTTCTTCAATTGAAAAATAGATAAACTGAATTAGACAATTAGCAATGATATATCACAGGTCTAGGATAATCATCTATTGTATATTTCTGTGGATACATTTTGAGTAAAAACTTCTAAATGTTATTGATATGCTATTGGATCAGGTTATTTTAGAAAGGAAATGTGATGATCTGAAATATTAATGAGAAAAAAAGGATATGATTACAACAAGAATTAGATTTTTAAAACATTACTGGTTCATATATATAAATATACATATATATGTATATTTAAAATCACCTTCATTTCCCAATGTGAATACCCAGTATTCTTACACCTTATTTTCCTTGATGTATTCTAAAATCAAATGACACTTACCTCCTTCCTGTTCTTCACTCACAAAGCTCTATTTTCCAGTTCAAAGTGTTTTCATCAACTATTCCCCAGGCCTGGAAGTCTTCTCATCCTCATCTCCACTTTCCTGACTACCTTCAAATGTAAGCTAAAGGTCCACCTCTGCAAAAAGTTTTTGTGCATTTCCTTGAAATTATCCTCACTTTAATTTGTCTGTCTGTTTTTTTATATAGCTGTTTACATCTTGTTCTCTCCCTTTACTCTGCAAGAATCCTGAGAGTAGGGAATGTTTTTTGCTTTTCTTTATATCCTCAACAATTAGTATAGTGCTTGACATATAGTAGGTGCTTATTAGGTGCTTATTGGCTGACTTGACTGAGCAATATATTCTGCCCACCTCCTTTAGAACTGTTGTCTGTCTTTAATGAAATGAAGTCTTCATTTCTACTGAGTTAGCTTTGAAATAGTCCAGTAGGATGTGTAAATACAAAAAGAAACATTATAAAGGAGAAAAAGAATATGAGGACAATTCTAACAATAACTCACATCAGTGCCTTAGAGAAACAAACAGGTAGAGATAGAAATAGGGATTAAAAAGGACAGCAAAGGAATAGAGGAGTGAAGGAGAAAATAATGGGAAAAGAAAGTGAACTGGGGGAAAGAATTGTGTGAGATAGTGACTAGAAAAGAGGAAATAAAATTGCTTTTCCCTTTCAAAATATCTTGTGATAGGGGCAGTGAGGTGGTGCAGTAGATAGAGCACCAGCCCTGGAGTCAGGAGGACCTGAGTTCAAATGCAACCTCAGATACTTAATAATTACCTAGCTGTGTGGCCTTGGGCAAGCCACTTAACCCCACTGCTTGCAAAAACCTAAAAAACAAACAAACAAAATATCTTGTGATAAAAAAAATGTTGAAAATTATGAGAAACTTGAAGAATTTTGAAAATCTTGATGACAAAGGTGAAAAAGTTAAGATATTTTTGAGTGGGAAGTAAGAAGTATAATGATGGATATTTTAAAAAGCATCAAAATGAAGCTCTGTGTCCAAGAATTTGATAACTGATCCATAAAAATGATCATAGGTGATACAGGGGATAGAATTTCAGGATTAAAGTCAAGAAGACTCATCTTTCTGAGTTCAAATCTGGCCTAATATACTTCCTATCTGTTTGGCCCTGGGAAAGTCACTTAACCTTATTTGACTCAGTTCTTCATCTGTAAAATGAGCTGGAGAAGAAAATGGTAAACTATTCCATTTTTTTGCCAGGAAAATCTCAAATGGGGTCAGCAAAGAGTCAGACATGACTCATATCACTCAACAGTAGCAGCAACCACCATATTGGTAAACCCATGATTAGAAAAGGTGAATTCCTCTAGGGGGAAAGGATTTGAGATAGAGAAACTGGCTAGAAGTGATGATTGATTCTAATTTGGATTGGGAATAGAAAGATATTATTAAACTTGTGATTTTCTTGCTTTAGGCAACTTCCTTAGAATATTATCTGAAGCCTTAAGAGGTTATGTGACTTACTCATGGTCACACAGCTAGTATGAGTTAGAAGACTTATACCCCAGACCTTCAAGTCTTCAAAGCTTACCTTTTATCCACTTCACCAAACTGCCTCTCTGCTACTTCTATTAACAATAGCAATAACAATGAATAATAAAAATATCTGGAATCATGATCAAATCCAGACATTGAATTTTATTGTCATATATGTGTAATTATCTAATTTGACTCTGTGGGAATCATGAAAGTCATGTGGATTTCATTTGGTGGATACTGAAGTTTAGATTCCTTTGAGTTTTGAGAGGTCCTGACTCCAGGGCCAGTGCTCTATCCATTGCCACCACCTACCTGTCCCCTTGTCTGTCTTTATATTCCCAGTTTTAGCATAATGGTTATCAAATAGGAGATTAATAAATGCTAGATCCTTAATTAGATATTTATTTTAATTAATAAGTTTTATTAATAGTTTATTTTTAAATCATATGTCTCTGAATAGGTAAATTTGGGAAAGCTAAAATGAGTATTTAATATTTAAAATTTAATACATATTTAATATATATTTAATATATAATTAATATTTGATTGCTTTCATAAAAATAGTTATGTATAATACCATCCATGGAAATCCTAAAGAAAGCTGCTACTTTTTTGAGAATGAATCAAACAGTGCTGAGCCTATTATTTACTTTATTTTTACATTCATATGCATATGTATATTTTTAACTTACAAAATTTCCTTCCACCTTCCTTTCCCACCCCCCTCCCCTCAGCAGTGAACAGGTCAGGTTAACATTGTACATACATATTTTTGACAAACATGTTTACCGATGAGTCATTTTGGGTATGAGAAATTAGGATAAAGGGAAAGAGATACAAAAGAGATATTTTTTAAAGTGTTCATCAGACTCTGAAAGGTTTTTGTGCTGGTTATTGTTTTGTTTTTATTCCTCTGGATGGGGATAGCATTGTCCATAGCTGGTCTAATACAGTTGTCCTAGCTCTCTGAATTGCTGAGAGGAGTTGCTTTCATCAAGGTTGTTTATCTCATAATATTGTTGTTAATGTGTACATTGTTCTCTTGTTTCTGTTCCCTTCACTCAACATCAGATCCTGTAAATTAATCCATGTTTCTCTACAGTCCAACCATTTATAGAACAATAGTATTCCATAGTATTCATGTACCATAACTTGTTTAGCCATTCCCCAATTGATGGGCTTCCCTTCAATTTCCATTTCTTGCCACTACAAAAAAGAGCTGCTATGAATATTTTGGAACATGTGGCATTTTTCCTAATTTTTTATGATATAGACCTAGAATTGGAATTGCTGTGACAAAGGGAATGAACAGTTTTATTGCTATTTAGCCATAGTTCCATATTACTCTCTATAATGGTTGGATTCGTTTACAACTCCACCAGCAATGCATCAATGTCCCAATCCTGTCACAACTTCTCCAACATTGACCATTTTCCCTTTTTCTCCTCTTAGCCAATCTGACAGGTGTGAGGTAACACCTCTTAGTTGTTTTCATTTGCATTTCACTAATCAATGATTTGGAGCATTTTTTTCATATAATTAATTTCTTCATTTGAAAAGTGTCTATTCAATATCCTTTGAGAGTCCATTCTTAAGATCAGCATATCCTTTGGAGTCTCATGGTCATCTCCATACCATGCAAACTATAAGAATAAGTATACACACATATGTGTATATATGTCTATATGGCATATATAAAATATTATTACTGATATTAATATAAATAACCATTTATTATGTGCCAACAGATAGTATAACAAATCTTAATATATAGCATATAGGTTTTATATATATATATATGCTTATAGAATATAAAATATGTATAAATACACATATCATAGAAAGGTAAAGTAATAGCTTATCTATAAAATGAATATATTGATTTATTAAAATTACATATTTGACAGGTATACTGCAGGGTGCATATGGAAAAGTGAGAATAAATATTTTATGATTCATAGAATGATAAACCTGATTTAGATCACAAACCTGAACACTAATTCATGCTTCAATATCATCTAACAAGTTATCATGCAACATCTGCTTGAAGACCTCCAGTGCCTAGGGATTCAGCAGTTCCTGAAGCAGCTTATTCTAATTTTGCATTCTACAAGTATTTGATTAGAATCCTTATTTTGAGCCAAAATCCATTTCTTGTGGCTTTTACCTATTACTCCTAGTTATGTACCATAGAATTAGGCAAAACAAAACTAATTACTCTTTCATTTAACAACCCTTCAAATAGTTGAAGGTAGCTATCATGTTTCACTAAACATTTAGATGATACAGGGGGATCAAATGCCATTTCTGGAGTTAGAAAGATCCATCTCCTTGAGTTCAAATCTGACCTTAGTCACTTAACTTTGTGACCCTAGGCAAGTAGCTTTACCCTATTTGCACCAGTTTCAAAAATCTGTATAATGAGCTACAGGAGGAAATGGTAAACTACTTCAGTACCTTTTCCAAGAAAACCCAAATGGTGTCATGGAAGATTTGGGCAAGATGGAAAAACAACCACTAAGTCTCACACATCCTACCCCAAGGTCTTTTCTTATTAGACAAAACAACTCCAGTTTTTTCAACAAATCCATATATGGAATAGTCTGAAATGTACTTACTATCCAATTGGTCTTCACTAGATGCAAACCAGATTATCTTTTTCCTTTAAAAACAAATATGATGCCCAGAATATAGCTCCATACAATAGTTATAGTTTAACCATGGCAGACAAGAGTTCAGTGGGATTTTCATCTTCTTTGTTCTAGAAATTGTGTCTCTATCCATGCAACTTAAGATAGTGTTAAATCTTAATAACATGCTTGGTGCAGCTAAATGTTGCAGTGAATAGAGCTCCAGACCTGAATTCAGGAATACTCATCTTTATGAATTCAAATTTGGGCTCAGATACTTAGTAGCTGTGTGACTCTGAGTGAGTTAATTAATCTTGTTTTCCTAAATTCCTCATCTGCAAAATAATCTGCGAGAGGGAAATGGCAAATCACTCCAATGTCTTTGCCAAGAAAACCTCAATGAGGTCATGAAACGTCCAATACTATGGAACTTAGAACTTACCATGGACTTTTCCCCATATGAATTATTTTCTATCCATATTTTACCTAACTTGTACTTAGGTAGATGATTTCTTTGAACTCTCATTCTCTTATCATTTGCTCAGATGACTGTAAAGTTGTAATCTGCCCTTAAATGCCATAGTAAAAGCTTGATTGCACCCTTCATAGATTGTCATCAAGGATGCCCTTGATGAATGAATACATCATTCACATGAAAATATGCTTTATACTTATTTTTATAGATCTGTTACCTCAACACTGTAAATAGTCCCTCCAATGATGCAGTTTGCTGCCTTGCTATGTCTTTTCATTCTGTATGACTCTCTTCAATATAGCAAACAAGCTAGAACCATACCTAGGAATTCTGATACCTGGAATAATTTCATTTGAGTTAGTGTCTAAAGCATAATTTCTCATGCTACAAAGGAGCTCCTGTAGTTAGTTGAACTAGACTGGAGACAGAGATCTTGAGAATTGAGTTTGACAAATTTTTAGGCCAGGGGATTTAAATGAAAGGATGGGTTGGAGTGGAAAAGTCTGTTTTAAAGGTGCTAATGAACTAAATCTATTGGAGAAGTAAAAAAGTGTACTGGATATGCATAAATGACAGCAACTGTGATCTGGACAAGATGAAGTAAAGGTTAAAGTGGTTTTGCTTAGCAATACTGCTGTAACATGTATGCTCTTTCTCCTCCTGAATTAGGAGGGGTACATCACCCCTCAGGATTTAGGATATCCCCAAGCACTTGTGTGTGTATCTGTTGTCTTGAGTCCCCAAAACCTTTATTTCTACCAATTTTAGGAGGCCAGAGACTAGAAACCCAGTTTGATTTTATTGTTTCATTTCAGGTAGCTTTTACAAAGGGATATAAAATATGAGAATATACCATCAGAATATATGTACATATTTATACACAATAATTTTAAGATTCATATATTTGTGTGTATATAAGGATATGGATCGACATGGGTATGGTAATATATTTTTATGTCTGTGTATATATATATATATATATATATATATATATATATATATTTATACATAGTTTAATGTATACACACATATATGACAACAAACATTTCCTCTAATCACCTAGAAAGGATAACACTCCCTACACCACCTTAGTCTCTGGAAGGAAGGAGAAATTGTGTTCAAATTCTAATTCAATTTCTACATAGCATAAGTCCAAGTTAACATGAGTCCTTCCTCTAGTCTGGAATCCCAAAGGTCATTCCTGATGATATCTTTGCAGCATCCATCAATGATTCTCTGACTGCAACACCTGGCCTGGTTTCCCATACTACTGGATTACTGGGGTTATATTTCCAGCCTTTGAAACTGCCTAGGATGAAAATGAACAAACAAAAGACACGAAGGGTCCATTTCTTGGGGGCCCTATGGCTTAAGAGGAGGAGAAGACCCTAAGGTCATCATCTTTAACACATTGTCTCATTGACTATCATAAATAACTTTGTGCCTCCAGATTAAAATATTACAAAGAAAAGTCCAGAGCTAACTCATGCCCTTTTGAAAATGCTGACAGTGTTGACAGTAGAAAAAAGGTTCCTCCCAATCATATGGCAGACCAATTGAAGCCAGTTTTCATAATATTCACACATGCTCCAATCACCCCATGCTCCCTATAGCATCCTTCATGAAGAGAAGCCACCTCAGCAAGCTAATAAGGTCTGCATGTGTGTGTCAGACTACAGAGGGGAAGAAGTAGTGTACCAGTTCCACTCCTTGACTATATGCACAAAGAGGGTACAAGGGAAAGAGCAACTTATTCTAGAGACAGGGCATCTTCAGGAGAATACTAGGTTTCAGTGAGTGTGGAAAATAGTTTTAAATTATTAGAAAAATAAACCTAGACTCAGATTTAGAGCTGGAAGTTATTTTGGAGGTCATACTTTGGAGGCCATTTTCCAGCTGAGAAAATTGAAACATAGAACAGCAAAGTAACCCAATTTTATCAACCATTATGTGGAAGAACTAGCATTTGAACTCATATCTTCTAATTTTAAAACCAGGGATTGTCTGCACCACAACGAATATTTTCATTGGACACAGTAGAAAGGGAGGGAAAAGGAGGATAATAATTTGAGAAAGGATGAGGTTGTTTTCTGTGGGATACAGTGAAGGGGCCAATGCTTTTCATTAGTGATCTGAATTTGTCTCTGAGTCTTCCAGTTGATTCCAGTCTCTAGGGTAAGAGTGATTTTCCTTGGGAAATGAGGTAGGCATGTGTAGTACAGTTCCAGATACTTTGTGCTAATTCCATCTCTGATACATGCTAACCATTAACTGTATCTTATTATTATTGCATGACTATCCTGTATTTTTATTTGAATTATATATTTCTTTGATGTCATTCCTTATGCTACTAATGCATATAATTACTCATTTGTAATACACTGAATCCTGTTCATATATGCTGTTACTTAATTGCTTTTTTAAAATGAACTTCAACTTCACTTCTTCAAAGACTATGATATTTCTAAACCCACAGCAATACAATGGCACAAGAAAAATATTGGTTTTTAAAAGATGTGCTTTTATTTCAGGAGGAAGGTTGGGGGGTCACTTAACAATAAAATTGTATAATTTCCCATAAATTCTGGTCTCAATTTATTGATTGTCCATATACTGATAGATGAGCTCTAAGAATAGTTTAAAGAATATTTTATGACTTTTGATATATGTGTAACATCCTAATTGTTTAAGAAGAATTCAAATATATACAATGTAATAGTATAGTAGAATGTTGTATTCTCTCACCCTTCAGTCAATCATGTGACTATTGTGGGGATATATATATATATATATATATATATATATATATATATATATGTAAAATTCGTGAAATCTTGCATGTTCTTTTCTTATATCCTGTTCAAGGTACCTCTGAAGAGTGTACATATTATTCATATAAAAAAAACTTGTAGAGATTGTAAGTAGGCCTACTGTAAACCAGACTTTGCAGTTTATTATTCTTATTCATTTTATCTTGCTGGATTTTATCAATTCTTCTAGCCTTCCAATAATTTTTATTTTTGTATTTTTATAAAGCCAGACTGAACCATCTAGGTCATAGATTCTGAAGGTTTTTTTCTTTATTTCTTTTTTTAACCTTTTCCAAAATAATTATTTATTTTCATTCATATACACATGCATAATTCCAAGTAACAAAATTTCCCTCCACCCTCCACCCTCCCTTCCCAACCCCCCCCCAAACCCTCAGCAAGGAATAGTCAGGTTATCAATAATATTTTAATTTAAATAACAATTACCAATAATATTTTGTTAAACATGTTTACAAATTAGTCATTTTGGCATGAGGAATTAGTATTAAGGGAAAGAAATCCATGAGATAATTTTTTATAAAGTGTTCATCAGATTTGGAAGGGTTTTTTTTTTTGATGTGTGTTTTGTTTTACTTTTCTTCCTCTGGATGGGGTTAATACAGTCCATAGTCTGTCCAATACAGTTGTCTTATTTCTCTGGATTGTGGAGATGATCTGCTTCCATGAAGGTTGATCACCTCACAATGTGGTTGTTGATCTCTTGCTTCTTCTCCCTTCAGTCAGCATCAGATCCTGTAAGTCATTTCATGCTTCTCTAGAGTCTGACAATTTATGGTTTCTTATGAAACAATGGTATTCCATAGTATTCATGTCCATAACTTGTTTAGCCATTCCCCAATTGATAGGTGCCCCCTCAACTTACAATTCTTTGTCTCTACAAAAAGAGCTACTATGAATATTTTGGAATATGCAGAACTTTTCCCATTTCTTTCTTTTTAACTTCCTTCCTTCCCTCCTTCCTTCCTCCCTCCCTCCCTCTTTCTTTTCCTTCCTTCCTCCCTCCCTCTTTCCTTTCCTTCCTTCCTTCCTTCCTTCCTTCCTTCCTTCCTTCCTTCCTTCCTTCCTTCCTTCCTTCCTTCCTTCCTTCCTTCCTTCCTTCCTCCCTTCCTCCCTTCCTTCCCTTCTCAAGATTTCAATCATTTCTACTTTAGGATTCAGTCTCTTCTTAGTGATCAGAATCAAGATTGAATAGCATTTCCACTTGTTGCTTCTTCTACCTAGTAAGAAAGAATTTGTTCAACAAGGCAAGTAAAGAAATTCCAGTTACATGCTTTTAGATGAGGCTTCTAGTAGACCTCCAGATAGCCCTTACTATTTAATCTTTACTTTATTTCCAATTTTGTGATCTACTGCAAAATTCATCAGCTATTGTCTCCCATAGGATTGATGATTTATAATAAAATAACAATGCAATATATCATTTCTGTTTCCTCTAATCTTCATTTAAATGTTTTCCATTGTGTTCCCTAATGTGACCCCTATTCCATATGCATATATATTATATATATATATATTATATATAATATATATACATATAGATATTTAGGCAGACAGACAGAAAGACAGATGGACTACTGGGACAGGTAGATGGTACAGGACATAGAATGCTAGTTGGCCTAAAATTAGAAAATCTCATCTTCACAAATTCATATCTGAACTCACACTTACTAGCTATGTGATCCTGAGCAAATCATTTAACCCTGTTTACCTAAATTTCCTCATCTGTTAAAATGAACTGGAGAAGAAAATGGGAAACCATTCCGGGATCTTTGCCAAGAAACCCCAAATGGGGTCACGAAATACTGAAAACAACTTAACGATAACAATACATCACTATTTTTAACCTTAACTGGTTATTATTTTTTGGAATAAGGGGTATACTCTTTCCTTGTCATATTTCAGCTGTGAATCAGATCCTTTCACCAAAGTCTGCTGATGCCTCATTTTTATGTGGTTGTAGCCCTAGACTCAAAAGGCTTTGCCAGAGCAGTGAAAAACCTGTCAAACCTTCAAATTGGAAAGGACTTTGAATTCAAGTGTGATGGTAGACTGTGTTTATCATCTGAGTATTAGGCTTATTAAATACAAGTGTCTTTTCATCTGCATAATCACTAGGATAGGCGGAGATAGATATAGATGTTATATACAAATCTTAGATATCTTTGATATGGAGAAGTATCAAATAATGAAACTCCCTATATTAATACATGTGGACATCTTCTCTACAACTTAAAAAGTTGTCTAAAGAACTGAGTTTAGGTGACTTGTGTTCAGGATCATATAGCTAGTATGTGTTCAGAGTCAACTTGCCATGGATTTTCTGACTTTGAAACCAGTTTTCTGGTCCACTATCATATGCTTACTCTAAATAAAACTCTATTGTTCAAAAGAAAGAAGTCCCCCAAAACAAAATTCTTATGACACAGAGATAAATTATTACAATGAAGAAAAGGAAAAAACTTCTCCACTGTGATTTGATATAGTGGCAAGGGGACCTCCTTGCCTCAACTTAATTTCATTGATCAACTCAAATTTTTAAAAATATATTTACAGAAGATGGAAGCAAGATTGTGTGCATGTCAGTTTAAGAATAGAAAGACAGAGATTTGTTTCAGTAGACAGAATACTCACACTGATGAAAATGTTGCAAAGTTCAGAATATTAGAGTCAAATATAAACAACTCTCAGCTATTCCCCTAATGTTGAATAACCTTTCCTTTGATTTTTCATTTCCCTCTGTACTTAAAACCTGATCAAACTGAAATATTTGGTTCTCTATGGCTCTTCTCATTTGTTATCTCCCAGGCTCTCTGCATTCTTTTTTTTTAAGGTTTTTTTTTTTTTTTTTGCAAGGCAATGGGGTTAAGTGGCTTGCCCAAGGCCACACAGCTAGGCAATTATTAAGTGTCTGAGACCGGATTTGAACTCAGGTACTCCTGACTCCAGGGCCAGTGCTGTATCCATTGCTCTATCTAGCCGCCCCTCTCTCTGCATTCTTAATATTTATTTGAAAATTGAAGGGAGAGGGTGGTATATGAAGGGTTTCCTAAGGAAAACTCTCTTTGGGCGGGGTACGTTTGTCCAAGTATTTTTGATCTTCAGTTAGATTGCTGCAAGTTCTTGATGCAGAAAATAGCTAAATCTATCTATTACCTCCAGAAAGTCATCTTCCTGTCCAAACTTAAAGCTAATCTGTATATCTTCCTTTCTCTCCTTTCCTCTCATGGATAGTCAGATAGTGACAGTTTGTATTTCCTACCACTTTGCTGCTTCATGTTCTTCAATAAATCACTGGCTAGATATATAACATGTCTCAAATATTTCCAAATGATCAAAGAACTAAAGAAGTTGAGTTACTATGAAAATATAGGATTATTAAAAATTAATAGCACTCTGGTGAATAGACTGAAACATGACTAGCATTAGACTTGTCTCTAAAATGGTATTAAGGGAGCTAAATAATTCTAGAGAGTTATATTATGAGATTAGTTTTAAAAAAAACTGAGTAACCTCTAAAGTCAAAAAGGCAATGTGGTATACAGTGAATAAAACTGAATTCAAATTCTGCCTCTGACATATACTAGATAAGTGACCACTGCCCTTACCTTTTGGTGCTCCAGGTAAATTTCTAAGAAGTATAATTTAGAGATGCATTGCTGATCTACATTGACAGACAGAATTTTTGTACTATGAGTTCCATAGACCAATGATTTTAAAAATACACACACCACAATTATGAAGCTACAGCTTAACAGAATGGTAACAAATAGCATTTAGAAAGGTTGTTTTGTTTTACTACATTGTAAGAATACTCTAAAAAGGCAGAAAAAGAAAATAAATATTTGCAAATACTCAAAAGGGTTTTTAAAAAGTCATTATGAAAATGTGGAAAACCCCTGGCTAGGAAGTAAAAGTTTTGGCATGAAATAAAACTGGATAAAAATAATTTTAAAAATAACTAATAGCTAATTCCTAGCCTAGATTAAAATAAATGCTGTGGTATAGGTTCTAAGATTCCCATTCAATTTATCAATGGATGTTTAAGGTATACAATAATGGAGATAAGTATATCATTGACAGTTAATTGAATCGGATTTTTAAAGGAAAGGTTTTGATGAATGTCAAAGAGAGGAAATAAAATGAAGTAGTTAAATAAAAATCATGGGATTTCATCCTTTTTTTCCCTTTGTACTAGTGGTCATTTTGTAGAGTTATTGGTAGTAGCAAGTGAGATAGTGATGAAACCTCTAAATTTTCCAATCCGTATGCAGGAATTGATTGAAGACTTCCTATGTGCCTAGAAAAGCTCTAATTTTAATTTAAGTAAATGTTTTTATTGATTTTGCAAAGGCAACATCACTATCAAATTACCTTTTGGTTTCAAAACTGATTATCAAGACTATTTTCTCTTATAATTTTTCCTATAATACATGAGCCACATGCATTCAAAAGAGTATAAAATGTATAGTTGTAATTAATTAAATACATTTTTACCCTGACATGACATGATAATTTGAACAAATCAGAACACAAATTTGTCAGTGGTTCTCTTCTCTGAACAATAGCTGATCTTGAGCTCAATAAATGTTCCTTCATAATAGAAGATGTCAAGTGTCATGAGTTCTGTTTCTAATTTCCTGTAAGATTGTAGCTGCACATGATGCAGTTGGAGTAAAAACAAATTCATTTACTAGGTTTTCATTTACAAAGTCATTTAAGTCATAAAAGACATTTACAAAGTCTTCATTTTTTTCCTGAAGTTATCAGGTTTCTTGACTGAATTAAATTACTTGTTTTGACATCATGGAGTATTTGGCATGTCTAATAAAAATGCTGTATTCAAAGGCTATTCAAATGCCTCATCACAGCATAGACATGGACCTAGTTTTTCATTGACTAGTGCTAAGCTTTGAAACTCTATGGTTGTATACTTTATATGGACTCTAGTTGTGCTTTGGAGCAGAACTTCTGGCAAGTTTGAACTGAAAAGACTTTTGACAGGATCTGTCTGTTATCCCAACCTCCCTATGTTTCTGTTCAGAGTGTTTTATCAGCAGCCCATAATGTTATGATTTGGAATGAGAGAGGTGTCACAGTATGTCAGAAGAGGGGAGAATGGAAAAGCCAATGGCTCTGAAGTCAGAGAACCTAAGTTCAAATATTATCTCTATTATTTAATATCTTGGATAAGTCATGTTCCTTCTCAGGCCTCATTTTGCTAGTCTATAAAAGGAAGGAGTCTGACTCAATGACTTCTAAGGTCTTTTCCAATTTTACATATATGACCTCAGAAAACTACCTACAAAACAAACTACAAAGCGAGCTCAGCATTGGTACAGGGAGTGCTGATATTAATAAAATTGCTTAACTTTTTTGGGTCTCAGTTCAGTCATCTCTAAAAATGAAAAGCTTGAATTAGATCATTTCCTAAATTTCTTCTAGTTCTATATCCTATGATCCAATAATCTTATATAGTAGAGTCTATGAATCATTCTCTTATTCTGGATGATGCTTCAATGTGTTGCCATGATTATGAGAGGGAGCCAATGAGGGGCTGTCAACGAAATGTGACTGTGTGGGCCACCCTCTGAAGTGATGTTGGCAGTAAATCAGAAAGGATGTTTGTAATAATTTCTTCTTTAAAGTATTTTTTCCTGCTCCAATGAAAAGTAACACCTTTTGTTTTCTCAACTATTCCTCATAGCTACTGTACTAACACTTCTTAGATAGTGACAGGTGTTGAACAACTAATTTATAATAATTAAAGTCTACAAATAAAAATTGAAAAAAAGGAATAAAGTTTGTTTCAAAATGAGTCACAGAAATGTGTAATTATATTTAGATCTAAATAAACTATTTTTCCAAATCTATATAACTATTTTCTGTTTATCCTTATCTGGTAAATGTTTAATAAGCATTTCTCTGGAGGAAAAATACATACAACACATTTTAAAATTTAATCTGCATTATTGACATTTTTCTCTAACATTTTAAATCTAATTAATAAACAAAACAATAAATCAAACCCTGATTTGTAGCATTTGCCAAATTCTGAGGTGTAAATATTCACACTAAAAATTTAACAACTGACTCCCATGAGCCACTGGCATTGAAACCAGTACATGTTTCTTTCTATCAATCATCCCGTCTTTCTTTCTTTCTTTCTTTCTTTCTTTCTTTCTTTCTTTCTTTCTTTCTTTCTTTCTTTCTTTCTTTCTTTCTTTCTTTCTTTCTTTCTTTCTTTCTTTCTTTCTTTCTTTCTTTCTCTCTCTCTTTCTTTCTCTCTCTTTCTTTCTTTCTTTCTTTTTTCCATCCATCCATCTATCCATCCATCTATCCATCTATCATCTATCTATCTATCTATCTATCTATCTATCTATCTATCTATCTATCTATCTCTATCTTCTGTCTGTTGGTATATTTTTTATATTGCCAAGCTGTCCATCTATTCATCTATCTATATAGTTATTCATGACAGGTAGGATGGGGGTAGAAGCTAATGAATTGGCATTGGAGTCAGAAGGATCTGAGTTCAAGTCCCTTGTAGAAACATGTTGCATCTATGACCTGGACAAAGTCACTTAATTTCTCAGTGAGGCAGTCAATTCTCTAAGATGGTAAATTACAGAATATGTGCCAGTTTGCATTGGTAAAAGGTATTTCCTTGCCTGGGAGTCTCTACAACAATAAAATCAATATAGTTTTTATATATGCATCTATCATCTGTTTATACATATATATATATATAATGTATACATAGTTTATATTTGTATGTAATCATGACCCTTTCTACAATAAGCTAGCAGGTTGAACACATTGATGAGAAAACAACAAAGTTTTTTGCACTATATACAGTAAGTCCTCACTTTCTTAATTTTTATCCTCCTACTCCTTGGCAGATTATTTTTGTATGGGTACCAGTTCTTGAAAAATCACAGTACATACTTCACAGTACAATAGTCTGGCAAGTTTGGCTGAACTGAAAAGACTTTGGATAGGATCTATCTGTTATCCCAACCTTGCTATGTTTCTGTTCAGAGGGCCGTAATGCTATGATTTGGTTTTCCCAACCCAAGTCCCAAGGTGGGACATTGATCCCACAGTCTGTGTCATGATAGTAATGATGGTGGCAGGGAACCAAAATAGAAGTTCTAGAATATAGAAATCTTCATGATATGGTACCTCCTGCCATGGTGATTTTAAGGGCTGGATATGCATAATTTAGGACCAATAATAGTTATTCTTAGATTAATTGCAAACACATATTCTTTAAAGTGTATAAAATGCTTTATATGCTATCTCATTTGATTAGGTGTATTATCATTTCCATTTTTTTTTAGGTTTTTTTCCAAGGCAATGGGGTTAAGTTGCTTGTCCAAGGTCACATGGCTGGGTAATTATTAAGTGTCTGAGGTCAGATATGAACTCAGGTACGCCTTACTCTAGGGCTGGTACTCTATCCACTTCGCCACTTAGCTGTCCCATCATCCCCATTTTACAGATGAGGAAATCAAGATTCAAAGATTCTAAATGATTTGCTCAGGGTCATAGAAATAGTAAGTATTTGAGACAGGATTTGAATTTGACTCATCTTCTATTTAAGAAGAAGAAAAGACAGAGAAGAGAAAAACAGGTAGTTTCATCATCTATTAAGCTGAGCCCTATTTTTGACAAATAGACCTACTATTCATGATGGTGTGAAAAGTAGATATCAGGAAGAGCCTGACGACAAAAGAAGTAAGAATGAAGCTAATAACCAGTAACAAATACTTTTTTTTTTTCTCTTTGAACTCTGCTCTTGATTCCTCATTCAGCTTAATCTGCCTTTTTCCCTTTTTATGATGGCTAGTCAATTCTATAATAATATTCAAATAACTTACTTTTTTTTGAAAGTCAGTCGGGATCATGTGTCTTACCTAGGATCACACAGCTAGAAGTGTCAGAGGCAAAATTTGAACTTGGGTCCTCAGGGTCAGTTCTCTATACAAAACAGTCCCTAGCCACCCCTCAAGTAGCTTCTTATTGTAAAACTTGCTATAAATATAATTAATACTCAAAACTTTTTCTGGTGGATAAATTGGACCTTGATCAGCTCACAGATCTTAAGAGCATTAGCATTTAGTTGAACATATTTTATTATCTGGATAACAGACTTTTTAGAATATTATAGAAACAAATTTTATAATAAGAGAAATGCTTCATGGTCCTAATATGACTTTTGGGGTGAGATGAGTGAATGGTAAGGAAATTATCTTAAACAGTGTAAATAAAGCCTGTCTACAAAAGTTTTGTTAAGGCCTCCTAGTCGCAGCTAAGAGCAGCTAAGACTAAGAGTGCCAGACCTGGAGTCAGGCTCAACTTGCTAAGTTCAAAGCTGATATCAGACACTTACTATGTGACACTGTGCAAGTCACTGTTTGCCTCATTTTCCTCATTTGTAAAATGATCTGGAGAAGGAAATGGCTAGCCACTCTAGTATCTTTTCCAAGAAAATCCCAAATGGACTCATGTAGAGTTAGATATGATTGAAATGACTGAACAATGATACACTTGACTTAAAGCTTAGGGTCATATACCATAGGTGAGAGATATGCTGAAACAATGCTGGAAGGTGACTTATACTTCTATTCTTGAGTGATGAATTATGGTGTAGGAGAAAACATGCTGGGAGTCAGAAAGATCTGGATTTAAATCTTGCCTTTAACACTTATTAGTCCTGTAACTATGGTCAAGTCTTTAACCTCTCCATGATTCAGTTTTCGTATCTGTGGAATGACTATATCACCCCAGATAATATTACTACCTTATAGGACTCTTGGGTGGCTTTCTGTGGAAAAGTTACCTGTGAATTACATTGAAAAACTTTATAAATTACTATGTACAGTTAATTTTATCACTATGTAAATTGTTGAGGGAAACAATGCTCATTGTCACTTTACATACATTATCTCTTTTGTTCCTTATAACTCTGTGAAGTAGATTTTATTACATTAAAACATCCCTTCATTCTACAGATGAGGAAATTGAGAGTCAGACACAAAGTGACTTGCCAAGGTCACATAGTTAATAAGGTACTGGAAACAAGAGTTAAACCTAGGTGTTTCTAACTCCAGGACTAATATTCCATCTATGACACCACAGTCTTTAAAAAATTTTTTTTAATTTTATTTTTTCAAGGTAATGGGGTTAAGTGACTTGCCGAAAGTCACACACTTAGGTAATTAGCAAGTGTCTGAGGCCATATTTGAACTCAGGTTCTCTTGACTCCATGGTCAGTGCTCCACTGCACCACCTAGCTGCCCCAAAACTTTACTTTATAGGAATGAAACTGTTCTTGACAGTCATTTGCTCTTTATAGGTCTGCATTTTCTGATAGTTACAGATAAGGTCTTTATATTAGCAACTCTGGAATTTCCAGTAGGTGCCTACTGTGTACAGACTAAAGTTCAAATGCCTTTATCTAGTATTCAAAGTCTCACAAAACCAACCTCATTTGAAAGTGTTGCTGATGATGATCAGTTGTTTTAATTTTGTGCTACACTTTATGGCCTCATTTGGTATTTTCTTGGCAAAAATACTTGAGTTGTTTGACATTTCCTTCTCCAGTTCATTTTACAGATGACAAAACTGAGGAAAACAGGGTTAAATGATTTGCCTAGGGTCACATAGCTAGTAAATGTCTGAGGCTGGATTTGAACTTAGGATTTCTGACTCTAGGCAGCTAGGTGTTACTGAGGACAGAGTGCAAGACTTGGAGTCAGGAAGACTTAACTTTATGTATATAAATATACACACACACATATAACGCTTATGCTTTATAAAAGCTTTCCAAATGGAAATATGATTTACCCTTTACCCTTTGTAAACTTTTACAAAGGTTAATATTCCCTAATTTTTAATACATACAGTATATAATATACTAGGAGAATGGAGAAGTGTGTTCAACTACCAGATTTCATGATGATTGTTACTAGAAGTCTAGGTGAAAAGTGCTTATACAAATGAATATACAGAGTTGTGTTCTTATGTGTATATTGACATCCACTCAGGGAGAAACATGATACTGTTATCATACAAGATAATTTTTATTCAAGTTCAGAATTACCTGGATAACTCCTCAGAAGAGCATCTTATGTGCTCTAGGTGATACTTCACCATACTTGAAATCATGAATGTGAGATGTCTAGGTAACATCTGTGCCAGCCCCACCTTTTTGGTTTCCCAATATTTGCTTTCAAGAAATCACTAATTGTTCAGTAGTAGTTTTCTTCATGACCTAGAAACCTACATATGCAATACAATTCACAGAATTTTTAAAAGAAGATCCAAATCCTCTAAGATTTCATCTGATTTGATTTAAGTAATGACATTTTTCCATATTAGGAATTGTGTACCTTAAAGAAAATGTCAACCATTTATTTAGTCACGTTTTCAAAATAAAAATAAAAAATAATGAATTATAATTGCCTTATTACCTTAAAGCACAACCAAAATTCTCTATTCAGTTGTTCTCTATGAACTGCTCTAACAATCCTTGTCAGACACTGTGCATGCCACTGAACAGAAGGGGAATAAAGGAAGAAACAGTGGTTTGCTAAATATAAATCTTTTATTGTTTCTGAGAGAGGATTTTAAAGCATAGACCTCACATAAGATGATAAGTAGCATTTTAACTTTTATGGATAATATTATTATCCATATATCATACAAATGTTTTACATTATTTAAGTAGGAGGGACACAAGAAAAAGTTTCCTGTTTTTAATGATGAAAGAAAAGGCATAAAAAATTTGAATGACTTGTTTAATATGGACTCCCAAACCTAGTTCTGATTCCTATATTAGGACCTTTTTGATTTTGTAATGCCTCTTCTCTTCCCTAGTCCTCAGTTTCCTCATCTATAATGTGATGCAATTGAATCAGGTGATATATTAAGTCCACCTGTGTTCCCATAATGGGCACTCCATAAATTTTTATGAATGAATTGGTTTTTATTTGATAATATTGTAACTAAGAATTATCTTTACATACAGTACTCTATAAGAACTCATAGAATCTTTGAAAGAAAAATGTTCTTATAATGATTTATACTGAATAATTACAGTTTATATGTTTTTGTTACATGGTACCTTTTTCCCCATGCTTATGGAATCCTTCCAACAATTTGCGATTCTTGCAAATATTCCAAATGGATATCCAATGAACTCTATCCTCTTTTATGCTATATTTACAAATCAAGACCTCTTGCTTGCAAATTTAAATTTGTCTAAATGTGGATATTGAAATTCACATTTACATAATCTATGTGCATTAGGAATAGAAATTTCTTAACATTAGTCAGTTGGTCTACTATGCTGTCTGCATTGTAATTTGTAATCTTTGTTTGGTAGCAATATGATTTTGATGGGTAACCAGATGCAGACCAAAAAGCAGACAAGAAAAGACCTAACAAAGAGACTTCTAAATCTGGATACTATAAATTCAAGTTTTCCAGTTCAAGCCACCCACAGCCATCTGGAAATATACAAAATATACTTTACTTTTAAAATGGAAAATGAAAATCAAGTAAATATTTTGAATTTGATTATTTGTAAAACTTTAAATATATTATTTCATAGTTGTCCAAGTATAAACCACAATTATTTAGTTTTAAATATATTGAGTGATGCATCTTAAATTTTAAATTAGTTATAGAATGATTAAAGCTTATAGCTCACTATTGATTATTAAATTTATTGTCTGTATCCTGATTTATGCTCAAAACATTAAATTGTTGATATATTCTAAATATTGTACTTCAAAATATTTTAAGTCACTAACAATATTGATTAAATACTTACTATGTGCCAGATACAGTACTAAACCCTGAGGATACAAAGAAAGACACACCAAAAAAAGAAAACAAATTGGTTTCTGCTCTCAAGGATCTCTAATGAGGAAGACACTATCCAAACAACTATATGTGACCATAATCTCAGAAGAAAGATAGTAGTAGTTGATAGAACCAGGAAAGGCCTCTTGGGATTTGAAATGCCTTTTTTTTTGTCAAGGCAATGGTGGAGTTAAGTGACTTGCCCAAGGTCACACAGCTAGGTAGTTATTAAGTATCTGAGGCTGGATTTGAACTCCTGTCCTCCTGATTCCATGGCAGGTGTTCTATCAACTGTGTCAACTAACTGCCCCTGAATTGAGTCTTAAAAGAAGTCAAAAAACACAAGTAAGGAAGAATAGAATCCTGAGAATGGGATTTGGTCAGTGAAAAACCAGAGTTGGGATATTAAGTGTAATGTGCACAGAACAGCACAAAGGTTATTGTAACCATATCATAAAGCATAAGAAATAAAGTAGAATGTAAAACTAGAAAGCTAAGGAGGCATCATGTTGAGAAAGGTCAAATAGAATATTTTATAATTGAACCTGGAAGAAATAGGAAGCCACTAGAGTTTATTGAGCAGGATAGTAACATGATTAGGACTGTACTTCATAAAAGTCTCTGGAAGCTGAGTTGAGTTGAAATATTTGAGGTAGGGAGAAGAGATAGAGTCTATTACACTAGAGCATATTTGAGGTGATGAGGGCTTGGGCCAGGGTGGCAGCTTTGAGAAGAGAATATTTATGAGAGATGTTGTGAAGATAGAAATGACAATGTACATGCTAGTCGGCATTCTCTTACTTTTGATTGTCTGCCTTGAATACATATCCTCTCTTGCATGATATGAAATGATGAGCTTCAGATTAGATATATGAGCTGAGTACAAGTGAGGAATTGATGGTCCATTTCCTATCTTCACTTCATTGCCCAGGTTGTCCCCCATGGCTAGAAATGTATTTACCCTTTCCTTCACTTTCATAATACTTGTTTTCTTTCAAGAAGACTCCCTGAAGCCTTCCCTGTCCCAAGCTCAAAGCTCATATCTTCCTTAAAGAATCTCTCTAGATTTTTTCTTTAACTCAGCTCTCCCTTCTTCATATTCTAACCTCCATATGTATTGTGTTTCAAACTAGTACAATGTAAACCCTTTCAAGACAGGGACTTACCTAATTGCTATCTCTATACCACCAGTACCTAACATTATACTTCAACATAACAAATGAGAGAGTAGTAGAAAGAAGACTTTATTTTGAGCCTAGAATCAATGAATTAATAAACATTTACTAAATGCTTACCATGTGCCAAGCACTAATAGACATTTAGTAAGTGTTTATTAATTGATTAATTCAAGGAGTGATATCCAAAGCCTCTCAAGGAGTTTGTATTCCAGAGGGAAGGACAAAGAGGCAGCTAGGTGATTCAGTGGATAGATCATTGAACTTGGAATCAGGAAGCTTCATCTTCATGAATTCAGATCCGGCCTCTGATATGTACTAGTTTGTGATCTTGGACATGTCACTTAACCATGTTTGCCTCATTTCCTCATCTTTAAAATGAACTGGAGAAGTAAATGGCAAACAAGTATCTAAGCCATGAAAACCCCAAGTGGGATCATGGAGAATTGGATACAACTGACAATGACTAAACAATAGCAGGAAAAGACAAAATGTGCACATATAAACATATAAAAAATTAATAAATAAATCCCATATTTGCTACTGCTTACTTTCATAAGCTCCACACAACTGCCTGAGTGATTTTCCTACAGCATATCTTTGACAATCTCACTCTCTACTCATTAAAATAGTGGTTCCCTATTGTCTCTAGTATAAAATACAAACTGTTTGGTTTAGCATTTATAACCTGGCTCCAACCTAACCCTTTCACAAGTTTTTGGTCCAAATAGATATTCTTGCTTTTCTTCCCAAACAACATTCCATTTTCCAGTTCATGCCTTTGTATATATAAATTATCTCCAATGTCTGATACCTGTTCTTTTCCCCAGCCTCTTAAAATATTTTCCTTTCTTCAAAACCCTGGTCAAGTGTTCCCAAAACTGCCAGGGTTAAATTACCTTGTCTTTAGTTGGCATATGCTTTGACATATATGTGTTCACTCTAACAGAACTACCTTTTCAGGGTCAGAGACTGTTTCATTTTTGGCATAGTGTCTGATACATAGGAGATAGTTAATAAGTGATTGTTGGCTAATGGATTGACCATAGGCATATCACTTAATCATTTTGGACTTAGTTTCTCATCTATGAAATGAGAGATTTGGATTAGAAGATGTCTAAGATATCTTCCAATTCCAATCCAATTGGACTGGATGATATCTAATGTTTTTTTCAGCTCCAATCCATGATCCCCAGAGTTTGTTGAATGGAAAAACTTGATTCACATCTTTAACAATGTGACAAGTTAAGTAGACATAATTCCCATTCTCAAGGAACTTTGATTCTAAAGTATACAAAGAGACTACAGAATGCTATTCATTACATATCAAGTGAAAATACCCAAGAATTATGAGGTAGAAAAATATTTTAATAGATTTATTGTGTACTATTTGATCATGAAGTAAGGCAGCTATTTTCTTCATGAGAGTTGACAAGCCTTCCTATCTTGAAAATCATTTATTTGACCTTGCTATTCTCAATCTTAGTTTTCCTCCTTATTTTTACAACCATTTCTCCTTTTTTCAAAATGTTTTTTATGATGAACTTGAAAAATATCAACAAGCACAAACAATTCCATATAAGAAGAATGACAGAAAAAGAAATTTTTATATGAATTAAAGAATTTTAAAGTTAAGATTTAATAAATCACCTGAGAACATTGAAATATTTACCATGGGCCTCTATTACCTGCAGCTAGTTTGATGTTTGTGTGTGTGTGTGTGTGTGTGTGTGTATGTAAGTAAGACATATCTCTGAGTATCCTCAAATCCCACTGATGAATCGGGTTTCTAAAGCTTGGCTCCATTTTCCCTTAGGATTATAAGTGTATCACTGAAGGATCAGTCTACCAGGGCGATTCCCCTTAAGATTATCAGTTGGGAATCAACTTCATCATCTAGCAAGTAAGTTTTAGTAAGGGTTGTTTACTAATGTAGTATATTAAGAATAAATGGTACTGTTGGTATTGGGATTTAGGGTAACCAATTAAAGACAGAAATTTAGGGTTACTTAAAAATGAAGGAATTTGCATGCTCCCTGGGATTTTAAAACTGCTTAGGATTTATTGTAAAAAATATTGCAAAGTAAAAACGGTCAAAACATTTTTTTCTCTCAGAGAAGAATCAGGCTTCTTAGGACAAGGTGAATAACAAAAGGCTAGGTGAGGTTGCTTGGGAGAAAGAGGGAGATAAAGAGAGGAAGAAAAATAGTCAGGGAGAATTGACTGGGCCAGAGAACAGACCAGCTCTGAGCAGAGGTGTAGCTCAGGTTTTATAGCATTACCCATTATCTGGGCACTGAGGACAAAAGGGGAAATCCCTCCCCATTTACCTGACCAAATGGAGGTAGAAAGTTGGAAGCTGGGGCTTGGGAATGAGGAGATAGGGTACAAATTTTACATTTAACAGTGAAACAACAGAGGTCAAATTATATCTCAAGAGTAAAGAGCCTTCCACACTTTAACAAGATTTAACAGCAATAAAGATTATTTTCTACATTCATAATTTTCTGCATCATTTCTAAATGTTTTCCCAAAGTCTATGACATAATCTCCCACAAATACATAGTATACAGGAAAGTGGGTCCAAGTTTAGAGATGACATGTGGCAAAGAGCTCCTGGATATTGGAAGTCTTTTTTTTATACTACTATTATTTGTTATTGTGCCAATTGGTTGTATGGGCTGCATTTGATTCATGATTTGGTCTTGAATTCTGTATATGGCCCTTGTCAGGTTTTTGTTGGACAATAGGGCCCAGAATAGCTAAAAGGTTGAATATCCCTGCCCTAAAGCATGATGAGTCTACATCTATCCATCGTGCTGCCAGTTCACCCTTGGATGCTTTCTAGAATGTAAGAAGATGAGAAGTTTGAAACTCTGAAGCTCTGACAAAGTGGTTCTTTAGGCAAGGGGAGGGGCAGAAGAAATCTGGCCCCAGTCAAAACTAAAGCCTGTTCTTTTCTCCAGGAATTTCCTCTCAGGTAAGGAAGCAATGCTAGAAACACACACCTGCTCAAATTTCTAGGAATCAATCACTTCTCAATTTGCTTAATAACTTATAAATGATCTCTGAGGCACAAGAAAAATTCCTTGTCCTATTAAAACATGATTCTTGTGCTGTTTTATTCCTGTTTAAAGGCCTTCAGCACACTTTCTAAGGCCCATCAAATGAACAAATGAACAAATATTTATCAAATTTATTATGTGCCAGATAATATAGTAAAATTTGTGATTGTGGTTGTACTTATCTAGTTAAGAAAAAATGAGGTGGAGTGAGTTAGACTTCATCCTTATAAAAGTATATATTAAATTTAATAGCAATACCATCCCTACCCCCCAAAATGAATTCATTTCCTTACTATATAATCCATTCTTCAATCTAGAGCAAGTACCCAGAAACTGTGAAAGAAATTGAGATGTTACCATGTAGGAGGTTCAACCTCATTAAGAAGTCAGGAAACTCTCTCCTTACAGAAAGTGAGTACAGGTTTTGAAGGAAGATAAATTTTGAAGTGAAAAAAGGGAAAACTACTTTTGGATCCCAATCTTACTGAAGGTGGAGGAAGAGGTGGTGACAGTATTAGCAGGAAGAAGAAGCTCTTTGTCATTTCACATGAAGAGGAAGAAGAAGGAAAAAGAAGAGGAAGAAGAAGGAAGAAGAGAGAGGAAAGGAGGAGAAGGAGAAGAAGAAGAAGGAAGGAGAAGGGAGGTGGAGAAGAAGAAGATGAGGTGAAGAAGAAGATGATGATGATGGTGAGGAGGAGGAAAAGGGAGGAAGAGGAGAAGAAGAAAAAAGAAGAGGAGAAGAAGTTCATCATTTTATACCATAAAAGAGAGGATGTGTGTTCAAGGCAGACAATCAAAAGTAAGAGAATGCTGGGGCAGCTAGGTGGCACAGTGGATAGAGCATGAGCCCTGGAGTCAGGAGTACCCGAGTTCAAATCCGTCCTCAGACACTTAATAATTATCTAGCTGTGTGTCCTTGGGCAAGCCACTTAACCCCATTGCCTTGCAAAAACTAAAAAAAAAAAAAAAAAAAAAAAGGAAGAGAATGCCAAATAGCACTGAGTGCATGAGTCCCTATCACAGTTTCCTTAATAAATTCCCTTAATAAATCTCAGCCCTGAATTACTCCCTCATCAGTCACTTTTACCCCAATTCACAAACTACTTAAGGAAGTTTCCCAGGAATGCTGCCTCTCAGAAGTAGCATGCTATAAACTCATATTATCCAACCTAAACTGGGCCCTCTTCTCCAAGGCAAGTCTTTTTTCCTTCTAAAGCATTCCCAGTTTCATTTTAGAAGGTAATTCAAAACAGCTCTTCTTCTAATCTCTCCCATCTCTCCTAGCTGAGGACCTTGACTCTTCATTGAAAAAATAAAACTTTTTTTTCCTGTTTGATGATGATGTAATCATTTTTGACATTTGTCAATAGTGTTTTTAAAAATAAATTTATTTTTCCAAATACATGTAAAGATAGTTTTCAACATTCATTTTTAATAAGTTTGTGTTTTTTTAGGTTTTTGCAAGGCAATGGGGTTAAGTGGCTTGCCCGAAGCCACACAGCTAGGTAATTATTAAGTGTCTGAGGTCGGATTTGAACTCGGGTACTCCTGACTCCATAACTCAGAGCCTCAATTTAGGGGTCTTTACCTATGAAGTACCCTGAACTAATATAGCAAACAAGAATAAAATCCAGAACTCTTTGGTTTCCCCTGATGAAGATGGGGACCAAGATGTCAAATTCCTAGTGGGGAGAATTCTCTTAGGAGAAAGGGAGGAAATGGAGTGTTCATTCCATAAAAGTCTGTTGGCAGACATCATATCTATCATAACTGTCATCTCCAGATACTCCCCAATTTCTCATATTTCTATCTCCAGGTGCCCTTCCCTTTCTCTATACTCTCCAGCTCTGGAGGAAGTATCGACAGTATTATTGCCCCCAGTGTTGGTTTCTCCCAAGTGTTCATTTTTCTTTGAAGGGTATCTGTGCCTCACCCTGTCAGGTGGGCTTCTCCCTTCAGCTTTTTTCTTCCCCCATTTTGGGATCCCTTCCCCAGTCTGAAAGGTGAGAATTGCTTTAACTCCTAAAATTCCAGAGAAGTCCTTGGGAAGAATTTCAATTCTCTTCCACCCCTGCCCCCCCAATCAATTCCCTCCAAAAGAAGGGAGCAGGGGCAACAGGATACTTCCATTTTCATCACCAAACTTGCCTCCATTTTCTCTCATCCTTTCCACTTCTGCAGTTTCTATATTAGGTACTTCCCACTCCCACTTCATAGGTTTGTTTTTTGTTGAACTTGCTGCTTTTTTTCATGTTGAAAAGATGCCCCCTCCCCCCAAACCCCAAAATAAACAGGAAATGAACAGCCCCTAAAAAATTGGATAGAGGACCAGCCCTGGAGTCAGGAGTACCTGGGTTCAAATTAGGCCTCAGACACTTAATAATTACCTAGCTGTGAGGCCTTGGGCAAGCCACTTAACCCTATTGCCTTGCAAAAAAATTAATAAGACCATCTGAAGTTGTTTCTGAGTTTTCCCATCCTCTTCATCTCACCCTCCTAACCTTGATGAATTTTCCAATTTTCCCCCTTTTCTGTGGTACCTGATGGAGGGGAAGCTAATCTCCTTGTCAAGTCCAACCCCCTCTACATTTTACACCTCTTCTATTTTCTTCTCATTAGATTGCATTCCTCAATCATTCCTCCATTTTCCCAAAATTTTCAATCTCTCCTTATCAATCAGTTCCTTTCCTATTGCCTTCAAACATGCCTGTCTCCTGCAATCTTATAACACCTTCACTAGACCTACTCATCATCCCTTCAAGATATGGCCCCTATATCTCTTCTTTTCTCAGTTACACTTGTTGCCTCCCTTTTTCTCTCATCTCACTCTTTCAGCCTTTGCAGATAATGCCTCAGGCAAACTTATTCTTTAGCTTAAGAAGATCAGGTCATCTCACACTGCATTCTGGGCCATTGCCAGTCATCCTAATCTATGCTTTGACACTGGACTCCAAAGATTCTGAAAGAGAGAAGGGCTGATGACTTTGTACAGCTCTCTCCCCACTTAAATCCAATTAATTTGCAAGTCAAGATATCACCCCTTCTGATCTCAACTGTCCTCTTTGAGAATGAAAAATTTTACAAAAACCCCTTTGTTCTGAATTCATCATTTGAATAAAACTGCTCCTCCCCAAAGTTACTAAAATCTGATGGTTTTCCTCTTAGAGGTAGTTCTTCTCACCCCATCTGCTCCATTTGACCTTGTGAACCATTTTCTACCCTCTTTTGCACATCCTATATAAGACTGCCAAAGTTATTTTATTTAAATGCTTATATTAACATGTGATCCTCATTCTCATCCTACTCTTATTGTTCCCTATTCCTCCTTCTAGGAAAAATATAAACCCCTGTTTAGCTTCTATAGTTCTACATAAGCTTCCCCCTACCTTCTTTCCAGCCTCATTTGATTTTATTCCTATTTCTGTACTTGGTGACCCGACCAAAGTCTGTTTTTTCGCACACCCTATACTCCATTTTGGTCTTTGTGCCTTGTCACTGGTTATCCCTCTATACCTGTAATTCATTTCTTACCTCAACCTCAGAGTCTTTCTCTTCATTTAAAATGCAGTTCCGGCATCAACTTCTGCAGGAAGCTTTTCCTGACTACACAACTGCTAGTGCTTTTCTGCATTTTTGTATATATTAATTTTTGTATATATTAATATTATTAACTTACATTTATGTTGTCCATATTTGCATATGTTGTTGTCTCTTCCATAACCATGTGAGCTCATTGTGGATAAGGATTATTTTATTTCTTATGCTTATATTTCTATTGCCTAACATTTTTGGCATATTGTATGTTATTAATAAATTCTTGATTGATTAGTTGATTTCATTATGTGCCAATACTATAATACAACAAAACTGGAAATAGTATTGATGCCAAGAATTATAATATAGGGTGTCTTTGAATTTTGTTAATGCTTTCTCTGCTCCTGAGATGTAAACGTTAAATGGAAATTTTGTAACCCCTCCTCATTCCGCCTTTACCCAACTTCTGGTTCCCAGTTACCTGACCTTGTCCATTGATGGTGGCATGACAAGAAATGACATGTTGAACGTAGAGGTCACATACCTTGGGACAGGGAGAAACAGAACTTAACTTGCCATTGGGGAATCCTGGCACAGGTGCTGGATCATTCATTCCCTAAGCACCCCCCTTTGTCCAACCCATTATAGAAGTGTAATTAAGAAGCACCACCCCTTTTTGTTTCTTCTTGACTCTACCTTCCACCCTGCAGGATGGCTTTTCCTCATTCTCTCTTAGTCCATGTACTCCCAAACTTAAGCCTCTGGAACACCATGGGCATGTGGCTAGACTAAGTCAGCCCTTATAGGAGTTTTAACCTGTATACTTTATCATGTTTTGTAATAAATCCCAAGCAGTTTTAAAATCCCAAGGAGCATGTGAATTCCTTTGTTTTTCAGTAACCCTTGATCTCTGTCTTTAATTGGTGACCCCCTAAATCTCATCAGCAACAGTATTAATTAGGAGGCACATTGGATAGAACACTAGAAGTCATGAAAACCTGAGTTCAAATCCTGTCTGACATTTAGTAGTAGTAACTACTTCCTTTACTTCCCTCAATTGTCTTATCTTTAAAATGGTGATAAGAATACATATCTTATAAGGTTATTGTGAAGATATAATGAAATAATGTTTATAAGTAGCTTTGCAAACTTTAAAGTCCTATATTAATGCTAATAACTACTACTACTACTACTACTACTACTACTACTACTACTACTGCTACTACTACTACTAATATTTCTACTATTACTAAACTACCATTACTACTGCTGTGGCTGCTATTAATACTACATAAAACTCTCACATTGCTTTTATATCCTTTTCCCCCAGTTGACACAGTTGATAATATAGAGCAAAAATAGGTTAATTTTAAAACCAGAAGAAATATGAGGAGCTACTAAAAGCAAAGAGGAAAAGTTGATTCAAGGCCTTTGATAATCTTGGTTTAATGCAAACTCTATAAACAATGCCTCAGTTTATTTTAAAGAGTTGGGGATACCAAGGAAATTTAAAAAATCTCTCTTTTTGAGTTTGATGGCATCAATTCAACCAGCAGGACAATTATAACAAAGCAAAAATAATGTTTTAAAAAGCTAGAATTTGCTCAGACATTATGAACAAACACAGCCTTTTGCAGTATTTGACAGAAAGTATAAAAATTTCTCAGGGGACTGCATAGAAGAAAAATGCAGCAATTGTTGCTATGGTTAAAAAAAATATAGGAGTAGAGTCATAAAGAAAATACTTCTAAAGATAAGAATCAAACACAAACCTTGGCAGAAGCATTAGAAGATTACATAAATATCTAGTTTGTATACTTAGTGGAAATCTTGAATTTTATAGTGTCCCATTAAAGGCAACAAAAAAGAAAATATGCAAAAAGGAATCTGAAAATCCAAAGAATATTAAAAAGTCTCAATTCCCTTAATGATTAATTGAAAATTAAAATCAAATAAGTTGAGGCAATACAGAGTCAAATCAACACAAAGAATAAAATAAACATTTCAACAGCAATCAAAATTTCAGTACAAAAAGCTTGTGAAGCAAAGAAATTAGGAAGGAAGACAGACACCCATCCCTCCAAAGGAGAATGCAGAAAATTTTTAAGAAGTCCAAAATGATTAAAACACAGTTTGGACCCAATGAAAAATAAAAAAGGTAGTGCACGATGAATGAGATGAGTAAGAGAATAGTTTATATCAAAGGAGATGACTCAATCTATAGCTTCTATGGAAAACCTGAAAGTTCTAGAAAAGATATATTTTTATGTGTGATGCATATATAACTATTACCAGCTTTTTTTCTCTGTACATATCTATTCTCACTGTTCTTAAATGAAAGTAAGACATACCTGTTACCCAGACATGATAATAGTAGTGACCTTTTCAAATATAGGACAATAAAATGTTTTTGTACTTTATTAAAAATAATTCACAACTTGTATCAATGAAAAATTAAAAAAAGTTATACATGCTTGCAATAAAGTGACATGTTGATTTAGGAGCAAAACAAGTTTGCCAAAAATCACTAGAGAAACAAAAATCAAAAATTTATTGATTATTGACAAAGTCACCTAAACACATTAAAAACATTTATTCTGTCTTTATTGATCATTGCTGTCTTTGACTCAGTTCTTAGCTCATAGTTTTTTTCATGTACTATATATATATATATATATATATATGAAACTGAACTAAAGTACAAATGCTAATGAATTTTATAACCAAGTGAAAAACCATTCTCTATTTAAAACAAGCCACCAATACAATACTGTAAAAAAAAAAATTACAAAAGGAGGCATCTTTCAAGAAGAAAGTTTACGCTCTTTATAATTCCACCTAACCTTAAATACATTATCATCTCTTTTAAATAGAACCGAGTTTTCTTCCTGCTGATATGTATCATCTCTACAATTGAGTATATTGAAGTTCATGAAGTCCTGGTTGCTACTTTTTCTTTTTCTCTTTAAAATTTTCTCTTATTTTGATGATGAATATAATAATCATCAATCAGTATAACATTCCCATTATGCAAATATGATCCAAAAAAGGATTACATGTGTTATTTCAAATTTATTATATATATATATATATATATATATATAATATATATATTTGTGGAGTCTATTAAGTCTTGGCTATTAAGTTCTTGTGCATAAAGCTATGAAGTTTTGTGGTTGCATAAGTCAGGAGACTTAATAGCATCCTTAAATTTAAAGTTCAATGGAAAGAAAACATTTAAGGCAGTAAATGCCTATTTAAAACTAGTAATAAAATATATTTTTTGAATTGTAAAATTAACTATACTAGATTTGAATGGAAAGTATCCTAACAAAAACTCATATAATATTAACATTATGAACACTGCCTTTTAATAGCTACAGATAAATGTATGGGGAATGATCCTGGAGTAAAACAGACATCATTTTGTTGGAAATGTTAGGTCTGAAAAATGATACTTGTAAAATGTTATTTTAAATGATCTTTTTTTCTGGATAGAACTTATAAAATGCCTAGTCTTGGTGGTTTTGTACAATAGTTCTCATCAAAGAATGAAATCAAAAGGCCCTTCATAGATAACATTCATATGAATTTAACCAACAAAATAATGCACAAGAAGCAAACAAATGGATGAGCTATGAGAATTTGTTTATAGAGATGGAGAAGCTTTTGAAACAATTTAAGACTAGTTTATCATCACTAGAAATTTTTAATGAATTATCTTTATGGGGTTTGAACTTATTAATCAATGCAAATTGTATAACAATGGAATATACTGTGTAACACATCACTTCTGGCTGTAATATTTTAGAACTTGCCAGATATTTGGCAAAATATGATCTGGTAGCTAGAATTAATAATCAGAAATTCATTCTTCTATATAATAAATGACAAATTCCCCACGCTACAAATATCAACCTTAAAATTTCCTTAAGAATTCAACAAATTCAATATGCTGGAATAGATCATTTAGTGAACAGAATGAACTCACAATTGATCCTTAAAATTTTTAAATTCATTAGATGTTACAATACTAAATACTCAAAATCTTTCAGTAATGTGGAATGAAAACTTTTTGAAATATGACTCTAGGGGCAGCTAGGTGGCGCAGTGGATAGAGCATAGGCCCTGGAGTCAAGAGTATCTGAGTTTAAATCCAGCCTCAGACACTTAATAATTACCTAGCTGTGTGACCTTGGGCAAGCCACTTAACCCCACTGCCTTACAAAAAAAAATGAAGAAATATGACTCTAATAGAACAAATCAATATCATATATCAATATTCAGATATTAAAGTACATTCAGTTCCTCTCAGCCTGACTCCTACTGGAATTGTTATGAAAATAATCTGTCTATCTTTAAAAGAGGAATTGACACCAAAACTTCCAAATAATTTAAATAAAAAGCATTTACTTTATCTACCTATGTAATATTCGTCCTCAGTCAATAAAGAACAAGAACAGATTAGCAATTTACCCAGGACAATTTCTATCTGAACTCCATTTTAAAAGATGAGAAGATGAACAACAGGATTTGAAATAAGACATGGAAAATTGTTATAGAGAGGTAACAGAAAAAAAAATCAGGAATACAGGATTCAAATCCTATCTCTGATATATACTATGTTTCCCAATAGGAATTTCCTTTACTAAATGGAATTACAGGTTTAATTATAGGATTTAGAATTAGAACAGACCTTAGATATTATCTAACCCAAATTTCTTATTGTACAGATAAGAATCAATAATAATCACTCACATCTTTATAACGTTTTACAAAGTGTTTCCTTCACAATCATCTTGTGTGGCAAGTTATATTTTCATTATTATCCTTATTTTAGAGATGAGCCAACAGGCCCAAGGGAGGTAAGTCCTCTCAGATACCTTCGTAACTTATGTGACTCTGGGCAAGTCACTCAATCTCTAGTTTTGTGCCTCATTTTTCTCAACATTAAAATAGTAATAATAATAGTTATATAGGGTTGTTGAGAAGATAAAATGAGATAACATATATAATGCAATTTATAAACATTAGAATATTAAATAAAAACTATTATTATTAAATCACTTGCCCAAGAAAACATAAATACCTTTGAACTCAATTCTTCTGATAACAAGTCTGGTATTCTATGATACCACATTGTTGGGGAACTTGAAAAGAGGGACTTCATACTTTCAGATCTTTCTTCTGTTCATGCCATATTTACCCTTGAATTTCGCAGATTGAGCCATAGGCTAGTTCTCTAAATTTTTAGTCATGGATCTATAATGATCTCCAACAGTGATAATAGTCTCAATTTTAACTTCTTTAAACTCATTTGTGCTCTGTCTTATCCTGCTTCACACACATCTCTTCCTTACACCTACCCCCAATTCCCATGGTGATAATCTGGGTTCCACACTCCTCTTTTTATCCATTATTTAACTATGCCTTGGGGATCTCCAGTTTAATCAACCTCCTTTCAGTCTAATCATTCTTTATCCTTGTTGTTTTGACCATCCAGTCTTAATATTTAACTCTTAGTCAATTAGCATGTAAAAACACATCAATTACAAAAAATATACAATAGCCGAGTTCTATCTACAGCACAGAAAATATTCAAGAAGACACACAGTACAAAAGAGAAGTCTCCCCAAATGTAAAAAAACAAATTTGAAGTACATATATTGTTAAATTAAATAACCATTTAAAACAAGTTTTCACAATTCCATTAAAAACAATTCATTATTTTAAATGAAATAAATGTTTTATTTCTTCATTTTTAAATTAAGTCCTTGAATTGAGCTTTTTCTCTTCACTTAGGTGACCTCTAATTTGTGGCAGATTTTCTAAAAGAATACATACTCCTTGAGGACAAGGACTATTTTTGTGTTCACATCCCCAGTACCTAATATAATTTTTGGCATAATTTTAACCCATTAACTATGTCTGGAACAGGCAAGGTAGCCTGAGATCAAGAAATATCATGTGGCAGTTGGTTCAATGTACTACCACCAACACTTTTAACCACAACCCTGCTATACATACTAGTAATGATAGCAGAGTCTCCAAGATGACTGGCCCTATTGCCAACCCAGCTCCTTCAGTCATCACACAGAGGAGTAACTCCTGTGAAGAAGGGTCCTACCACCAAGATCCCAGGTTCACCAGTAGCCCCAAAAGTGCAAACATTAAGTCCTTATCAAACTGTCATTGTCAGACACTTAACATCAAGAGCCAAAGAAATAGTAAACCTCCACCCCAAACCACCAAGTAGTTCAGAGGAACAACAGACCCCCATCTCCTCAACCCCCAATCCCTGGCACTATCAGGTGGTTCGCCATCATTAAAGAATGTGGTTTTATCAATGGGAAATGACCTTGAAGGAGAATATTACTCTTTTCTATTTGTGTATCATCAGCAGCACTGTGTTTTTCCTTTGTTTTAAAAGAGGACCATGACCTCAGGGAGGTGAGACCATGACATGTGAAGGAATTGCAGTTAATTGAGGGAGGGACTGTACAAAATCAACAGCCTCACTTTCTCCTCCAAAGTCATGTGATCCAATGGCCAGATATGGATCAGAATGACTGGAAATGAACCTAGATTAAAAGAGTCCATTCTTTGCTTCATTTCTTTATTACCTAGCCTTAATCACTGAAATGGGTATTACCTAAATCAAACTGATACTTGTTAAAGGACCTTAGATTAAAAAGGCCCAACACTCTATCCACTGTACCATATGGCTGCCCTCATCTGGTTAGTTTTTGTCCTTCGTTATTGAAGAAGACCAAAATGACATCACTATGTTTGAAACAAATCAATGTGTCTGACTGTGGCTGATCAGATCAATACAAACTCAGAATGTTCTACCCCAGATTGGACACAGTAGTCCATGTGAATACCTAAATTTAAGGTATTTCACATTTCCTTTGAGCTGCTTCAATTCTCCATCCTCATAGAGCGCAGCCCCCTCACTGATGAGGGCATGCCATGCTAAGCAGTCTTGTGCCAGTGCCTCCCATGCTAATACAATCAATTCTAAAGTTTTTCAGAGACCATCAGAATTTCCCAGTATCATTCCTTCTGACCCCCTTTTGTTTGCCTTGTGTGAGTTCTCCATAAAATAGTTTTTAAAGTATGCATACATCTGGCATTCTAACTAACAATGTGTCCAACCCACCATAGTAATGTTAGAATTCTTGGTAGTTTAGCTTGAGAAAGATTCATGATCTGATATCTTCTCCTGGCAGTGATTCATTTTCCTGACATGGCACTGTTAGACTGTCCCAGGTTTCATTAGCATATAGCAATGAGGTCAGCACAATGGCTCTATAGACCTTCAGTTTGGTAATCAGTTTGATACCTCTTCTCTCCCATATTTTCTTTCTGATCCTCCCAAATACTGAGCTAGCTCTGTCAGTGTGAGTGTCACTCTCATTGTCAATGTGTACCTTTTGGAAAGGACACTGCCAAGGTAAGTGAAATTGCCCACAGTATTCAAAACTTTTCCATTTGCTGTAATCGATGATTCCACATATGGATGGTTGGTGCTGGCTGATGGAGCACCTGTGGTGTTAACTGTTAGGACAAAATTAACAAAAGCAGCAGAGAATTGATTCATACTTTGTTGCATCTCAGCTTCAGAGATTGCATTGAGTACACAGTCATTTGCAGACAGAAGATCATGCACCAACACTGCCTCCACTTTGGTCTTGATTTGTAGCCTTTTCAAGATGAAGAATTTGCCATCAGTGAATATAGGGTCCGTGTTAATCCCCAGTGAAGGCGCTTGATAACATGGCTGAAAATGTTTTGCTAAAAAATATGAGAGTAAGGACACATCTTTGCTTCACTCCATTGGTGACTGGGAAATCTCTAGAGTATTGTCCACCATCCAGAAACCAGCAAATATGTCATCAATATTGAGGAACTTCTCCAGGCAACAAAATTTTGACATAATTTTTCATAATCCTCATGACTGATGGTATCAAAGGACTTGGTCAGATCTACAAATTCTGTATACAGACCTGTTTTTTCTGGCATTTTCCTTCATCCATTAAAATATATAAATGTATTTCTGGCATATTGATCGAACCATATTTTTGCCATTATTTTCCCAAGGACCTAAGAATAAGTAGACATACCATTCTTTCTTCTGCAGCTATATTTGTCTTTATTTTAGTTACTTTAGCAAATGAGATAAAAAAACTCTGGAGGGCACATATATACCATAGGCTTGCCACAAACACAAGGGGAGCTTGGATATGCCTTTTTGTTCTATTTCTTAGCAGAGTTTTAAAGTAGGATCACATCATTGATTTTTTCTTTCACTCAGATCCTCACAGAAACCCACTCCTCATCCAAAACTCATTCAAAGGTATGAACAGAGTTCTTCTGTAATCTCTATGATGGCAATAGCAGCTTCAGCCAAGTTGAGACTGAAGTAAAGGTGGTAGCCCTCAACAAACTCGAGATGAGAAAGTTCTAACCACAAGCCTTAAGATGAGAGATATCATTAGCAGAAGAAGTAGGAAGATAGCTCCAGATCATTTAATAGTAATTCTCTAGACGTATGAGATTCATGAAAAAAAAATGTAATTCTCAAATTGTTAGTCATTAGACAACTCAAAATGCTAAAATTTTATATTCAAAAATTAGCAAACTATTGAGTGAAACACATGAGACTCTTTGACAGAGTAAATATGTCACAGCCTGACCAAACTCAAAGGCCAACTCCTCCTACTCTACTTACAACAAAACACACCTGGCTGGAGAACAATAAAGGTATTTTTGCAGGAAACTAGGAGTGGCAGTGGTGTTGAACAGAGTGGAAACTCTATCTAGAATCTGAACAAGTTGTGGAAATGGAAACAGTCAAGATGATCAGATATGATTTAAGGGCTGGGGAAAAGCAACAATTGGTCCATGAGAGATTGACAGAAAGTTGTATTGGATGTACCAGTCAATGACAACCCCTTTTATCCCAGCTAATAAATAATGAGTTTCTGTAGATATGTTATCTTTGGGAGATTAAAATTTCTTATTGGACAGTTCTAGGGACCTGACTATTTTCTGATATTACTGATATTTTATTGCCCTATAAAAATGGGTCATTCTTTTTCATCTGTCTTAAAGAATGATAGACTTCTTAGCAAGAATGAGATCTAGTACAAAATAATTGTTTAAAGTCCCATCCCTAGTAGTTTTTGCTCTTTTCCTGTCTAAAATCTAATAGATTGTATAGGACCATCAGTACCTACATTTTTCAAATGATCTGGCTTATTAAAAACTGTTGTCATGATGAGAAAGGAGAAAAAGAAAGGATATAAACCTTTTTATATGTACTCACTTTGACCCAGGCACTGTGCTGAGCACTTTTGACAAATATTATCTCTTTTGATCCTCATAAAAACCTTGCTAGGTATATGCTATTATTGTTCCCATTTTACAAGTGAAAAACTGGGATAACAGAAGTGACTAGACCAGGGTCACACAGCTATTAAACATGTGAGACTGGATTGGACTCGGATCTTCTTGACTCCAGATCCAGTTCTAGTTTATTACACCATCACAAGCAGGAGTTGACAAGAAAAGGTTAACCAGTTAACCACATTAACTTTTCATGAGTTCAAATCTAGTCTCAGACACTTACTCTTTGTCCCTGGACAAGTCATTTAACCTGATTTTTTGCCTTTATTCCTCATCTGTAAAATGAGCTGGAGAAAGAAATGGCAAATCAATCTGGTATCTTTACCAAGAAAGGCCCAAATGGGGTTACAAAGAGTCATATGTGACTAAAAGGACACAACAAAATACAAGAAAGAAAATAAAGTTTGTCTCAAGTGTCATCCAATATTTTCTGGTACCTGATAAATTTAAAATACTTATAGTTTTAAAAATTATCATCTATCATTAGTAGTGCAATAGATTTAGATTTAGATTCCATTTTTCTTTAGCAAAATTTTTTATATTCTTGTAATATAACATTTGACCATTTTTAATAAATTATTATCCTTTTTAATAAAGGAAAACATTGTATTTTTATTAGTCAGAGGGAGGTAAATTTCTAATTCTGTTAGAAAATTACTAGATCATCTTGAGAAAATGTTTATTATTCCCCCCCCCACATAGAAAACATCTGAGGTTATTTTACCAATTACTCTTCAATCAATGTTTCCCTTTCAGTTCAGTTCAATTAAATGTATATTTGCTAAGCAATTACTATGTGCAATACAAGATGATAAATTCATATAGCAAAACAGTTAAAAATAAAATAAGATATATAATTTGACTTCCAGGGCAAGTTACCAACAAGATAGAGTACTAGATATTGTCTCTGATGCTCAACACCTTTAAAGCTTCTCCAATGCAGAAATTAATGCCAAAGATAAAGCAACTTCACATGTCTCTATGGTCTTGGACACTGGAATCCTAAAGAAGGTTAAAAACAAAACAAAAAAATGAATTGACACCTACACTGGGTTCACATAGCACCTCTTCCCTGTCCGGACCCTCCCTTACTCTTTGGGCAACAAGGCTGTCCAAGTAGCTGACCCACAGTCTTTCAACAATGTAGGACACCACACCTCCCACCCCCCCCCACCCCCCAGCTTACTAGTGCTATGGAGATAGATCTCTAGGATGTGGAAATTTCCTGGGGTCTTGATGGTATTCTCTGCTGTAAAATTCTGGAAGAATGGAAGAATAGAGGGAATGGGGCAGGATATATCTAGTCTTGAAATACATCTTAATTTCACACCTCTATTCCCACCCCCTGTCCCCCACTCCACCTCAAGTCTCAGAGACCTAAACTCCAAATGATTGAAATTACTTCTAGCTACAGTGGCATCATCGTGGCAGCGTCCTTAACTTCTGAGTCAGAGAAATGAGGAAAAGAGGAAATGGGAAGTGCGTGTTGTGGAGGAGGGGGAGAAGTACTCCACCAAGACTGAAAGGAAGAGCCCAAAATCCAACTTAAGTCAATTCTACTCCACAACTCCCTGTGCCCAACCCCTTTATCAAAGTCACTTGGGGTAGAGAACCTAGTTTGATGAACTGGGAGTTGCCCAGTGTGGGAATAAATTGAAATGTTTTGAGATCTAGCCCTCAGCAAAACAGCCATAGGAGGGAGATAGAGTCAGAAAGTGAACAATAGGGAAAAATAAGGAGGGGAGGAAAGATAAATTACCACAGTTGTCAGGAAGATAAAAATCTCAATGATCTCAAACAAAACAGGGAAAGGATGAACAACAGAAAGAAACATGGCCTCCAGATCTAGTAAATTAGTTCAGGCATCTATGAATAGATATGTAAAACAAAAGAAAATGAGCCAATGCTTGATAAGACAGAGGACCCTTTGGAATGTGAGGAGAACATTGAACTACAAAACAATTGCTGAGTGATTTAAAAGAGAAGCAGGAATTATTAGAGCAGAATTTATGGCCTGAACAGCCATAAAAATTGGCAGAATTAAAAAAAAAAAAACCTTGAATTTGGAATAGCAATCTCACCAAAGAATTGAGAGAACTAGAATTGGTAATACAAATATACTGAAGTGAAAGACAGTCTAAAAGAAGGAAAACAAAAAGAAATGATGTTAAAAGAAAATATGGTCACTATGCAAGCAAAACATTCTGTTCCTGAAGAAAGTATATGGACTGCTCAGAAGAACAAAAGTCTTTCTGATTTACCATCATCATTCAACAAATGATATAAGAAAATCACCCAGAATTTCTGAAAACAGAAAAGCAAATATCAGTTAAAAGACTTCATAGATCATCTCCATAAGAAAGAAAAAGAAAAAAAAACATAGTTCTTTTTCTCAAAAACCTTGCAGATATGTAGAGGAGATAACTAAAATTTGAAAATCTCAAGTGGATCTATTTCACTGATTTGTGTATTCATTCCAATGATGCCAATTACAACCTATCAATATATGACCATCCTGTGAAACGTTTTTAGGTGTTCTTTACTAAGTTTCCCACCTCAGTTCACTCAGTGTGTTGGAAGCCTTCCTTTTCTTATGACATCCATACCAGAAAAGCATTCAGATTGTCTACCTGTAGTATAAAACATGGGGTCTATTTTCTTGTCTTAGCATACATTACACCGATGACACCTTTTCCTCCCAATATTTAAAATTTTTCATTAGTTATATACTATGTCATGTATACCCACATATGTGCTCAAACACAGGCCATATCTCTCTCTTCATTGTCCACCAGATAATATATCTTGTAATCAATGACTTTATTGGAAAAAGCAGCATGGGGGCAGCTTGGTGGTGCAGTGGATAGAACACTGGCCTTGGAGTCAGGAGTACCTGAGTTCAAATCTGACTTCAGATGCTTAATAATTACCTGTGTCTTTGGGCAAGCCACTTAACCCCGTTGCCTTGCAAAAATATTTGATTTCAAAACATGTTTGATTCTTTTGTTATGTGACCCTGGAGATATCCCTTAAATGTTTTTCTAATAAAATAAGAATTTTTGGATAAAGGTTTGTTTCAGTTCTAAATCACTTGTAAAAATTAAAATACAAAATAGAGCTTAAATAGAGAGCTAATGAGCATCTCTGTGTAAATGTATTTTATGTATTATAAGCATATTATATATACACACATATATATAATACATATATCCATTTATAATACACATGAAAACTACACTGAGTTCAATACTATATATACTAATAAGTATTTATTTATTTAGCATTGAATATATAATACTGAACCAAGTTATGTGGGATTTAAAAAAAGGAATATTAATTCTCATGAAATTTACAAAGATTTTTTTCTTTCTAATTAAGAATAAAAAACAAATGAAACATGAAGATATTTACAAGGAAAGAGATCCACAATTGGAGAATTCTAGTCAAAAAATAACTCTCCTTGTGGAACTTTAAAGTTTCCTTAGTGCTTCTGTCACAGTTATCCTGTGAGATAAGAAATGAAACTATTCTTAACCTCTTTAAGAGTCCATCCAAACAGATTAAGTATCAGAACCTGAAACAAAATCAGGTCTCTTTAGCCCAAGAATAGTATATATCCTAATATACTATCATTCTGTGAGAGTAAATTGGGCCTGCATAGGTTTCAGTTACAAACATACATACACATAAATATATATATATATATACATATATATATATATTAGCTATATGTCATAATTATACATATTTTATATTATATAGTATCTATATATATAATAATGATGTCTCTTCCCATATACACATACACACATTCAGTCATCTGGTGCATTGGACAGAATATTGACCCAAGAGGAAATAAGGCTTCAGGCTATGATCATTGGCTAAGTCATTTAACCCTGTTTGCCTCAGTTCCTCCTTTGTAAAATGAGTTGGAGAAGGAAATAGCAAACAATTCCAGTATTTTTGCCAAGAAAATCTCACATATGGTGATGGAGAATTGGACACAACTGAAATTACTCAACAACAGCATCATTATCTATCTATATCTGTCTGTCTGTCTGTCTGTCTGTCTTTTGTTTCTCCCCTAAACCCTAGGGGTTATTTTCTCTTTGGTCTTTTTATCTCTAATGCCTGGGAAAAAGGAAAGTTTGGAAGGAAATTATTCTTTAGTTTAATATGTCCAGTTGCAGATTGTAATAACACATCCAGGTGGAGTTATCCAAATAGACAATTAATACTCTGTGGGTCTGGAGTTCAGGGGAAAGAGTTGGCCTAAATATATAGATTTAGGAGTTATCTGCAAAGAGATGATAATTAAACCCAAGAGAGCTGATGTAAATCAGGAAAGCATCAGTATGGGAGAGAGAGTGAAGGAGGGAGGGAGGTTGAGAGAGAGAGGGAAAGAGGGAAGGAGGGAGAGAGAGAGAGAGAGAGAGAGAGAGGAGAGAGAGAGAGAGAGAGAGAATGTTGGGGGGAGGACTTGGGGAAAACCTACATTAAATTGATATGAAATGGATGATTATTCAGTAAAAAGAAACTAAGAAATAATTAGGTGGGGGTAAGAACAAAAATAGAGCAGTGTCAAGGATATTTGAGGAGATGATTTTTTAAGAAGGGGATCATCCAGAATGTCAAAGGAGATTAAGTGGAATGAGGAGAAAAGATCATTTAATTTAGGAGTTGTTTTCCTTGGTATTCTTGACAAGAAAATTTTTAATATGGTGGTGGGAACAGAAACCAAATATAAAGAGATGTATTGGGATTGGGATATATTGGGATGTGAGGTAGTGAGTGGAGCATTAGGAATGCAGTCAACCCTTTCTAATAGTTTGCCTGATAAAATGGAGAAGAGATAGTATGATATCTTGAACTGATGGCAGGGAGAAATGAATTTTATCAAAAAAGTTTCAAAGAATTTCAAGAATTCAGGTTGGACTTCTTTACATAGGCAGCAGGTAAGGAGAAAATGAAAAAGGAGTCAGTGAAGGGTAAAACTCCAGAGCAGATTACAGGAGATGGAATCAAAAGCACAGGCAGAAGGGGGCAATGGTTTTTGGCAAGGACCACCTCTTCCAAAGAGACTGGAGTAAAGGACTCATTTAACTTGTTTCCTTTTGATAGAATTATTATGAGGAAAATTATTTGTAAATCATGAAATGCAACATAAATTTTGAATTATTATTATTCCTACATTAGTTCTCAATAACTAATGAAAATTTTGGTAGGTTTGTAATATAGAATGAAAAGATTCTAGATTTGTTCAAAAAACCTCTCATTTACTAACTCAATTTACTATCAAATGCACCAATCCCCTCTGTAATATCTTTGACATCATTCAGGCTTTGCTTAAATACAGTCAGTGAAACTTAACTATCCCATGGGGCAGCCATTAAGCAGTCAACTTTAATTATTAGTAAATCCTTGCTTATAATGAGCTGAAATCTGCCTCCCATTTTTTCAAAGGCTATTTTTTAATTCTTGTCACTCAACTTTAAAAATATGAAGGCTATTGAAAATATATCAGATAAATTGCCATCATTCTGAAATGTGGCATTACACTTAAAATATTAGTGAAAAAAATACTTTGCTAACCTTAAACATTTATCAGCTTTAGCTTTAAAACAATAAGGAAAAATGTGCTTGTTTTAAACTTCGTACATTGCTCTAAATATCTGTTCCATTTTAAGTGTTTCAATTTTACTTACATTAATTATAATCAGAAAGGTCATTCATCCCAAATGCTATAGGAAAGCTCCTTTAGTTTCACATCTTAGACATTGTGATTTAATACTTCAAAATATATTATGCCCCAAAGAACATGTGATATGGTGCCAGTACTATACTTGAATTTTCAAGCATCAGGACCAAGCAGAAACCTGCCAGATTTGCTGGATGCCTTCCAATGCCATCTGAAATATAGGGAATAGGAAGGTTAAGCTAACCTTTCATTTGGCATAAGAAGGGGGTCCAGAAGATCTGGCTTTTCTCCACAGTTTTCGAAATCTGCATGTTTAACAGTAGGTCGTACTGATGCTGCGAGCATAAATTGAGACGTTAACATTTGGTACCTTATGTCTTCATACATCACTTAATAATGGAACTTATTTCCAGTTGGTTCATCATTCTTTTTTGAAGAGGTGAGGTGGGTGAAGGGATGGAAAGAAGAGTTGATGTAGATTTTACCTTGGTAAAATATGGATAATATACATAGAGAGTATGGAGGATGAAAGTAGTAGTTTTGAGTGTTAAAATACCAGATCAAAGACATTTTGTTTCTCTTTTAAGATATCATAAAAAATCTTGCAACTTTAAGACTGATAATAAGGATACATTGAAATAAACACCTTAATCACATAAAATTTCCTCTATATTAAGATAAATCTAATCTCAAAAGTTCTAATAAAATTCATGATTTCAAAATATATTCAAGTATTAACTGGTAGAATGTGCATTTTAAATTGCTAGTCTGTGTTGGCAAAAAATTTCATTTTGATCTTTTTTTTCCAGAGAAAGATATCACCTCAGTATTGGATCAGAATTTATAGCAATTGTAATACTTTGTATCAATAACTCTAATTTCATTTTCAATACTGATTCATTAAACATCTAAATAAACAAAAGTAAACTAAACACTCTAAACTCATAAACATTTAACCATCTTTTTTTAGTCACAAACTGAAACTGGTCCCTAAAAAATTAATCATCTTTTCCATAAGTATGAGGAGGCCCACTGTTGGGAGCTCATATATAAATTTATGATTAGCTAGTGGTCTATGTCTTGTTATTTGTCAAAAATAAACAAGAGTTTGCATTGGTCAAAAGTCTCCAGAATGTCTCAAAATAGGGTGGGAACTAGCCTGTGATGTTTGTCCTTCCTTCCTGAAGAAGGCCATGATATCAGGGAGATGATGCCAGGGCGAGGAAGGGAATTCTATTTGAGTGAGGGTGGCTGTGCTAAGTCAGCAGCTTCACTTTCTCCTCCAGAGCCATCTGGGTCCAATGGCCAAGAGGAGATGGCTCCGAATGCCTGGCAATCAGGATTAAGTGACTCGCCCGGGCTCACCTAGCAACTGGGTGGCAAGTATGTGAGGCTGGATTCGAACTCCCCTCCTCCTGCCTCCCAGACCAGTGCACTATCCGCCGCACCACCCAACAAGGCTTCCTTTGGCACCTGCGTTGGCAGGTTCTGAGTCGCCCTCAGAGTCCTTCTGACTGTCAAAGTGAACAAACCTAAGCACGCTGTGGGGGACCCCAGAGGAGGGGGTCGGTGGCGCACTGCCTTGCCATCCAGACCCTTCTCGTCCCCCACCCCCACCCCATCACCCGGGCTGTGGCTTGCCAGGCTGCTGCCCGAGAGCCACGTGCCCCGGTGCCCACGCAGGACCGGCTGTGCGGCTCGTGGCCAGGGCCCTGCGCACAGGGGCAGCTCCGGGGTCGGGATGAGGTTCAAGTGCAAGCACAGGGCGGGGCCCACACGGCTCTCCCTTCCCCCCATCATCCCGGCGAGGCTGGGGTGCGCGGGGGCAGCTGCCCCCCACCCGCAGGGGAGGCGCCTGCTCGGCTCAGCCTCCCGGGAGCGCGCCTCCATCTGGGCCCCGGGGCTGCCCAGGCTCCCCGACCCCTCCCCCAGCGCGGGGGCCCGGGGCGCGCGGCTGCACCCGCGGGGGAGTCCGGAGGAGCTGGGGGGGGGGGGGAGACGCCGGCTCTCCGCCTCCTCCCCCGTTGCCCTGGTAACAGCGCCACAGCTCCGGGCCCCGCAGCCGCGAAGGCCGGACTCCCCGGCTCCCCGAGCGCGGCCGCAGCCGCCGGGCCTGCTCCTGATTGGTGGAGGGCGGAGCCAGAGGGAGGTGGGGGAGAAGGAGGGCTGCAGGCCCCCCGCCGCAGGAGCGCGTCCGCCCCGCCCCGCCCCTCCCCCCCCGGAGCGCGGGCCGGGGCGTTCCCATGGAGACAGCCCGGGCTGCACCTGTACGGCCGCAGCCGCCTGAGCAACCTGAGCCCTGGCCAGCAGCTGCCCCCTCCCCCCCGCCACCTCCGGGGAAGGGGGGCGGGGCAGAGGAGGGGAGCGGAGCGGGCGGAGGCTGGGAAAGAACAAAAGGCCAAAGCCCGCCCCGCAGTCCGCCTTCCACCTCTCCTAAGGAAAGCTATTTGACTAGAATGCAATATTGTATTTGCCACAGTAAACAGTTTCAAGGATACAAAAGAATCATCTTGTCACAGAAGCATGCCGGCCTTGGCCCAGCCCTAGTGTAGTTTCCCAGGCTCGGCGTGGAGTTTCAAATGCCTGTATCCCTGGGGTGTAAAGTCCACCCAGCTCACCCACAAGATGTCTAAGACCACGGCTGTTCATTATATTTGAATATCACCGAGCCTGTTGTTTAGATCTTATGTGTTTAGGAAAATCTTGCTTCCCCAATCCAGAGCTAAAACAACAGAGGCTCTTTATATTCTAAAACCCATTTTCCAGGCCTCCACCCTACCGTGTTTAAAAGTAGGATTTTGACTTTGTAAAGGATCAGGCATTGTCTTTTTTTAATCTTTTTATTTCGGGGAAGTAAGCTGACTATAGGATATGATTAGAGCATTAAACTTGTTTATTAAGCACCTACTATATGTAAAGCACAATAGGTGAGACTAGAGGAGAGAGAGAAAAAAAGATTCCCCTTTCTCCCGAGTTGCAGTTGTCAGTTCCAACTTCTGACTGCCTTGGATGCCCTACCATAGCCACCTCACACGATGTTTTCCCAAGTTTGCATGAATCATTCATCATCATTTTCATTTGTTTGCCTTTTTCTCTACTTTTTTCTTATTTTGACCACACCACCTCTGTAATGATTCCTTTTCACTTAAATGAAAAGTCATTAAGTGTTCTAGACATGCCTATGGATGGTCTTGACAGGGCTCTTGAAATTACTCAGAGCTTGAAGCTGCATTTGATATGACATATAAAGATTTTGATGCCTGTGCAGTCTGGACACAGGCCTCTTCAGTGTCATGAAGAGCAGTGTCTTAAGTAGGCCATCTGTGTAGTGATGGATAGAGTACTTGGGACAATACAGCTTCACATGAATGTCTCCTGGTATAACTGATAATTCAATGACCCAAAATGGGATGATTTTCACAACATAATGAGGGAACAATAGCCAAAGTCAACATAAAGTATTTTTTCAACATTTGGGCAATGCCAGAGTTAGCAAAGATGTCATGGGCATAAATTAGTCCACACAACATCTTGGCTGTATGCTTGGTCAGATTACTCTGGTTGGGATTGTCATTCTACTCCTCATCAGGTTCTAAGTGGAATAGCTTTTCTAAGTCCTGCTTACAGTGGAATAGCTGTGAGATTTAACTTGTCCTGAATATTATCATTATCTACCACAGTTTAACTCAAAAAAAATTAATTGCCACAAAACCCAAAGAATTCTGTCAGCCAAGACATTTCCTCTGAGCTACTCATCTTCATATCTGGATGTAGAGACTGGGAGGGAGAAGGGGAAATTGCTAATTCAGACTTTGAAATCAAGGGTCAATTTTCCTGGTTTGTGTTGAAAGTACCATCCAGACTCATAATCTCTACATCATCTCTAATTCTGATATGCCCCACAGCTGCTCAGTTGCACAGTGGTTAGAGTGCTCAGCCTAGAGTCAGGAAGCTCAGAGTTTAGGTTTGGTCTCAGATATTTATAGCTGAGTGACCCTGGGCAAGTCATTTAAGTCTGTTTCCTCAGCTTCCCCATATGTAAAATGAACTGGAGAAGGAAATGATAAAGCACTTTGGTATCTTTTCCAGGAAAACTTCAAATGGGTTCATGAAGAATCAGTCATGACTGAAAATGATTGAACAAAAATTATGGCCCATATGTCCTCTTGACATTACTTCATGATGTCCCTGGCATAAATTACCTCCTTACCATCACTGGTACCACCATGAAACCCTTATTCTTTTTAAGTTTTTTTTTTGCAAGGAAATGGGGTTAAGTGACTTGCCCTTACACCAGGACTGATGCTCTATTTGTACCACCTAGTTACCCCAACCCTCATTAATTCTTGCCTAGATCAGTAGTCTCCAAACTTTTTTGATTAAGCAAATTTGTCAGAAAAAAATTTGAGCTCTCACTTCCAAAATATGTGTATATAATATATATATGTATATATATATATATATAGTTGTATATGTCTTTAAAGTTTAGTTTGCTAAGTTTTTAATGACTATCATAGTCATTAAAAAGATACTCTCACAAAAATACATGAATTCTAATGGAAAGATAATACATCATTATCTATGGTTACAAAATCATGAAAATTCATTTTTTCAATCCAATGTACCAATTATGGAGAGGTTCCCTGATGTCAGTCAATTTTCTTAGAACCTAGTTTGGAAGTATTGAATTTTTATATTTTTAACAAGTGGGCTCAAAATCCATGAAACTCATTTGGAAGTTTTTAAATAGACTAGAAAATTGTTTCCAAGTTTTTACAGTGTGTAGTTATGGGAGTTTTTATAAGTGATGTTCATAATTTTTGGCAACAAAATAAATGGAAATGTTTCCAACATCCTTTTTCAAAATGTTCTCAAAATTTCTTTTGAGCAGTTTCTTTTTCATTCACTGTTAAAACCACCTCTATCTCAAAGAGACAAAACAAAGTGGGGTTTTGGGGAAGATGTCTGCTACGTAGCTTCCTGCTGATAGCTACCTGTCATCACAGAAAAGGTCAGGAAATTTGGTACACTTGTCTTTTTGTGAAAGAAAAATTCATAACTCTTTTTAAGCTCAATAACTCTTTAAAGTACTTTGTATGTGATAGCCATTTATTCTCTTTGAGGTACAAAAGATTTTCATGGTCACTCCCATCTCATTATATTGAAAAACTGCTCCTTGCACTGTTCATATTACTAAAAACAAGATTCCTATTTATGTTCTGGAGAATAAATAATAATATTTTGCTAATTATTAATTATTCAGTTAACTTGATTTATGTAGCTAGCTAGCTAAGCAGGTGAATTTCAATACTAAAAAATCATGCATACTAAAAATTGGACCAGATATTCAGTTATTCAGTAGTTGGTAACCCAGACCATAGTCAAGAGGTGACAGCAGTTACATGGTGATCTAAGGAGAAAAGTGTTTATATTATCTAGGGTTGAGGTTTGTAGCTCAGAGGAAATGTCTTGGATGAAGAATTCTTTTGGTTTTGTGGCAATGAATTTTTTTGAGTTAAACTGTGGTAGATAATGATAATATTCAGAACAAGTTAAATCTCACCCCTATTCCACTATAAGCAGGACTTAGAAAAGCTATTCTACTTAGAACCTGATGAGGAGTGGAATGACCATCCCAACCAGAGTAATCTGACCAAGCATACAGCCAAGATGTTGTATGGACTAATTTATGCCCAGGACATCTTCACTAACTCTGGCATTGCCCAAAGTAGCTGTGCTGATGATAGAATTTGGATCTGTTCTCATTGCCCTTAGAGAAAAATTCATGGTTTAGAAAGGAAGAAGTGAGAGTTTGGGCAGGGAGATTATAGAGTGAGCAACTATTAGGTAGTGATGTGTGAAGGTAGTTATGGCATTGTATTTGAGATACATGGTTGAGATATCATGGCAAAGGCCAATTTTCTGACTGGATGGGCCTGCACACTTATGGATCCTATGTACTTTCTGGGACATGTTTTTCTCACTTTAGAAAACATTGACCTGAACTATTATAGTAGCCTCCTAGTACTATTTTGTAAAATCTCTTTTCTGGATTCCATTCATTAGTTGAACAAATCCTTGCATAGAATAGGCACTATGCTAAAAACTGGAGATACAAAAACAAGAATGGAAAAGAAAAAAAAAAAAATCAAAACATTCCCTGCCCACAAGGAGATAACATCCAATTACTGGGAGAATACATCAAGTAAATAGTTCTAGCAACTAAAGAAACCTTTCAATAGCAATTTCTGAATTGAACTTAATCTTGAAGGGAGCTTAAGAGCACTAAAACTGAAAAGAGAGGGTTGACTAGGTGGCGCAGTGTATAACACACCAGCCCTGGAGTCAGGAGTACCTGGGTTCAAATCCGGTCTCAGACACTTAATAATTACCTAGCTGTGTGGCCTTGGGCAAGCCACTTAACCCCATTTGCCTTGCAAAAAAAAAAACCCTAAAAAAAGTGAAAAGAGAAAGCCTTTGAAGCATTGGGCAACCTATGCAAAGACAGCAGGTGGAAGTTGCATTTCTGATTTTGGATACCTTTGAGGTAGGCCAGTTTTGTGGAAAGAAAGAGTTTATGAAGAGGAAAAGGGTGGAATAAAGTCTAAAAGGGTATGCCAGAGTCAGATTTATGAAAGGGTATAACTGCCAAGCTGAAAAAATTTGTGTTGAATTCTTTTTTTTTTCCTTTTTAACTTAATATTTATTCTCATTTTGTACAAATAATGTTTTTTTTACATTAATAAAATATTCTTGTTTAAGAGTAAACAAAATACCCCCCCATAAATATAGACTTGCTTGAGCAATAAAGTAAAGGTCCAATTCTAAAGTTGTTAAATATTCTTGAAGAGAGGAGTGATGAGAATACCTAGACTTTAGGATAATTAGTTTGGCAACATTGGGAAGGACTAATTAAAAGTTGGAGAAAATGGACTAAGAGAGATCAATCAGGGGGCTATTACAGAGGTAATGAAAGTCTGAACTACAATAGTGGGCATTTGTATGGAGAAAAAGCTGTGGATTTGGTGTATGTGAAAGCTGTCACTGAGGTAGAATAAACAATATTATCCTTCATACCTCTGTCAAAGTATTCAGTCTAGTTCCGAATTCATAAGTCCAATTAAGTCTATCTAAAAAGGTGCAGTTACCCTATATTATATATGTTAAAATAAAAACTAGCATTCATTCAAGACCCTGTCTGGGTTCAACCTATGCAATGGCAGTGAAATATGGCCACTTGTTCAGGAGTTGAGGAATCAGAGAGAATGAAGCCACTATCATTGTTTTTTGTCCTTCATTCTGGAAGGACATTGATGATATGACTTGCAAGTGAATTGGATTTAAGTGAGGGAGAACTGTGAAAAGTCACCAACCTAACTTTCTCCTCCAGAGCTATCTAAGTTAAGTGGCAACATAAAAATCAAGACATCTGAAATGGTCCCAGATGCAGTGGGAGACCTTGCCCTTTTTAGGCTAAGGCTTTCCCAGGTCTCAGTTTGACTGTCACAACACCCATTCAATGATTAGGCTAGGCAAGAAATAAGACAATCTTTTCCTTTTATTAACACAATTAAAAAAGCATTCTGGAAGAGGAAGACCCTTGAGATTTTGGGGAGAATTAGAAACAATTGCCATGTATACTCATTCTGAGCCATTAGAGTCCATACAATGATCAAGTGGGCTTGTTGTTCGCCAGTCAAAGAAAGTCAGATTGAATTGGAATGAAGACATGGTCCTTAGGAAAGAAATCTAGCTGATAAACCCTAAGATATCTTTGGAAGTTTCAGTGAGTAAAATTTACATTCCTTTGGGCAGAGCACCACAAGTAGGGGGATGTTACCGTATGGAAGCCTTCATCACTTAGTGAAAAGTGTGTTCCAGTGAGTTTGGAACCCCTTAGTCTTGTAATCTATTGCTTCAGATCTCATTAATATTATTAGAGGAATTCTGCCTGATGTCACTGAACCATCTGAGAATACCACAAAGCTTCAGTTTTTTACAGCCCATTGAATATTCATCATCTACTCTTTCATTCATTAGTCTTGGGAAGGTAGGGGAAGGTAGCATTCCAGCCCTCTCAGAACCACTGGCATGAATAATTATTGTATACATGTACTACCCAATTTCCTTGTGAACATCTTAAACTGAAGAATTCAAGCATCTAGACAACCAAGCCTCTCCCTTTTATGATCTGTCATAACAGATCTGACTAGAATCCTAGCACACTCTCCATAAGCAAGTACATAGGTGTATGTAATTTTCCTCTCTTTTCCCTCTTCTTACTCCCAAACTTGGGTTAAGCCAAAGAAATTAATGTTACTTGTGAATTTAGCTTGACCTCTAAGGACATAAACATTAGATTTTTTTGACCCAAACGTCCAACTTTTCTTCTTGTCTCCACCTTTTTTCCAACTTCCCTCTAGTTACCTGGCATTTGGAATGATCATAGACTGAGCTGAATCAAGCCATCACAGGACACAGAAGGGTAGGGTCCCTGTTCAAATGGCACTACTGTCTGTCACCTATGGGTAGTAAATTCCCTCTTTCCTTTCCTTTATCTCTGCATTTCAGAGTTATACAACAAAACCATCTATGATAACCACTTTTCTGTATCTCAAAGAAATCCATTTCAGCTTCCATCCACCCTACTATTTATTCTGCTCTGGCCTCCTTTTTTTCATTGTACTCTGTGGATCCCTGTTATTTCATTAATAAACTACTTTTCACCCTTTATTTTGTCTCCTACTTTTTTCTCTTTTCTTTCTTGTTTCTCTTTTATTTTGAACATACAGAAACTTATTTCCCTGTAGAAGAGATGTGGCTTCTATCTTCAGTGCGCCCTCTTTAACATCCCTGCCATATTGGGCTAGGAGAAAAAACAGACACACTCCTTGCTCCTCTTGGTTCACTGTCAGCTAACAACCTCTCCTCCTTTAAGATATATTCCTTCTATCAATAATCTCCAGTTTAGGCCCTCGATTTGCTAGCCTTTATATTATTCTCTCTTCTTCTCTCTTCTTATAATCTTCCTCTCCACCTTGAATCTGCCCTGATAATCTGATTCATTTCAGCAAACATCTATTAAACATCTGCTATATGCAAGGTTCCAAGGTGGGTATTATAGTGGAGGGCTTCATTGTTTCAGTATTGATGACTCCTGGAACATCCTGGCCTACTAGTTCATTAATATGAGGTCCTGAAACCTATCCCTTTACTCCTGTCATCTACAAGGATAATTATACTGAAGAATTCATCATCTCCTGTGACACTTCATTGATACCAAGTTTTAAAATTCACCTTTGTGTTGATAATCCATTGTTCTTTTATTTTTCCTTCTGCCTCCTTCCTAAACTTGTCTTCCACACCATCACCTAAGCCTCCAGACATCATGGTTACCCAATTTATCACCCCTATTCTGACCTTGATTTTCTCCCATCACAGTCTTTACTTCACAGTAAATTATTTGATTTTTCTATGTTGATTACCAGCCAAATCACAGTTCAACTTTTGTCAGACCCCCAGCCCTGGTCTACCTTCAACATCCACCATATTTTCCCATGTAAAAGATATACCTTCATTTTGAGACCCAAAATTTGAAAATAAATTTATATAAAGTTATTGAATTCAAGTTTTATTTAATCACAAAACTCATACAACTCTGCATCACTGTTAAAACTCCCATTAACTTGTCCTTATCTGTGTTTAATGATGAATCACTGTCTTAGGAGAGACTGACTGCTATTCTACCTGAGATCTGGTCTAGGGTTGACCACAAGCACTTCCTGGCAAGTCTGGTACATGTACACATGCTTAGTCCATTCTTTTTCATGAACCTAAAGCACCAATTGTCCTCCTTTGAAATCAGTCACTTCTTTGTCATCAGCAATTCTTCTTGACTCCTACTGAACCATCTTTGTGGACATGGGAATTTCAATGGCCCTTTGCTCTTCAATCCATGTCTTCAATTCCCTCTCTGAGGGTGACTTGCCTCTCCTCGGTTTCTTCTTCCCATAGCCAGTCGCAGATTGTTTTCTTTGTTGAAGGAGGACCAAACTGACACTCAACAGCACGATTTCCATTAACTTTTACAGACTGTATCATCTTTAACTTGAATTCAGCACTGTACAAAAATCTTTTCTGAGCCATTTTTGGACAGAACATCACCTACTATGCCCATCATAAATATGAAACAATGAGCACACAGACAAGTGGGAAAAAAGCAGGAAATGCAAGGTAAAAAAAAAAATCTCCAACCACTATATATAAGAGGCTCCCAGCTTTTAGACCCCAAATTTTTCAAAAAAGTGTATGAATTTTTCAAAAAAGTGTATGTCTTAGACATGGGGAAATATGGTACTTTTCTCACTTCTCTTAATATGTAGCCACTACAAATCAATGATATTTTACTGTCGCTTGTCAATTCTTTATTCTTCTCTGAATGATTCTCTCACATTTAGCTGTTATGTCACACATGATACCTTTGATGATATCCCCTAACTAAAAGTGATCTCTGCTCTTAAAAAACTCAATTTGCTCTATTTGACCTTTCCAATGCACTTAACCAACTTCTAACTTGTATATAGTTATTAGTGCACATTTCATTTTCCCTGCAGCTTTGCTAGCTCTTATAGGGCACAAATTATATTTTTTCCATTTTTTATTCCCAATGCTTAGTACGATGCTTCTAATGTAGTAGGGAATTCAGTAGTAAGTATTGAACTGAATTCTGGAACTTAATGGAATATAATATAGTGGGGGGAATCTTGCAAACATTGTTCAACTCATATAAAATAATATGTAGGTAAAAATATAAGTATAACATCTTATAAAAATTGAATATAGGTGTAATCCCCACTTTAAAGTAAGACTTCAAAGAGATAGTGGCTTTTTCTTGAATCTTGAGAGATGGGTTAGTGATATCAAGAGAGAAATTCCAGGGAACATTGTAAACAAAGACACTGTTGGGAAAGTGGGAGATACGTTCAAGGGTAACAAATATTCAGTACTGCTGTAGTATTAAAGTTTTGATGGAACACAAAATGAAATAGGAAACAAAAAGATAGGTTCAAGTCATATTTTGAAGGCTGAATATAAGGTTAATATATATATATATATATATATTTATACACACACACACACACACACACACACACTGGGCACTGAAGAGAGAAGAATTTAAGATTATATAAGAAAGGATATTGGTATCAGAGCTTTGTTTTAGATTATAAGGTCCTGGAAGGCAGGAATCATGTCTTATCTAAATTTTTGTTTTCCTTAACAAACCACTTCTGGGTCTAGGTGGAATGGGGATGCCCTCTGCCATTGAAGGGTCTCAATTCTGAGATCATGCCCATGGACCCAGATTCAGTACATGGGAGGGTCTGTACTCAAATGAAAGGGGTCTGGATTTTTCTCATCATCTATCTCTGACTCCTCCTCTCACCCCCACCCCAGAACCTTAGGGAAAAATACTTAAGGTTTAGATTTGATTCATTACTGGGGATTCCCCAGAATGGAGGAAAAAGTCAAGTATAGGACTGCTATATATTTTATTTATACAAAAGAAGTGCTTAAAACAAAAAAAATCCCACAAATAAATTGACAAAAACTTAACAGAATACAGTTATCTATAACTCCTATTATACACTCCTGGGAAGTGGATACTTTAAGCATGCAGTACTTAGTTTGGCAGCAAGGTGGTGCAGTGGATGTAGCAATCAGGAGGATCTGACACTAGCTATGTGACCCTGGGCAAGTCACTTGACACTGTTTGCCTCAGTTCCCCATCTGTAAAATGAGCTGGAAAAGGAAATGGCAAACTACTCTAGTATGTTTGCCAAGAAAATCCCCAACAGGATATGGAGAGTTGGATGTGACTGAAATGACTCAATAACAACTTAGTTTGAATTTGCATCTTACTTTCATTTCAACTGGATTGTCCAAACAATTCCCTCAAAATCTTCTGGAAAGTCACACCAAGGCTTTGACTCATCAGTCCCACCTAATTAGGGAAACAAAACAATCAGAGACAGCCAAGGGGCTAAGGTTCAGTTTCAGACTTGGCATGGTAACACATGGATGCTCTACCACCATTACTTGCTAGGAGATGCTAGGAACTCTGAGTTTCTCTTACCCCCTACCTCTCAGATAATTCCACACAAAGTTCTACCCTTCATATTCCAGAGAAAGTAGGAAAAAAAGAGCAGATATTCTTTCTTTGATAAGGATGGCATTTTCTCAAAGCTTGAAGTGCTTCGTACAGAGTTACAAACTCATTGGCTTATTGGACATGGCCTATCACTTGGCAGGCCACAGGGCTCACTCACCTCTTCACCCCTATTTTGTATATTTACTGAAATTGAAATGGATACATATTGGATGACAGAAGTAAGATACAAAATGATCTTAGGCTGAAGTATTGGATCAAATATGACAAAATGAAATTTAATAGAAAGTTTTGAAAAAATATTATACTTGTCTTCAAAGAAAATCTCTAAAAAAGTATAGGGTAAAAATAATTCCTGTGGAAAAAAACAGGAGTTTAGTAATCTACAAGTTCAATATCAGCCAATAGTATGATGAAGCTACAACAAAAGCTAATTATATCTTAGGTTATATTCAATAGTACAGTATTCAGAATGAGAGAGATTATAGTAGTCTTTTTCCTTGCTTTGACAAGACTGTACTTGGTGTTTTTTTTGTTCAGTTAAGAGCATCATATTTTATGAAGAAAACTGGAAAACTACCTTGCTCACAGGAATACAAGCAATTCTTAAAATTACACCATGTAAAACTTGGTAGAGGAAACTGAGGAATTTAGCACAGAAACTTATGGGCTATGTGATATATGTTTTCAAGTGAAAAAGGGATGCACTTTTTCTCCTTGGGCTCAGAGGCAGACTATAAACAATTAGGAAAAATTATATATGTAAAACAATAGAAAAATGAGGTATTTAATGTAGAAATTTATGGACATGATTTGCATCATCATGTGAAAAAGGGATGCACTTTTTCTCCCTTAAGAGGCAGACACTAAGCAATTAGTGTAAATTATAGAAAGTTATGAAGAAGAAAGTTTGGACTCTTAAAATTTTCCTGACAAATTAAATCAAAAACTTTCTGTGTTATGTTTTAAAAAAGCAAACAACAACAGAACAGACTGATCACATTTTGTGAATTCTCTTTTATTAAAGGTATTCAAGTTGAGTATAGATGTTCAGTTTGTAAGGGGATTTTATAAGAAAGATTCCTGCTCAGTTACTGATTGAACCTTAGGTGTGCTTTCTGACTAAGATTTTATGATTACATAGTTAGTCTAACCATCATTTTATGACTATATAGTTAATTCACGTAAAATGGACTAGGAGGAAGAAAGAATGAAATCTAGGAGACTTATTAAACAACCATTGTGATAATAGTATTAGCAGTTCAAATTTGGGAAGTACTTAAAGGATCTTAAAGAATTTTCTTCACTCCAAACTGTTGAGTATGAAAGACAAAGGAATAAGCATTTGTTAAGCACCTACTATATGTCAAACATTTTGATAAGTACTTTATAAATATCTCATTTGATGTAGAAGAAATATGATCCCCATTTTATAAATGAAAGAATTGTTGATCAGAGAGTTTAAGTGACCTGGAGAGGCAGTGTCTTACTTTGGAAAGAACAATGAAATTGGAGTCACATAACCTATTTTAAATCCCACCTCTATAGCTTGCTACCTGATTGATCTTGGGGAAATTACTTAATTTCTTGTGTTTTAGGATCCTTATTTGTAAAATGAGGAAGTTGAACTAGTTGGTTTCTAATGTCCATTCCACAAATCCTTGATACTCCCACCTTTCCATGGTTGCATAGCATATAGCTTTCTTTTTTTTTTTTGATTTTATTAAATTTACTTTTTATTCTCATTTTGTTTTTTTACATTAATAAAATATTCTTGTTTACAAGTAAACAAAATGCCCCTCTCCCCAAGAATATAGATAGACTTGCTTGGGCGAAAAAAGTAAAGGGGAAATGGGGAAAAAATTAAAATTAAAAAAATAATAGTAATAATTGTAGATATGGCCAGGTGGCGCAATGGACGAAGCACCAGCCCTGGAGCCATGAGTACCCGAGCCCATATCCAGCCTCATAAACCCAACAATCACCCAGCCGTGTGACATGCAAGCCATCCGATCCCCACTGCCCTGCAAAAACCAAAAAAAAAGAAAAAAAAAAGACCCAAAATAAAATAAAATAGTAATAATAGTAGGGTGGCTGGGTGGCAGACAGAGCATTGGCCCTTGAGCCAGGAGCACCTGGGTCCAAATCCAGCTCCAGACACCCAAAGATCACCCTGCGATGTGGCCCCAGGCAGGCCACCCAGCCCCACTTGCCCTGCACCCTCCCCCAAATAATAATAACAAAAAATGTGCTTCAGTCTTTGTTCCAACACCAACAACTCTGTCATGGGTGGATCACATTGTTTATGATAAGTCCATCACAAAAGTTACTTCCATATTTTTCCAACATTGCCATTGCTGATCGCAACTCCCTCCTTTCTTATTTCTCCACTACCATGTACTATATTTTCTCTCTCCTTTCACTCTGACTCTGCTGTAGGGTCACTGAGTGGCGCAGCAGACAGATCCCTGGTCCTGGGGCCAAGAAGCCCTGAGCCCCCATACCACCCCTTAGGCCCAGCATCCACCTGGCCCTATGGTCCTGGGCAGGCCTTCCAATCCCAGCCCCTTGCAAGAAGTAAAAAAGAAAATGTGTTATATCTGGCCACTCTCCCCCCCATGGTCCATCCTCTCCTCCTTTATTCACATCCCCACCCCTTCCCCCTGCTCCCCTCTCCTTCTTACTCCAGATGTCTATACCCCATTGAGTATATTTGCTGTTTCCTCTCCTAGCCATCTCTGATGAGAGCAAAAGTTGCCTCATTCCGCCTTGCCTCCCCACTTCCATATCATTGCAATAGCTCATTGTAATAAAGAAAAATCTTATTATATGAAATATCTTGGACTATTCCCCCTCTCCTTTTTTCTTTCTCCCATTCCATTTCCCTTTTTTCCTATTGACTCCATTTTTACACCATATTTTATCTTTGAATTCAGCTTTCTCCTGTGCTTCAACTATAAAAGCTCCCTCTACCTGCTCTATTAACTGAGAAGGTTCATATGAGTATTACCAGTGTCATTTTTCTATGCAGGAATACATGCAGTTCATCCTTATTAAGTCCCTCATATTTCCCCCCTCTCCTCCAATCTCCATGCTTCACCTGAGTCCTGTATCTGAAGATCAAACCTTCTGTTCAGCTCTGGCCATTCCAAAAGGAACCTTTGAAATTCCCCTGGTTCATTGAAAGTGCATCTTTTTCCCTGAAAGAGGACATTCAGCCTTGCTGGGTAGTTGATTTTTGGCTGAATTCTAAGCTCTTTTGCCTTCTGGTATATTGTATTCCAAGCCCTACAAGCTTCCAATGTAGTTGCTGCTAAGTCCTGTGATCCTGAATGCCAGCTCCATGATATTTGAATTGTGTCCTTCTGGCTGCTTGTAATATTTTCTCTTTGACTTGGGAGTTTTGGAACTTGGCTATAATATTCCTAGGGGTTGGTTTTTTGGAATCTCTTTCTTGGGGGGGGGGATCGGTGGATTCTCTCCATTTCTATTTTGCCCTCTGCTTCTAGAATATCAGGGCAATTTTCCTGTAGTAATTCTTTGAAAATGCTGTCAAGGCTCTTTTCCTGATCATGAATTTCAGGTATTCCAATAATTTTTAAATTATCTTTTCTAAGTCTGTTTTCCATATCAGTTGTTTTTTCAATGAGATATTTCACATTTTATTCTAATTTTTCATTTTTTTGGTTTTGAAGTATTGATTCCTGATTTCTGGTAAATTCATCAATCTCCCTGAATTCTATTCTTTCTCTGAAGGATTTGTTCTCCTCAGAGAGTTTTCTTATCTCTTTTCCCATCTGGTCAATTTTTCTTTTTAAAGCATTCTTCTCCTCAATAAGTTTTTGAACTGTTTTATCCATTTGACCTAAGCTGGTTTTTAGCATGCTATTTTCTTCAGCATTTTTTTGGATTTCCTTGACTAGGCTGCTGACTTCATTTTCATGTTTTTCCTGCATCTCTCTCCTTTCTTTTCCCAGTTTTTCTTCCAACTCCCTCATTTGATTTTCAAAGTCTTTTTTGAGCTCTGTCATAGCCTGAGCCCAATTTCTGTTTTTCTTGGAGTCTTTAGATGCAGGAGCTTGTGCTTCCTCATCTTCAGACAGAGTATTTTGATCCTTCTTGGGCTCATTTGCAAAATATTTCTCAATAGTCTTCCTCTTATTTCTCTGCTTGCTCATTTTCCCAGACTCGGCCTGGTTTTGGGGTGCTTCCTGAGCTTTTGGGACACTCCCACAAGGGTCTCAGTGTGTGAGGCTCTGTCCTTCCTCCTGATCTGTGAATGACCATAAGCACCCCTCTCTGCCACGGGGCTGAGGTGGGGGGGGGGGGGGCTGCTGTTCTATTGGGGGGGCCCTAGACTGCAATCAGGATCTGAATGTGTTCAGAACCCCAGAGTCCTGTTCCAGAGGCAGAGGACAGAGCTCTGCAGTCTCTCTTCACTCCCCTCCCTCAGCTCAATGGGCTCATGCCCTGGGGGCTCCTACTTACTGGCTCCACCTGCTTCTGTTTCCAGGTCTGGGCTGCTGAAAGACCAAGCTGCTTCCTGTGTGCCCTGAGGGCTGGGCTCCAGGTGCTTGCTCTGGCAGAGGTCCCCCGCTGTTCCCCCACTTTGTGCCCGGTGCTCCCCAGGGTGCAGCTCAGGAGACTCACCTGCTGCTGTGAGCCCCAGCTCCCAGTGCTCTGGGGCTGCCTCCGGGAGGCTGAAGTTCTTTCACTCTGGCCGGCCACCCTTCTGGCCTGCCGCCCCTGACCCCAGGGAGCAGAGCCTTTCTGCTCTTTTCCAGGTTACCTTGAGTAGGAGAACTGCCTCAGTGGGTCCCTTTGTGGATTCTGTCTCTCAAAAATTTAGTTACAGTCCTTAGCTTATGAGTTTTATCAGAGAGCTCTTAAGACTGGATCCCTTCTTGTCACCATCTTGGCTCTGCCCCCCACATATAGCTTTCTTAAAATACTAGGTGGAATAAGTTGCAGTGGTTATAGATTGTGCATACCAATAGATCTCTACCAAGACTTAGTTTGTTGTAATAGCAAGAACAGTAAAGGTGGACATAAAATGGCAGAGAAATAGAAAACAATGCACAAATTCAACTTATCTAGATTTAAAATATCTACTAATCTAAATTTTAATGGGAAAATCCAGAAAAACATCACAGTAAATCCTTTATCTAACCCAGTTTCACATAGGGCTAGACAGAGAGGTCTTTGGACACTGAAGATGGGGTCAAACCAGGAACACACTGCCCTCAGAGAACTACAGCATTGCAAAAAAGTAGCACCAGGATAAGCCCACATCTTCTCATCAAAGATGCTGCACAATCTGACACTATAAGCATGGGCAAACAAACAAAAAACCTCCCATTACAACAAGAGATTTATTATAGCAGGGATACTCAAGACACAAATGCAGAAAAAATAATGACTCCAAAACAACTATTAGCATAGTCTCAGAGAGAAACATAATTTGGGCACAATTTCAACTAGAATGCTTGCAAAAGATTTTTTAATAAGTGGAATGAGAGTGCTTTAGGAAAAACTGGGAATAATGGGAGTTCTGCAAGAAGATTTGGAAAGGATATTAAAAGTGTGGCACAAGAAATATAAAATTTTACCCAAGAAATAAAATTCCCCATAATGTAATGGACTAAACAAAGGCAAATAATTCTATGAGAAAACAAGAAGAATATTTTAAAATTTTTATTTTTAATTATTGGATTAAAGCAAACATTTACATAGAATAGTACAATAAAAAAAATGATTGCACCCCAAATCTGCTATGCACAACTTCTATTCCTTTCAAATATACAACAAAATTATCCTGTAAATTTTTTTATTCTCTCCCCTCTACTTTCACTTTATACATGGTTCACAAATACACACACACACACACACACACATATATATATATATATATATATATATATATATATACACACACACGTGTGTGTGTATATATATATGCAGGTGTATATCTAGAAACACATATTTGTATGTATATATGAATGTATATACAGACAATATGCAAAATTATTCTATATATATTAATATTTATCAATTCTTTCTCTGGATATAGCATCTTCACATGTCATTTATAGTTAATTTGGGCACTTTTAATAGTCAAATAACTTAGTCAAGGTTGTTTTTAAAAGCCAAAATCTGAAAAAAAATAGAAATAAATATAAACTATCTCATATTGAAAATGACTAAACTGGAAAGTAGATCAATGAGAAAAATAAATTTTAAAATCTTTGCATATCATCCCTGAAAAGGAACCTAAAAAGTGTATTTCAAGAAATTTTAAAATAAAACTGCCCAGATCCCTTAGAAGCAGAGGGCAAAGTAGAAATAGAAAGAATCCACTGGTCAACTTCTGGGAAAAAACAAAAATGAAAACAAATGAAAACTGCTAGGTAGGAATATTATAGCAAAAATACAAAACTTTTAGACCAATGAACAAAAGTACTACAGACAAGAAAGAATGAATTAAAGTACTGTGTAGTCACACTGAGAATCACACATGATTCAATAGTCACTACATAAAGGAGTGAAGAGTCCAGATTATAACATTATAGAAGTCAAAATATAAGACTTTACAGCCAAGAAAAACTTACTGAGCAAAACTGAGGCTAATTCCATAGGGACAAAAATGGAACAGAGGGCTTTAATGAAACAGAGGGTTTCCAAATCCTGATGAAAAGAACACAGCTGTGGAGAGACATTGGAGTTCAAGCATAGGAATGAAGAGAAACATAAAAAGGTAAAAATGAATGAACAATGATACAGCACTAAACAAAGATAAATTGCTAATATTCAAATTTGGGGAGAAGACATTATTCCTCTCTGAGCTAAATCACTGTCATGGCTCATAGATCAAATTCAAGTAGACAAGGTCTGGAAATGGCTCTGTTAGTACTTGATCTTAAGAAGAAAATGGAGAGAGAGAGAGAGAAGATTAATTGGAGTATGGGCAAAGGGAAAGGAAAGATAGGGGAAATTATCTCACATAAAGAGGGTGAATAAATAGATATCTAAAAAAACAAGGAGGTAGAAGGGATTGGCAGAGACTTTAACTTCATGTTTTCTGAACTCAGACACAGAGTTGGGGACAGATATACGTACATCTCACTCAACTCTGAGATAGGAGAGAAAGAAGTGTAGGATGAAAGGGTGAATTAATATGAGGGTAGATTAAGGAAGAAATTAGTCCAAAGCAAAACAAATTCTAAGAATGTACAAAAATATTTATATCTTTGAGATTGCAAAGAATGGGAATCTGAAAGGGCAGTAATAAATTGGAGAAAGGATGAACAAGTTATGGTATTTGAAAGTGATCAGTGAAATGACCAACTATTTTACCCACCTTCTTATGGAGAGGTAAAGTATTAAGAATGCAGAATGTGACAAATAATTTTTAGAATGTGGATAATTGTTCTTATTGACTACACATGTGTATAATTTATGTGTGTTATGTGGGTATGTGGGTGTGGGTATGTATCCTCTTTATATGGAGTGGCTGCTGGAATGGGGGGAGGAAAGTGAGAAGGTTGATCTTGGCTGATTAAAGCATAATAATTAAGAAAAAAGAAAACTTGGGAATTTTGATCAACACAACCAATTGCAATTCCTGAGGATTAGTGATGAAACATACATTAAGAATGCAGAATGAGACATTTTTCAGTAGAAATAGTCAAAGAGAGGGGGGGGGGGTGGCTGGGGTGGCTAGGTGGCTGGGGTGGCTAGGTGGCACAGTGGATAGAGCACCGGCGCTGGAGTCAGGAGTACCTGGGTTCAAATCCGGTCTCACACACTTAATAATTACCTAGCTGTGTGGCCTTGGGCAAGCCACTTAACCCCATTGCCTAGCAAAAACCTAAAAAAAAGTCAAAGAGAAATTTTGTTTGATTTACCACATGCACCTAGAACAATAGTTTCAGTTTTCTTGGTATCTCAAGGTGGAGTGGGGAGTAAGTGTTGTAGAAACAGAAGGCTGCCTTCTTTGAAAAAAATATTATGGGGGGGTGGGGGTGGGAGGAGAGCCAAAGTGACAGAGAGATAGCAGGAAGTTACCCAACCTTTCTCCAGTTTCTCTTGGGAAGAGTTAAATTAAGTCTCTAAATGGATTTTGAGCAGAAAGAACCCATAAAAAGATGTAGAGGAACAATTTTCCAACTTAAGATAACTTAGAAGCCTGTCAGCCAGCTGGTGACACAGCAGGTCAGTTTTGAGGACTCCAACTCCAATTCAGAAGGCAAATTGCATTTTAGAACCCCAAATAGCAGACATGACTAGGCCATGCCTCTCTAGTAAAATGGGCAAGCTTCCAGCACCCAGAGCCTCAAGGAAGAAAGACAATCATCCCCTGATCCCCAGAATAAGAAACTTGGTACAATGCCCCAAGTGTCCCAGAGCTCAGCTTTAAAAAATGAGCAAAAATCCAAAAAGATCCCTGAACATATGACAATAGTGAAGATCAAAACTTAAGCTCAGAAGAAGATAACATTGTCAAAATGCCTACATGTTAAACCTCAAAGAGGAATTTGAATTTGTATCAAATCCAAAATATCCTCTTGAAAGAGCTCAAAAAGGATTTTGAAAATAAAGTAAAAGAATTAGAAGAAATAAAAGTTAAACAGTATATTATGAAAAACTATGTTATGATCATGGAAAATAAGCACAAAAATTAACTGAAGAAAACAAATTCCTTAACAATTAAAATTGGTCAAATGGAGAAAAAATCCACTGAAGAAAACACATCCTTTAAAAGACAAATTGGCTAAATAGAAAATGAGGTTCAAAAACTAACTGAAGAAAATAATTCCTTGAAAATTAGAATTGGGCAAGTGGAAGTTAATGACTCTCTGTGATATCAAGAATTAGTCAAACAAAATCAGAAGAACTGAAAAATAGAAGAAAATTTAAAATACCTCATTGGAAAAACAACCAACATGAAAAATAGATCCAGTGGAGATAATTTAAGAATTATTTGATGACTTGAAAGGTACAATCAAAAGATGCTGGACAGAATCCTTCAAAAAATTACCAAGAAAAACTGCCCTGATATCCTATAACCACAGGTTGAAATTCATTGAAACAATTTACCAATCATACCCTGAAAGAGTTCTCCAAATGAAAACTCCAAGTAATGTTGTAGCCAAATTCCAAAATTATCTTCTTATTAATGAAGAAAATATTTCAAATAGCCTGAAAGAAACAATTCAGATATCAAGGAGTCACAGTCAAGATTACACTACATTTAGCAGTTTCTACATTAAAGGACTGAAGGACTTGGAATTTGATATTCCAGGAGGCAAAGGAGTTTGGATTATAACCAAGAATCAACTACCCAGAAAAACTGAGCATAATTGTTTAGGGGAAAAGATAAGACAATCAATGAAATGGAGAACTTTCAACTGTTTCTGATGAAAAGATCAGAACTGATAAAAAAACCTCAGTCTTCAAATACAAAACTCAAGAGAAATAGAAATAGGAAAGAAAGAAAAAAACATGCTATTCAATAAGATTAAACTGTTTATATCACTTCGTGGGAAGATAATATTTTATCTCTTGAGAACTGTATCACTATTAGTTCAGTTGGGAGGAGTCTACATAGACAGTGGATGTGGGTGTAAGTTGACTTTAATGGATCATAGAAAAGAAAAGAAAAAACTCTATACAGAAGTCTGAAGACCCTAGTTTAAGTTCTAGCAGAGTTATAATTAGGAAGGTTTGCATCTAAGACAAAACAATGAAGAGGGTAATTTGTCCAAGGACTCATAGCAAATAAATAAATCCTAGAATTGGAATTTGAGCCAAAGTCTATTGTATATAAATAGAGTGAATGAAGGGGTATAAAAGTATGTATTAATATATTCATCATTATGCTAAGCAATGGGGACACAAATAAAGTAACAAAGTCCCTGCCAGCAGGAAGATTTCATTTAATAGAGGAAAGCTACATATATAGTGGAGTGATGGCAATGGAAGGATGTATTGATCAGGAAAGTTAGAGTGATTGTGAATGGAAAAATAGGGCATTGATTGGCATGTTCTTTCCAGGAATGGTATTGCTGATTTGATTACTATTCCCAGAGCTGAAGATAGAAAATAGGGAGTTAAAAAGTAAATGCAAGGGGGGCATAGCCAGGAACTGGAAGGGGAGAAATGGGATGAGCTCATCTAATTATAGTGAATGTTTGCCAATCAGAAACTTAGGGTCACAAGGCAAAGAGTTTTGAAGCACAAGGTTGATTGTGGAGGCTTGAGTGCAGGATATGCCATGAAGATAAAATACTATGCCACAGTAACTTACTTTATAAATGTGGAACATGGAACTCAGAGGGTTGGAGTGATTAGCCTAGCATTTCACATCTAATAAGTGACAGAGCCAAGATGGTAGCTATTTTCAATTAAGATAATTAAGACAATCCCCAACTTTCACAGGGCTAGTGATATTCCCAGAAAACAGCATGAAAGAAAAAAAATGCCAATGCTGCTACACTGAGCCTATGGGAAATAGGAGCTTAGATTTCCATGTTGACTAAAAACTGTAATCTTTAACTCAAGATTGCTAAAAATATACTTTTCTGCTTATAATTCCTTATAACAAAACAGTAACCATGAAACAACCCATAAAGTACAATTCAGAAAATTAAATCAGTAATATGTAAAATATTTTTTCACTAGTAATTCCCTAGAATTCTGTTACCTTTTGTGCCAATATCAACTAAAAATTTGATTTCAAAGTCACTTTTCATAACACATGAATTATATAGTTCAATAAATTCTATACAGCAAATAAAATTCTTAAAACGAAAACATTTTTTACCTGAATTTTGCTTTCCATTGTGTCAGATGTCAATGTGAGGGTGTTGTATTATACTGTTGTAAACTTCTCTACCTTGACCACCCCCAAAAAAACCCAAAGAAGAGGTTTCTGGGACTTTAGTCACTGCTGTTGGAAGATGCCAAGATTAGAGAGGTCTGACCATCACCTCTGAGATGTTGTCCTTCATTGCTGGCAGATGATGTTGGAGATCGTGAAGGATGCATCAACTTAAAATAATCTATCAGCAACTTCTGTTCTTTTGAAATATTTAAGGGTCTCCTGGACAATGGAGGCTGTACATATTCATGTATGTTGACTACAATTAAGTATTATCTAATTTCTTATTAAACTGTTTCACTGACTTTGCATGCTTGGTCTTAGAGCCCAGATGAATTTCACCATACCTTGAGAGTATAACTGAAATACAGATCTTGTATTTTAAAGACAATGAAAATATACAACAAATATATGGTGAGCTGTTTACTATAGTAGGGTGAACAAGACCAGTAAAGCACCTCATTGAATACCAGTCACTCCACAAACTTGTTTGTTTCATTTTTCATATTTTTCCTCTATGTTATAACAGAATCATCATGGGAATGTTTGAAGTTGTGAAAGTTCAATGTGGGAATGTTGAGAATTGACTGTAAAGGAAGACCTGCTCAACTTGATTTTAGAGACAGGTTTGTGGTATAGTGATGTGGCCACAAAGGCTGGAGTTAGAAGGATATAAGTTCTAAACTAGCATGACACTCTAAGTCACTTAACTTCTGTCACAGTTTTCTCAGTTGCAAAATGGGTATTCTAATAGCACTAGTTTCCCAGAGTTGAGAGGAACAAATAAGATAATATTTGTAAAGTGCTCAGCCTAGCACTGACATATAGTGGGCACTTGATAAATGGATATTCTACCCTAACTTCCCGAGAACAAGAGCTTAGAGTAAGCAATAGAAGTCTGGAAGTCACCAAGGCAAACTGAGACTTAGCATAAAGGAAGAATGTTCCAATTGTAGTTACCTCAGAGTGAGATATACTCTCTTGGGAGATACCATGTTCCTTCAAGTGAACTCTGGCTCATCATTTGTAGGGAATGTGATTATAGGTAATCTTTTTTGTTTGTTTTGCAAAGCAATGGGGTTTAGTGAGTTTCCCAAGGTCATGTGGCTAGGTAATTATTAAGTGTCTGAGGTCGTATTTGAACTTGGGGATTCCTGACTCTAGGACTGGTACTCTAGCCACTGTGCCACCTAGCTTCCCCCCAGTTACAGGTATTCTTACTCAGGTTGAACTAGATGGTCTCTGAGAAGCCTTCCAATGCTGAGACCTCATACTTATTCTTCTACCACCAGAGGAAGACTTGAATGGAGAAACAGAGGTAGAATGTTAAAGGGAGTTAAGGCAAAGAAATTTAGAAACAAGATGAAGTGGGTGAAGTGGTAGCTAAGGATAACTGGAAAATAGCAAGGACAATCAGACAGTGAATCTGTCACCTTTGGTTGAGGGTAATCTGAATTGTATGATTTTTGAGGATTGGGAGGGAGCAAAAAGGAAGCCCTGAAAGAGGAAAGGCAAGTTGATGGGGAGTATGGCCTGGGGGAAATGAGGTATGAGTAGCAGAGGACCTCAATGCAAGTTGTATAGATGCCAGTTGTCTTAAGAATGGGGTATCTGTATACTGCATAGAAAGTATTACCCTAGATGGTGGTAGTTTGTGGAAAAATTCAATAATCCCAATGCTATACTTCTGAACCTTGATCTAAAACTCACTAGCTATGTAACCTTGGGTAATCTATAAATCTCAATTTCCAAATCTCTAATAAAAATAATGATACTTTTAAATAACTATCTAACAGTATTATTATAAACATTACATGTTCATTTTTTAAAATTTTTTTAACATTTTTATTGAAAAATTTGAGTAATTCCATCCTTCCCTCTCCCCTCCCTATAGCTTATATATGTGTAATTATGCAAAACATTTCCATATTAATCATTTTGTGAAAGAAGCATAAAAGAAAAAATAAAAGAAAAATAACATGTTTCAATCTGTGTTTAATATGCTTCACCATCAGTCCTTTAGAATTGTCATAGATCATTGTATTGCTGAGAATAAATTAAGTCATTCACAATTCTTCATATATTACTGTTACTGTATACAGCATTCTCCTGGTTCTGTCCACTTCATTATGCATCAACTCATATGAGTCTTTCCAGGTCTTTCTGATATCATCCTATAGTCTCATTTAATTCCAGAGAAGAAGGTTCAGAATTGGTATTTAAATTAAAGTTTCCTGATTACACAAGTCAATGCTCTTTCTACAATAAAGCATTTTTTTAATTTTTATTAAAGATATTATTTGAGTTTTAAAATTTTCGCCCAATCTTGCTTCCCTCCCCCCACCCCCACCCCACAAATAGCACTCCGTCAGTCTTTACTTTGTTTCCATGTTGTACCTTGATCCAAATTGGGTGTGATGAGAGAGAAATCATATCCTTAAAGAGAACAGAATTCTCAGAGGTAACCAGATCAAACAATAAAACATCTGGGTTTTCTTTTTCTGAATTAAAGGGAATAGTCCTTGTACTTTGTTCAAACTCCACAGCTCCTTATCTGGATACAGATGGTACTCTCCTTTGCAGACATCCAAAAATTGTTCCCAATTGTTGCGCTGAGGGAATGAGCAAGTCCTTCAAGTTTGAACATCACTCCCATGTTGCTGTTAGGGTGTACAGTGTTTTTCTGGTTCTGCTCATCTCACTCAGCATCAGTTCATGCAAATCCCTCCAGGTTTCCCTGAAATCCCGTCCCTCCTGGTTTCTAATAGAACAATAATGTTCCATGACATACATACACCACAGTTTGATAAACCATTCTCCAATTGAAGGAAATTTTTTGGATTTCCAATTCTTTGCCACCACAAACAGGGCTGCTATATTTTTGTACAAGTAATGTTTTTACCCTTTTTCCTCATCTCTTCAGGGTATAGACCCAGTAGTGGTATTGCTGGGTCAAAGGGTATGCCCATTTTTGTTGCTCTTTGGGCATAGTTCCAAATAGCTCTCCAGAAGGGTTGGATGAGGTCACAGCTCCACCAACACTGTAATAGTGTCCCGGATTTCCCACATCCCTTCCAACAATGATCATGATCCTTCCTTGTCATACTTGCCAATCTGAGAGGTGTGAGGTGGTACCTCAGAGAAGCTTTAATTTGCCTTTCTCTAATAATTAATGATTTAGAGCATTTTTTCATATGGCTATAGATTGCTTTGATCTCCTCATCTGTAAATTGCCTTTGCATATCCTTTGACCATTTGTCAATTGTGGAATGGCTTTTTGTTTTAAAAATATGACTCAGTTCTCTTTATATTTTAGAAATGAGTCCTTCATCAGAATCATTAGTTGTAAAGATTGTTTCCCACTTTACTACTTTTCTTTTGATCTTGATTACATTGGTTTTATCTGTGCAAAAGCTTTTTAATTTAATGCAATTGAAATCATCTAATTGGGTTTTAGTGATGTTCTCCAACTCTTCCTTAGTCATAAACTGTTTCCCCTTCCATAGATCTGACAGGTAGACTACTCCTTGATCTTCTAATTTGCTTATAGTATTGTTTTTTATGTCTATGTCCTGTAACCATTTGGATCTTATCTTGCTAAAGGGTGTGAGATGTTGGTCTAATCTAAGTTTCCTCCATACTAACTTCCAATTATCCCAGCAGTTTTTATCAAAGAGGGAGTTTTATCCTAAAAGCTGGACTCTTTTGGTTTATCAAACACCAGATTACTTTAATCATCTCCTGCTTTTGCACCTAGTCTATTCCACTGGTCCACCACTCTGTTTCTTAGCCAATACCAAACAGTTTTGATGACTGATGCTTTATAATATAATTTTATAATTTTATATATATATAATTTTATTTAATATATATAATTATATATTTATATAATTATATATATATATAATTTTATATATATATAATTTTATAATTTATAATTTTAGATAGGGTAGTGCTATATTTGCATTTTTTCATTAAGCTCCTGGCAATTCTTGACTTTTTATTTCTCCATAGGAATTTACTTACATTTTTTTCTAGCTCATTAAAGTAATTTTTTGGAATTTTGATTGGTAGGGCACTAAACAGATAGTTTAGTTTTGGTAGAATTGTCATTTTTATTATATTAGCTCTACCTATCCATGAGCAGTTGATATTTGCCCAGTTATTTAAATCTGATTTAATTTGTGTGAGAAGTGTTTTATAATTGTTTTCAAAAAGATTCTGAGTCGTCTTGGCAAATAAACTCCCAAGTATTTTACACTGTCTTAGGTTACTTTGAATGGGATTTCTCTTTCTAGCTATACCTAGTGTTTCTTGCTAGACATATATAGGGAAGTTGAGGATTTATGGGGGTTTATTTTATAACCTGCAACTTTGGTAAAATTGCTAATTGTTTCCAGTAGTTTTTTAGATGATTTCTTGGGATTCTCTAGGTAGACCATCATGTCATCTGCAAAGAGTGAGAGTTTTGTCTCTTCCTTCCCAATTCTAATTCCTTTAATTTCTTTTTCTTCTCTAATTGCTGATGCTAACATTTCTAATACAATATTGAATAGTAGTGGTGATAATGGGCACCCTTGTTTAACCACTGATCTTATTGGGAATGCCTTTAGCCTCTCCCCATTGAGTATAATGCTTGTTGATAGTTTCAGATAGATACTGATAATTATTTTGAGGGACAGTACATTTATTCCTACACTCTCTAGTGTTTTTAATAGGAATGGATGCTGTATCTTGTCAAAAGCTTTTTCAGCATCTATTGATATGATCATATGGTTTCTGATAGGTTTGTTATTGATATAATTGAGTATACTAACAGTTTTCCTAATATTGAACCAACCCTGCATTCCTGGAATAAATCCTACTTGATCATAATGTATTATCCTAGTGATGACTTGTTGTAGTTGTTTTGCTAAGATTTCATTTAGGATTTTTGCATCTATATTCATCAGGGAAATAGGTCTATAATTTTCTTTCTCTGTTTTAACTCTTCCTGGTTTAGGTAACAGTACCATATTGGTTTCATCGAAAGAGTTAGGCAGAGTTTAATCTTTCCCTATTTTTCCAAAGAGTTTATATAGGATTGGAACCAATTGTTCCTTAAATGTTTGGTAGAATTCACTTGTGAATCCATCAGGCCCTGGAGATTTTTTTTAGGGAGTTCAATAATGGCTTCTTGAATTTCTTTTTCTGAGATAGGGTTGTTCAGGTATTTAATCTCTTCTTCATTTAACCTGGGCAGCTTATATTTTTGTAAATATTCATCCATTTCACTTAGATTATCAAATTTATTGTCATGAAGTTGGGCAAAATAATTTCAAATTATTATTTTAATTTCCTCCTCATTGGTGGTGAGTTCACCTTTTTCATTTATAATACTAGCAATTTGGTTTTCTTCTTTCTTTTTTTTTAATCAAATTGACCAGAGGTTTATCAATTTTATTGGTTTTTTCATAATACCAACTTTTGGTTTTATTTATTAATTCAATAGTATTTTTGCTTTAAATTTTATTAATTTCTCCTTTAATTTTTAATATTTCTAATTTGGTATTTGTTTGGGAATTTTTGATTTGTTCTTTCTCTAATTTTTTTAGTTGCATGTTTAGTTCATTGATTTCCTCTTTCTCCAATTTGTTCATATAAGCATTTAGAGCTATAATATATCCCCTGAGAGTTGCTTTAAATGAATCCCATAGGTTTTGGTATGTTGTTTCATTATTATCATTATCTAGGATAAAATGGTTAGTTCTTTCTATAATTTGTTTTTTGGTCCACTCATTTTTTAAGATGAGGTTATTCAGTTTCCAATTTGCTCTGGGTCTATATCTCCTTGGCACAGTATTGCATATGACTTTTATTGCATTGTGATCTGAGAAAGATGTATTCACTATTTCTGCCTTTCTGCAGTTGACCATGAGGTTTTTATGTCCTAGTACATGGTCAATTTTTGTATAAGTTCCATGTACTGCAGAGAAAAAGGTATATTCCTTCCTATCCCCATTCAGTTTCCTCCATAAGTCTACCATATCTAATTTTTCTAACAATCTATTTACCTCCCTAATTTCTTTCTTGTTTGTTTTATGATTTGATTTATCTAGATCTGATAGCGGGAGGTTGAGGTCTCCTACTAGCAGAGTTTTGCTGTCTATGTCTTCCTGTAATTCTTTCAGCTTCTCCTCTAAGAATTTGGGAGCTGTCCCACTGGGTGCATATATATTCAATATTGAAATGACTTTATTGTCTATGGTACCTTTTAGGAGGATAAAGTTTCCTTCCTTATCTCTTTTAACGCTATCTATTTTTGCTGCTGCTTTGTCTGAGATAAGGATTGCTACCCCTGCTTTTTTTACTTCAGCTGAAGCAAAATATATTTTGCTCCAACCTTTTACCTTTACTCTATATGTATTTCTCTGCTTCACATGAGTTTCTTGTAAGCAGCATATTGTAGGATTCTGGTATTTAATCCACTCTGCTATTTGCTTATGTTTTAAGGGAGAGTTCATCCCATTCACATTCAAGGTTATGATTACTAATTCTTTATTGCCCTCTGTGCTATCTTCCCTCTGTTTGTATTTCCCCCCCTTTTATCCATATTCCCCAGTATTTTGTTTTTGAATACCACCCCTTCAGTGTGTTTGCCCTCCTATATCACTCCCCTTTCTTTCCCCTTTCCCTGTTCCCTTCCCTTCCTTTTGTTATTTCCCCTTATTTCCTCCACTCCCCTTCCGTTTCTCTGTCCCCCCCTCCCCTTTTCCCCTTTTAATACTTGAAAGATTAGATGTTTTATAAGTTAACTGAGTATGTGTAGGTTGATTTTAAGCCAAGTCTGATGAGAAGAAGATTCAGGTGTTTCTCCTCTACTCCCTTCTTCCCCTCTATTACCATAGGTTTTTTGGTACCTCTTAGTGTAATGAGATTTGTCCCATTCAATCCCCTCCCTCCTCCCATCTCTTTCCTGTCCCCCTTTTTAGGGAGGTAGTGTATTTTTTTAGATCATTCTATCTAAGTCATAGAAAATTCTGAGTGTCTGTCCCTTCTAGTTCCATATATTCTGTTGAATAGAGTGAGTCAAAATTCCTGAGAGTTATTAGAGTCTTTCTCCCCAGTGGAGTTAAAGCCAGTTACATCCCATTAGATATCAGTCTCCTGGATAGGTCATGGATGTCCAGCATTTCTGGCTAGGTATATTCTCTCTGTTAGAGTTACATTTCTCAGGATTTATGAGAGTCTCTCTCCCCCCCCCCCCCCCCCATGCTGGGATATAGCCAGTTTCAACTTACTGCATTGCACTTTTTTCCTTTTACCGCTCCCCCCCCCCCCTTGTTTTGCCTTTTCATGTGTCTCTTGAACCTCCTGTTTGATATCCAAATTTTCTATTTAGCTCTGGTGTTTGAATCAGAAATTTTTGGAAATGTCCATCTTTTTCCCCGGAAGAGAAGGCTCAGCTTTGCAGGAAAGTACATTCTTGGCTGCATTCCAAGCTCCCATACCCTTCGAAATATCTTGTTCCAGGCCCTTCGATCCCTTAAAGTTGATGCAGCCAGGTCCTGTGTGATCCTTACTGTGGCTCCTTGATATTTAAATTGTTTCTTTCTGGCTGCTTGCAGGATTTTCTCTTTTATCTGATTGTTCTGGATTTTGGCCACAAAATTCCTTGGTGCTTTCATTTTAGGATCTTTTTCTGGTGGGGATTGATGTACTCTTTCAATAACTACTTTGCCCTCCGATTCCATGATGTCAGGGCAGTTTTCCATCACTAGATCCTGTAATATTAAGTCCAGGCTTTTTTTTCTCTTCAATGTTTTCAGGAAGTCCTATAATTTTCAGGTTGCCCCTCCTTGATCTATTCTCGAGGTCAGTGGTTTTGTTGATGAGGTATTTCACATTTGCTTCTATTTTTTCTATTTTTTGATTTTGTTTAACTGACTCTTGCTGTCTCATGGAGTCATTAGTTTCTGTAGACTCCATTATTTTTTGGGGGGAGGAGTTTTCTTCATTAACCTTTTCCAATTCGTCAATTCTACTTTTGAATGAGCTTTCCATTTGACCAATTGAGGTTTTGAGAGAAGTAATTTCTTTTTGCATTTGCTCATTTGAGGATCTGAGAGAATTATTCTCATTTTGTAATTGTCCAATTCTACTTTCTAAGGTTTTGTTTTCTTGCTGCAAGGTATTAATTATCTCCCCCAAATTTTCCTGTTTATTTTTAAACTCCTTCCTTATTTCTTCAAGGAAGTCTTTCTGTGCTGGAGACCAGATTGTATTCTCCTCAGATGTTCCAGGTCTCTCTGGGTTGGGGTCTTTCCCTTCCAGGAATTTTTCTATGGACCCACCTTTCTGCTGACCCTTCTTCATTATGCTAAGACCTTGAGTTGGGTGGGGCTGGTTCACCTGGGCTTGGGATCTCTAAAGTCTTTACTGAGTGCAGTTTCTCTGGCTGGCCAGTAGGAGGTGCTGGCTGCTTTCTCTGGAGTGTCTGTGACCTTGGTTGCCAGGCCTTCTCCCTTTGCTTGAGGGAGGGAATTGGAGCTATTGAATTCTTTTGCCTTCAATCAATGGTGGGCTTTACCCTGGCCTGAGGTCATTCCTCAGCTGGGCTGGTTCTTTTGCTCACACACCTGGGCCTGAGCCAGAAATAATTTGTATTTGTTTGAGAAGAGGCCTCAGTGCAATGGAGGCATGGGCTCAGAGTTTCTCAGACCTGAGGAGCCCAGGGATGGTGTCCACAGCTGTCCTGCACCAGACCTCTCCCTGCAGCCCCTTCCCCAAGCTCCAGGGGGACAGCACCAACACCAGCGCCTTTGCTTCCCCAAGGACCCAAGCCCCCTTCGTCTAGCCCCACCGCTGATCCAGCAGGTCCGGCTCTAGGCCCTCAGACTCCTGGTTCCAATTCAGCTGTTGATCTGGCTGATCCAGGGCTGATTTTCCCTCGGAGCTCAGACTCACCTGCCAGTACTCAGCCAAGGCTGCTGCGGGAGACAAATCCTGAGCTAGATTTTCCTCTCCTGGCTTTTCTTTCTGGGTTTCCTGGTTCAGATTTCTTTTAAGAGGTTTGTTTCATGTGATAGATGGGGAAGAGATCAGGAGACTTTAGAACTGTGCCTGTCTTCTCTCCACCATCTTGGCTGGAAGTCAATAAAGCATTTTCTACCATAAATCCCTTGAATTTAAGTCACTTGGCCCCAGGAGAACCATACACTTGGGATAATGAAATTTAGAAGATGTGATTTGCTGAATCACTGTCAAGGATATTTCAAAGATTATGTACCATAAGAGGACAAAAAATCATTTTTAAATAGGAAAAGAACAGAGTTTGAAAGCACTAGACTAATGGGTTTGATTTGATATTTTTAAAATTCTAGAACAGATCATAAAACCAATGGTTAATAAGCATCTAGGAAAAGAAATGTTAATTACACTAAACTAAAAATGAATGCTAAAATATTTCTTGATTTTTAATTGAGAAAAATAAAAGGAGTTTGGTAGAATTCCTTTTTTGCCTATTTTTACAACTAGTTGATATAGTATTATAATTAATTGTTCTTTAAATGTTTGATAGCATTCTCCTATGAACCCATCTGGCCCTGGGGGATTTTTCCCAGGGAGTTCATTAATGACCTGTTCAAATTATTTTTCTAAGATGGGGTTATTTAGACATTCTATTTCTTGATCATGGCAATTTATATTTTCATCAGTATTCATTAATTTCACTCACATCAGATATTAATATATAATTGGGAAAAAATTTCTAATATAGCTTTAATTTCTTATTCATTGGTGGCGATTTCACTGTTTTCATTTTTGGTATTTGGTTTTCTCTCTTTTTTTTAACCAAATTAACCAATGGCTTATTTAGCTTATTTTTTTTAATCCATGTATTAGATTTATTTAATTAGTTCACTAGTTTTTTAAATACTTTCAATTTTATTAATCTCATCTTTGGTTTTCAAGATTTCAAATTTGTTGATTAATTGGGAATTTTTAATATGTTCTTTTTTGAGTTTTTCTTTAGTAGCTTGTTCTATTCATTTATTTGTTCTTTTTCCACTTTGTTGATGTAAGAATCTAGAAAAACAAAATTTCACATAAATGCTGCTTTGACTGTAATCTATGAATTTTGATGTTACCTAAATGTTGCCATTCTCTTTAATGTAATTATTTATTACTTTTATGATTTGTTCTTTGATTCACTTATTCTTTTGGATTAGAGTATCTAGTTTCTTAATTAATTTTGTCTACTTTTCCACTATTCTTTGTCAAATGTAATTTTTATTGCATTATTATCCCCAAAATATATTTAACACTTTTGCCTTTCTACATTTGATTTTGAGTTTTATACACTAATATATGATTTTTATTTAGGTGCCATATGCTAACTATGGAAAATATACAAACCTTTCTTTTCCCATTCAGTTTTCTCCAAAGTCTTGTCATATATGACTTTTTTTTGATATTTTTTTATTCCCTATTTCTGTTTTGGTTAGATTTATCCTGTTCTCAGAGTTTAGTTTTGCTGTCTATTTCTTCCTGTAATTCAATTACTTCTCATTTAAGAATTTGGTTGTTATATCACTTAGTGCATATATATTAAGTATTGCTTAATATTGCTTCACTGTCTACATTTTAGCAAGTTGTAATTTTCTTCTTCCTCTCTTTAAATTGTCTATTTTTGATTTTACTTTGAGATCAGGGTTGTTACCTTTGCTTTTTTTTGTTTTATCTTCAACTGAAATATTTTGCTCCCTGTACCTTACCTTTACTCTGTATGTGTCTCTCCACTTCAAGTGTTTTTCTTGAAAAAAAATATTATGTGATTCTGGTTTTTGATTCACTCTATTATCTGCTTTCATTTTATGGTAGAGCTAAACCCATTTACATTAGCAGTTATGATTACTACCTGTGTTTTAACCTCCATTCTGTTTGTCTTCTCTCTAATTTCATCATTTTTCTCATCACCAATGTTTTGCTTCCCTCTACCATCGTCCCTAGTTCTCCCTCCCTTCTACTATTTGTTCCCTCTCCCTCTACATTATTTTCTACCCTCCTATTTCCCTGTTGGATAAGATAGATTTCTATATTGAAGTGATTGCATATATTATTCCTTCTCTGAACCAATACTAATGAGAGTAAGGTTCAAGTGATGTTCCACACCTACTCTCCCATCTTCTCCTTCTTTGTAATAGGTTTTTGGTGCCTCTTCATGTGAAATACTTTATCTGATTCTATTTCACCCTTCCTTTTGAACCTAGAATATTCCTCTTTTTCATCTCTTAACTTTTCAAAAATTTCATTCCCTCAAATTCACTTTATTTCCTTATCCTCTGTCCATGTATATTTCCTGTGGATGTGCTATTAGTGATAAAATTTCTCATTTTTGTTTTTGTTTTTTTGCCAGGCAATGGGGTTAAGTGACTTGCCCAAAATCACAGTTAGGTAATTATTAAGTGCCTGAGGTCACATTTGAATTCAGACCCTCGTGATTCCACTACACCACCTAGCTGTCACTAGTGTTCTAATTTTTAAGAATTACAAATATTATCTTCCTGTGTAGGGATGTAGACACTATTGAATCCCTTCTGTTTTCTTTTCTCTTTTTCTCTGTTTATGCTTCTTCTGACCTATTGGAGGTCAAATTTTGGGTTTAGTTTTGGTCCTTCTAATGAAAGCTTAAAATCCTTCTATTTCATTAAATGAAATTTTCGCCTCAATACATTATGTTTAATTTTGTTGGGTAAGTGAATCTTGATTGTAGTCCTAATTCATCTTAGTCCAGAAGCTCAAATTCCATGACATCCTCTCCTTTGATATTGCAGATGCCAAGTTCTTTGTTATTCTGCTTGTGACTTCCCTACATTTGAATTGTTTCTTTCTGGCCACATGCAGTATATTTAACATGGCCAGCTAGTTTTGCAATTTGACTATCATGCTTCTTGGAGTTTCCAATTCCAATTTTTGCCCTCTGGTTGCAGGACATCAGGACGGCTTTCTATGATAATTTCTTGAAAGATTACTTCCAGGTCTTAGGGTGAACTCATAGTTCTTGGTTACTAAAAGTCTTTTTCTCTCTCTTCTTTGAGTCTTTGTGAAAAATCTCTGCTAGTCAATAGCCAAGCTGCTCCTGTCTACCCCTTGCTTTATGAATTTTGGTTAGAGCTTAAAAATATAAAACAAATGAAAAGAAATTCCTCTTAACCAAATTAATTAGCAAACTTGCTGTTGTATGATGGCTAATATTAAACATATTCTTGGCTGATGCATTGTTAGTTCACTTTCTGTATTGGAATGAAATCATGTACTTACAGTCATTCAATAGTTAACAAAAAAGTTTACTTTGCTATAGTATAGTATAGAAAGGCAGGTAAGGATTTTCGTATTCAGGGCCATCTCCAGTCATCCTGATCCATATCTGGCCACTGGACTCAGATAACTCCAAAGGCTGGTGAGTTTGTAAAACTTTCCCTTACTCAGATTCAATTTATTTGCATTCCCTGGCATTACTTCCCTGATATCATGATCTTCTTTAAGAGCAAAGGACAAAGATAATCAATCAGGGAGGGTGGAAGAGAAGAGACACTTATTCTTTGTGCTTCTATGCTCTGGCCATGGGCACTTTCTTTTAAAACTAATTCATTTATGGATTTTTTCCACCACCTGACTGTCACCTGATGAAGCACAAATTGATTCTGATTGTTATACATAGATCCAATGAGATGTATATCTGATTCTCTTGTATTAATCACAAATTTTTCCTGTGTGGCATCATCCACTTTCAATCAATAATCAGAGCATTTATTAAATGCTCCTTAATCCAAGAACTAGGCAAAGCAGTTTGATAAAGGAATTCACCTTACTTAATTCAAAAGACAAGTCTTGTCCTGTGATTACTGATATGGAGTGAATCCCTTATATAAGAATTTAGACTTGGATATTTAGTGTAAAAAGAGAAGGCAGAACTTGACTCTCTTTATATATATTTTTACAACTGTCACACGGAAGGGGGATTAAACAAGTCCTATTTGTTACCATAAGACAAAATTAAGAACAATGAAAGGATATTGTAAAGAGTTAACTTTAGACTTTATATAAGGATAAACTTTCCATTAGAGTTGCTAAAAGTGGAATAAACTACCTTTGGTGATAGTGTTTTTTTCTTATTAGAGTTTTGTCCAATAGAATCTGAATGACAAATTGTGTGATATGTTTTAGTGGGAATTCTATTTGGGTTTAGAGTAGACTAAATGCTGCCTTTCTCCATTACTTGTCCTATTGTTAAAATTTCAAATTAGTTGGAAATATTACTTTGTGAATTAGAAGTCTTTTCTCCCATATCAATTAAAAGATATTTAATAATTGAATAAAGAATATTCATTCTCTCCTAATATTCCCTCATTTTTCTGTATTCATTTTGAAGCACTTTTTATTTTGTTGCATTTTTTGTCTTTATATAGCATTCTTGGGATCTTTCCCAAGGAAATGAGCTCTTCTCTTTCCAGTTTGACCTTTTCTTTGTGACAAAGAATATTAATTAGGAAAACATTGATATAATCATATCATCTGAATAAGAATGTAGTATTCTGTCCTAATAATCTTCCATTTCTGTGTCATCACAAAGGAATATTTTGTTTCTTCTTCAGGGCTTTAATTTTTCATTCAAAGTTCTGTTTATTTCAGTCTGAATCAATTTATACACATCTTCTTATGTTTCTCAATGTTTCTTATGCTCTTATTTTCTTACTGTATAATAATACCCCATTACATTAATATGCCATAATTTTTTCAGTTGTATCTGAGTGAATGGGCACTCATTTGTTTCCATTTCTTTGATATCAGAAAGAATGCTACTTTGAATTTTATGAAATATATTGGATCCTTAATTATAGCTTTGATTTCTTTTAGCATATGAGTTCAGTCATTAATGGAATATCTTGGTAAAATGGTAGGGACAATTTAGTTGCATTTATTGTATAATTCTAAATTATATGTAGCACTAACTCTGTATTAGTGTATCTATTTTTCATAGCTATTTCAAAATTGACTTTCCATTTTTATAATTTTTTTTCACATTTTCTAAGTTGGGGGTCAAACCTCATAGCTATTTTAATTTTTATTTATCTTATTCTTAGTGATTTAGAAGAAGTTTTATATGATAATTTATAGTTTGAATGTTTCTTTTGAAAAATGTTTCTTCTATTCATTGACATTTATATATTTTGGCTTTTGGGAATATGTACATATGTGTATACATATATATATATATGCATGTGTGTGCATGAGTATATATGTGTAGATTATCTGTGTATTTTGAATGTCATAATTTTTCTGATATTTGAAATATATTTTCCACTGTGCTGTTTCCCTTTTTTATTCTTCATTTATTTTACTCATAAGAGTAATCTAGTAATTTTAGTTATTTTTTAAAATAAATCTTGCCTATGTGTTTATAGATTAATACTAGATATGTTATACATTTTCTGGGTATTTTGGATAACTTTTTTGTTTTCAATTTTTCTTTTTTATGTTAGAACACTATTCAAATGCTAATCATTTTATTGGATTTATTTTGTATCCAATTACCTTGCTATAGCTAGTGAGTCTTAATTTTTATCTTCACTGGTTCTCTGGGTTTTCTTAATAAGCTACAGTATCACAAAATAGGTAATATTTTGTCTCCTTATTCCAGTATTTATATTTTTACTTATCTCTAGCATTTCTAGAACTATGGCAATTAAGAGTGGGAAAAGAAGCATCCTTTCTTTATCCTTCTTTGTAATAAGAAAACTTAGTATTCCTTCATCACAAATAATGTTGGTTCCAGATTTTAATGATATACTTTTGATCATATTAACAAAAGTTTGTTCCATGCCTAGGTTTCCTAGGATTTTTAACATAAATGAGTGCTGTATTTTGTCAAAGTCTTTTTCTGCACAAGAAAGATAATGTAGTTTTTTGGCTGTCTTTATTGTTTCTATGTTAATAGAACATACATAATAGAACATTACATAATAGAATACCACTTTAATCTTATTGAATCATAATTATTTATTTTTGCAATATATTTTCATTTTCTCCTAAAGATAATTTCATCCTCCTACCCCTTATTATTTATTAGTAAGATTTGTCTGTAATTCTCTTTTGCTTCTTTTTTCCTTCCATAATTTATATATCACAATCATGGCTTTTAGGCTAGTTAAAATAACTTTGTAAATTATCTTTTATTTTATATAATAAATTTTGCCACATAAGTATTGATTATTTTTAAATACATGATATAATTTTTACATTACTACAATATATCACTAGTATCTCTCCTCCCCTTAATTTACTTAGGACTTTTCCTAAGTTTGTTTTCCTGAGCAATGTTTATAATCTTTATTTCTTATTATGTTAGTTTGGATATTTTATATTTTTATAGACACTCAGCATCTTTTGAACTTTCAAACTTTGCTGATACATAATTGTGTTTAATACTTCCTGATAGTTCTTTTTTTCTTTTAGTTATTTTTTCTTTGCAAGGCAATGGGGTTAAGTGGTTTGCCCAAGACCACACAGCTAGGTAATTATTAAGTGTCTGGGGCTGCATTTGTCAGTTACTCCTGACTCCTCGGCCAGTACTCTATCCACTGCGCCACCTAGCTGCCCACCTGATAATCTTTTTATTCAAAACATTTTTAATTCCTAAATTACTGCTTTTATATTATTGCTTTTTCATTCCCTCCTACTTCCTTTATAATTTAGCTCCATTAGCCATCCCCTTTTTCCCATATAGTTTTAAACACTCTTTCTTTATTGGCCTTTTACCTTTTCCTGTCCTAAAAAACAGGGATAAGAAACCAAACCAAATAAAATAAAACCTTCCCTTGATTCTATCACTTAATGAATCAAGAGATCTCATGTTTTTCCCCTTCACCCAACTCTAACTTGTGGTTCTAAGAAATTGTAATATATGCAGTAGCCAAGATGGTAAACCATCTTGGCAGATGGGCTAAACAGGTTGAGGATGAGATGGGCCTCATACCCATCCAGTGGAATGGGTGGATGAGAATACTATGTTTCAAAGTCATGAAGATGGCTGAAGCAGGCATTGTAGAGTGCTTAGAACTTGGTCCCATATAAAAGGTGACAAGTTCATCCACTTCATACCAGCCATCACCAATACCCTTTACTTTTCTCGCCACTGAACTTGGATGACTTGAAGAGAGAATGAAGCTGACAACTTTGTGCAACTCTGCATCACTTACATCCAATTCATAATGAAGTCAGGACATAATCCTTGATGTCATTGGTCTTAGAAAATGAAGGGCAGATAATCACAATCAGATTCTAAGAAAGCATTCACTAAATTATTCAAGTCCAGTTAATCAAAATTTATATAAACTTAATCCTTTGAGTCCAATACCCTTCCCTATAACTATTCTGAAATAGTTCTCTTAAAGTGTACACATCACTGATTTTCAATTATCTTATTTTTCCTGTAGTTATTTCTTCCTTATTTCTCTATAGCATAAATCCTTCTTCCCTTTCCCACCCTTGGGATCCAAGTAATTAATTTCTGTTGGTTATCTCTCTGACCATTCCTTCTCTGTTTCTTTTCTTTGTTCTGCTTCTGTCTCCAACTTCCTACTTGGAGAATATAATCCAGATACTCTTTTCTCTCTGCTTTCTGATTCTCATCCATTTTTCTATCTTTAATTTTCACTTTATGTAGCCAACTCAAAAATTATTATCGCTATCCAAAACTTCCCACTTCTCTTTTATCCTGTACTTTTAATTTCTGCACAACCCACCCTGAGTATCTTTCCAGCACCTCAAACTCAACACATCTAAAATACTTTATTCCTTGCTTTCTCTCCTTCTATACTGAATTTCTTTCCAGGTCTGTCCTTTCTACCTTTGGAAACATTTCTCTTATGTACCCTTTTCTTTTCTCTGACACTGCCACTGTCCTGGTGCACACTTTCATGCCTGAACTATCGCAAAATCATTCTGGTTTGTCTCCCTGCCACTCTCTATTCTAGTCTGTTCTTCAAATTGTCAAATTGATCTCTCTCTCTCTCTCTCTCTCTCTCTCTCTCTCTCTCTCTCTCTCTCACATTATGATGATGACACTCACTAACTCCTTCCTACCTTATCTGATTTTTTAACATCGTAGTCCCTTCTACCTACTCTGAGATCCAGGGACACTAACCTATTTACTATTTATTGGATATAATACTCCATCTTCTAACATCATGACTTTTCAGAGAATGCTCTCTATGTCTTAAGATTTCTCATTCTTCATTTCCATCTCCTAATTCTCTTTCCTTCAAAACTCACATAAAGTTCCACTTTCTGCAAAAAGTCTTTCCCACTGCTCTTTCTTTTTAGCAGCTTTCCTCTACCAGTATCTCCCTCTTATTATGAATGCATCTTATTTGTATATAGTTGCTTATATGGTTAAACTTTGAGTTCTTGGAGGGCAGGAACTCTCATTTATCTCAGTTTTTATCTCCAAACACTTGGGATAGTCATTGATACAAGTAAGCACTTAATAAATATTTATTAATTGATTGATAATGCAGCACTTGACTTATGGAATTATTAGATATTTCCCCCCTTTATATCAAACTTAAATTTGTTTTTTCATAACTTCCATCCATAGCATTGAGTTCTGCTGTCTCAGGTCAAGCAGTTTCAGTTTCAATATCTTTTCCAATGAGAGCTCTTCAGAGTCTTAAAAATAGTTATAATATTTTTTACCTAAATCTTCTCTTCTGAAAGTTAAATAGTTGATACTAATAAGATATGAAGTCAAAGCTATTAGTGGAATAACTTATATTCATCCTCTTTTGGAAAATCTAGCATATTAAAATGTGTCACACAGAAAAACACCGTCCCCTAAAGATTATTTGATCAGGGAAAGAATGCAGTGTCCCGCCATTTTCCTTTTTTTAGATGGCATCATTTTCTTGCTGTACCCTAATATCACAGTGTTTGGGGGTAGCTGTATCATACCAATGACTCTTGATTAGCTCGTTCTTCCCCCCTTAGACTGTTAATTTCCTAAAAAGTAGTTCAGTGTCAAATTTATTTCATATTTATATTCTATATATCCAACATTTAGCACAGTAGCTAAAACATAGTAATGGTTTAATATGTATTTTTTTCAATGAATTCATGAATGATTTGGGATTTTAGAGAGATTCTAGTTTTTGGTTTTTGGTCTTTGGACAATTGGCTCACTGGTCTTGGATCACACACACACACATGTCATTTTTCTCATAAGTAAATTCAATTATTCAATTGTTTAACCTAGTTCAATTCAAAAATAAATATTTATCAGTCATTTCACATGTGTATATCACTATGTTAGGAACTGAGATTACCAAAAAAAGATACATCCCAACCTTCAAGGAGTGTACATTCCACTGAGAGTAGGGAGGCTTATGTGACATGTATACAAATAAATACAAAGTAAATACAGTTATACAAATTCATATCAGGGTGAGAAAGCGCTACAGTTTAATGGTGTGAGGAAAGCCTTTTGAAGATGGTGGCATTAGTTGATAAAGTAATTTTCAGCTCTTTGATGTTATTCTTTTTAATAGCTGGTTGTTCTCAGGTCTATTCTGCTAGAAAGCAGAAAAGATGTGACACTAATATCCTTCTTGTAATGTTTAGCAATTGTAAAATTAAAATAGAGCCTTTGTAAACAACTTTAGAATGACCTTGAATATTCCATAATGAGCTATATTCTTACTCTATTTTATATTATTTTGCATTAAAAAATAGACTCTTGTCAAAGTCTGTAGGTATTATAGTATTTTAAGTTCACCTATTATTAGAATAGATTTTTTAATTCTAACTCTCTAAAGAAGAGTGGAGAAACATTCCATGAAATAGAAATTCTTGTCTCAGAAGTTGTGAACTACAAAGTTGTGTCTGATCTGGTAGAATCTGCTATCATTATGAAAAGAATTACATAAGCAGCAGATAAAAGATGAAAAAAAGCAGCATTAATTTGAGGAAAAAGCAAAACCAGGAAGTGACTTTTTGTGTTCTGGAATCATGGAGAAAGCAAGTTTCTTAAGAATTATTTTATTTATTGTTCTGACCTATATTTCTAATGTATTTTAACAAATTTGGGTCGACAAATTTAATTTATTCCCATAACTTTATTTTTTAATAAAAATTTTATTTATTTACAATTTTACAATTTTCCCCCTAAACTTACTTCCCTCCCACCCTGAAGGCAATTTGTCAGTCTTTACATTGTTTCCATGGTATACATTTTTCCAAATTGAGTGTGATGAGAGAGAAATCATATGCTTAAGGAAGAAAAAGTATAAGGGATAGCAGGATCAGACAATAAGGTATCTAGTTTTTAGCCCTGAATTTAAGGTAATAGTCTTTGGTCTTGTTCAAACTCCACAATTCTTTCTCTGGATATAGATGGTATTCTCCATTGCAGATACCCCCAAATTGTCCCTGATTTTTGCACTGATGAGAGGAGCAAGTCCATCAAGGTTGATCATCACCCCCATGTTGCTGTTAGGGTATAACAGTGTTTTTCTGGTCCTGCTCATCTCATTCAGCATCAGTTCATGCAAATCCCTCCAGGATTCCCTGAATTCCCATCCCTCCTGGTTTCTAATAGAACAATAGTGTTCCATGACATACATATACCACAGTTCTCTAAGCCATTCCCCAATTGAAGGATATTTACTTGATTTCCAATTCTTTGCCACCACAAACAGGGCTGCTAAAATATTTTTGTACAAGTGATGTTTTTACCCTTTTTTCATAACTCTTCAGGGTATAGACCCAGTAGTGGTATTGCTGGATCAAAGGGTATGCACATTTTTGTTGCCCTTTGAGCATAATTCCAAATTGCTCTCCAGAAAGGTTGGATGAGTTCACAGCTCTACCAACAATGTATTAGTGTCCCAGATTTCCCACATCCCTTCCAACATTGATTGTTGTCCTTTCTGTTCATATTGGCCAGTCTGAGAGGTGTGAGGTGGTACCTCAGAGATGCTTTAATTTACATTTCTCTAATAGGTAATGATTTAGAGCAATTTTTCATATGACCATGGATTGCTTTAATTTCCTCATCTGTAAATTGCATTTGCATATCCTTTGACCATTTGTCAATTGGAGAATGGCTTGCTTTTTTTGAAAATTTGACTCAATTATCTCTCTATATTTTAGAAATGAGTCCTTTGTCAGAAATACTAGCTGTAAAAATTGTTTCCCAATTTACTATATTACTTTTGATCTTGTTTACAGTACTTTTCTATTTGCAAAAGCTTTTTAATTTAATGTAATCAAAATTATCTAGTTTGTTTTTAATGAAGTTCTCCATCTCTTCCTTGCTCATAAACTGCTTCCCTTTCCATAGATCTGACAAGTAAACTACTCCAAGATCTTCTAGTTTGCTTATAATATTGTTTTATATGTCTAAATCCTGTATCCATTGTGAGCTTGTCTTAGTATAGGATGTGAGGTGTTGGTCTAATCTAAATCTCTTCCATACTAACTTCCAATTTTCCCAACAGTTTTTATCGAATACAGAGTTTTTATCCCAATAGCTGAACTCTCTGGGTTTATCAAACAGCAGATTACTATAATCATTTCCCGCTATTGCACCCAGTCTATCCCACTGATCCACCACTCTATTTCTTAATCAATGTCAGACAGTTTTGATGATTGATGCTTTATAATATAATTTTATATTTGATAAGGCTAAGCCACCTTCTTTTGCATTGAATCCCTGGAAATTCTTTACTTTTTACTTCTCCATATGAATTTACTTACAAGTTTTTCTAACTCATTAAAGTAATTTTTTGGAATTTTGATTGGTAGGGCACTAAACAGGTAGTTTAGTTTTGGTAGAATTGTTGTTTTTATTATATTAGCTCTACCTATCCATGAGCAGTTGATGTTTGCCCAGCTATTTATATCTGATTTTATTTGTGTGAGAAGTGTTTTGTAATTGTTTTCAACAAGTTTTTGAGTCTACTTTGGCAGATAGACTTCCAGATATTTTATATTATCTGAGGTTGATTTGAATGAGATTTCACTTTTTATCTCTTTCTGCTGCATCTTGCTAGTCACATATAGAAATGTTGAGGATTTATGAGGGTTTAATTTTATATCCTACAACTTTGCTAAAGTTGCTAATTGCTTCCAATAGTTTTTTAGATGATTTGGGATTCTGTAGGTTTACCATAATGTCATCTGCAAAGAAGTGAGAGTTTTGTCTCTTCCTTCCCAATTCTAATTCCTTCAATTTCTTTTTCTTCTCTTATAGCTGAAGCTAACATATGTAATACAATATTGAATTGCAGAGGTGATAGTGGGCATCCTTGCTTCACCCCTGATCTTACTGGAAAATCCTCTAGCCTTTCCCCCCTTGCATATAATGTTTGTTGATGGTTTAAGATAGATACTGCTTATTATTCTGAGGAATAATCAATTTATTCCTACACTTTCTAGTGTTTTAGCAGGAATGGGTGCTGTATTTTGTCAAAAGTTTGATATGATTTCTGATAGGTTTGTTATTGATGTAATTGAGTATACTAACAGTTTTCCTAATATTGAATCAACCTGCATTACTGGAACAAATCCTACTTGGTCACAATGTATTATGCTAGCGATAACTTGTTGTAATCATTTTGCTAAGATTTTATTTATGATTTTTCCATCTATATTTATCAGGGAGATAGGTCTATAATTTTCTTTCTCTGTCTTAAGAACTTTCATTTATGATACTGGCAATTTGGCTTTCTTCTTTTTTTTAATCAAAATGACTAGGGGTTTATCAATTTTATTGGTTTTTTCATAATACCAACTTTTGGCTTTATTTATTAATTCAATAGTTTTTTGCTTTTGGTTTTATTAATTTCTCCTTTAATTTTTAGAATTTCTAATTTGGTATTTAATTGGAGATTTTTAATTTGTTTTTTCTCTAATTTTTTTAGTTGTATGTTTAGTTCATTGATTTCCTCTTTCTCCAATTTATTCATGTAAGCATTTAAAGCTATAATATATTCCTGACAGCTGCTTTGAGTGAATCCCATAGGTTTTGGGTATGTTGTTTCATTATTATCATTATCTAGGATAAAATGGTTAATTCTTTCTATAATTTGTTTTTTGGTCTACTCATTCTTCAAAATGAGGTTATTCATCACTTTTTTTCCCAAAGATTTTATATAGAATTGGAACCAATTGTTCCTTAAATTTTTGATATAATTCACTTGTGAATTCATCTGGCTCTGGATATTTTTTCTTAGTGATTTCAATAATGGCTTGTTGAATTTCTTTTTTTCTGAGATAGGGTTATTTGGGTTTTTTATTTCCTCTTCATTTAACTTGGGCAACTTAAATTTTTTGTAAATATTCGTCCTTTTCACTTAGATTATCAAATTTATTGGGTTTTCTTCTTTCTGTTTTTAAATCAAATTGACCAGAGGATTATCAATTTCATTGTTTTTTTTCATAAAACTAACACTTGGTTTTATTTATTAGTTCAATATTTTTCTTGCTTTCAATTATATTAATATATCCTTTAATTTTTAGAATTTCTGATTTGGTATTTAATTGGGTTTTTTAATTTGTTCGTTCTCTAATTTTTTAGTTGCATATTTAGTTCATTGATTTCCTCTTTCTCTAATTTATTCATGTAAGCATTTAAAGATATAATATATCCCTTGATAGCTGCCTTGAGTGTATTCCATGGGTTTTGGTATGTCATTTCATTATTGTCATTATCTAGGATGAAATAATTAATTCTTTCCATAATTTGTTGTTTAATCAACTCATTCTTTAAAATGAGGTTATTTAGTTTCCAATTAGTTCTGGGTCTGTATCTCCCTGGCCCAATGTTGCATATGATTTTTACTTCATTATGATCTGAGAAAGATGTATCCACTATTTCTGCCTTTCTGCAGTTGATCATTAGGTTTTATGCCCTAATACAAGGTCAATTTTTGTGTGTCATGTACTGCCAAAAAAAGTATATTCCTTTCTATCCACATTCAATTTCCTCCATAAGTCTATAATATCTAAGTTTTCTAACAATCTATTTACCTCCTTAACTTCCTTCTTGTTTATTTTATGATTAGATTTATCTAAATTTGTGATTGGGAGGTTGAGGTCTCCCACTAGTAGAGTTTTGATGTCTATGTCTTTCTGTAGCTCTTTCAACTTCTCTTCTAAGAATTTGCATGTTATACCATTGGATGCATACATATTTAGTATTGAAATTTCTTTATAGTCTATGGTATCTTTTGGGAGGATATAGTTTCCTTCCTTTTCCCCTTTAACACTTTCTATTTTTGCAACTTCTTTGTCTGAGATAAGGTTTGCAACCCCTCCTTTTCACCTCAGCTGAAGCAAAATATATTTTGCTCCAACCTTTTACTTTTGCTCTATCTATATCACTCTGCTTCAAATGAGTTTCTTATAAGCAACATATTGTAAGGATTATGGTTTTCAATCTATTCTGATGTTCGTTTATGTTTTAAGGGAAAGTTCATCCCATTCACATTCAAAGTTATAACTACCAACTCTTTTTTTGCCCTCCATGCTATCTTCTCTCTGTTTCTATTTTCCCCCTTCCCCCTTTATCTATATTCCCCAATGTTTTGTTTCTGAATACTACCACCTTCAATGTGTTTACCCTCCTATATCAACCCCCTTCCCTTTTCTTTCCACCTTCCCTTTTCCCCTTCCCTTCCATTAGTTCCCCTTTTTCTCCCCCTTCCCACCCCCTCCTCTTTTCCCCTTTTAATACTTGAAAGGTAAGATAAGTTTCTTAACTTAACTAAATGTCTGTAAGTTAACTTTAAGCCAAGTCTGATGAGCAGAAGATTCAGGTGGTTCTAACCTCCTTCTTTCTTCCTCTCTATTGCAACAGGCCTTTTGTACCTCTTAATGTAAAGTGATTTACCCCATTCAATCTCCTCCATCCACCCGTCTCCTTACTGTCCCCCCCCTTTTAAGGAGGTATTGTTTTTAAATCATTCTGAGTTACAGAAAAGTCACAAATGTCCATCACTTCTGGCTAAGTATGTTCTCTCTAATATGTAACTCTAATAGAGTTACAATTCTCGAGAGTAATTAGAGTCTTTCTCCCAGCTAGGGATATAATCAATTTCATCTTATTGGATAGTAGGGTTTTTTTTTCTTTACCCCCCTTTTTTAACCTTTTCATGTGTCTCTTAAGCCTCCTGTTTGATGTCTAAATTTTCTATTTAGTTCTGTTATTTTCATCAGGAAATGTTGGAAGTCTCCCATTTCATTAAATGTCAATCTTTTCCCCTGGAAGAGAAGGCTCAGCTTTGCAGGATAGTAGATTCTTTTTAAGTTTTTTTTTTTAGTTTTTTTTGCAAGGCAAATGGGGTTAAGTGGCTTGCCCAAGGCCACACAGCTAGGTAATTATTAAGTGTCTGAGACTGGATTTAAACCCAGGTACTCCTGATTCCAAGGCTGGTGCTTTATCCACTACACCACCTAGCCTCCCTGATAGTAGATTCTTGACTGTAATCCTAGCTCCCTTGTTCTTTGGAATATCTCATTCCAGGCCCTTTGATCCCTTAATTTGTCTGCAACTAGTTCCTGCTTTATCCTTAGTGTGACTCTTTGGTATTTAAATTGTTTCTTTCTGGGTGCTTGCAGGCTTTTCCCTTTTATCTGATAGTTCTGGAATTTGGCCACAACATTCCTCTTTCTGGAGGAGATTTATATATTCTTTCAATAAGTATTTTGCTCTCTGGTTCCATGATATCAGGGCAATTTTCTGTCACTACATCCTGTAATATTAAGTCCAGGCATTTTTTTTTTCTCTTCATTGTTTTCAGAAAGTCCTATAATTCTCAAGTAGTCCCTTCTCAATCATTTCTCGAGGTCAATGGCTTTGTTGATGGGGTATTTCACATTTTCTTCTTTATTTTTTCAGTCTTTTGGCTTTAACAGAATCTTGTTGTCTCATGAAGTCATTAGTTTCCACAGATTCCAATCTTTTTTAAGAGAATTTTCTTCATTTACCTTTTGCAACTCCCTTTCCAATTGGTCAATTCTATTTTTAAAGGAATTTTTAGTTTGCCCAAGTATAGTTTTGAGAGAACTATTTTCTTTTTGTATTTATCCAATTGTTTTCCAAGGATTTGTTCTTCTTGTTGTGAGATGTTAATTTTCTCTTGAGTTTCTTTTCCCAATTTTTCAATTGATTTTTAAACTCCTTTCTGATTTCTTCAAGATTGTCTTTCTGAGCTGGAGTCCAATTCATATTCTCCTCAGAAGTGCTGGATCTCTCTGGGTTAGAATCTGATCTTTCTAAGTATTTCTCCACTGGTCCCCTTTTTGCTGGCTTTTCTTCTTTTTTCTTGGTTCTTGTGTTGGGGGAAGGGCTGAATCTCATTGGTTAGCTTTTGAATACACTAAAGGCTTTTGTTCACTTGGTTTAGTAATCCTGAGGGCTGGTCAGAAGGGGGTGCTTGTTGCTTTCTCTGGAGTGATTGAAGCCCTTTCCTACTTTTGGAGGGAATGGGGGTGGTGGTGGTGGTGAGAAGGGGAAGCAGGATTTTAGTTGAACTTGAACAGTGGACTGGGCCCTGGGGGAGGAAACCAGTTTCTGTAGTCCACACCTGAGCCTGAGGGGGGTGGGGTGGGGTGGGGTGGCTACTGTTTGATCCTGGAAGTATGCTTCCCTAAATTATGGAGTTCAGGTCTGGCACCCTGCTGGATGATTTCCAGGCATGTAGGCCTCCCCTCCCCCAGGCTAAAGACTGTGTGACTAAACTGTGGCTGAGGTCAGTCCTCAGGCTTCCCTCAACTGCTATCCCTGTGCCTGACCTCTAGTTTCCACTCCTGGTTCACCCACAGTCCCCTGAGACAGACCTTGTTGGTAGGTCTTCTCCTAGCTTCTTTTTCTGGGTTTTGTTGATTGAGTTTCTGTTAAGAGGTTTCTTTCATGTTATTTTTGAGATGATACCAGAGAGCACTTAACACAGTGCCTGTCTTCTCTATGCCATCTTGCCTGGAAGTCCGCTCTCATAATTTTCTTAAGATTTCATCAAATTTATGGTTGGAAGTTGTTTTATTATTCTAGGAATTATTCTAAGACAATAAAAATATTGTTGTTCTTTGATTTTTTGTATCACCAACACTTAAGGAAGGCTAACCAACATGGGGACTACATCTGACAATGTAACCCATTACCTGCCTGTAGCCTTTACCTTTCTGTTGAAGGAAGGAAAGTATATATCCTTATTAGCTTTCCAGAGCTTAAATTGCTTTTATTCTTTTCACAGTCATATGTGACTTAGACCACTTTTATGTGAATTAGACCACTTTTATTGTTTTTATTGTTTACATATTGTAATCACCATGTATACTGTTCCCTTGATTTGATCTCATTTCAACTACTACAATTTTGTGTTTCTGTCATTTTCATATTTATCACTTATTATGATGCAATTAGTCATTTCCTAATCAATAGGCATCCATTTTGAGGGAGGTTCCTCCTTATTTTTTTTTGTATAAGACTGTTCTATCAATCATTTCTGAAATTATTGAGTTACATTATTATGTATTTTGGGGAATAACTCAAAATAGTTTTACAAATGGTCAGTCTAACCTATAATTTGACCAACAGTTTACTATTGTGTTTACCCTCCCATAGACCTTTCCATCATTGACCTCCTGATTTTTTTAACAAATTAGCATCCTTGCCAATTTTCTGTGTATGAAGTGAACTTCAAAATTATTAATATTTTCATTTTTCTTGTGACTTTGGTCAATTTTTCATAGAAATTAACAGCAACCATTAAAGACAATTGTTCCAAATCACCAATAATAAAATAAATTAAAATTAAAGTAACAGGCAAATTTAAAGATTTTTTTTAGGTTTTTGCAAGGCAAATGGGGTTAAGTGGCTTGCCCAAGGCCACACAGGTAGGTAATTATTAAGTGTCTGATACCGGATTTGAACCCAGGTACTCTTGACTCCAAGGCCGGTGCTTTATCCACTACACCACCTAGCTGCCCCAAATTTAAAGATTTTTTAAAATGGATAGTATTAAATATATAAACTAGGAAATTCTGTTTCCTCATTGCCTGTTGCAATTTGTATTGAAATATGTCTTCTGGACTGTCAAAACAAAGCTCTATTACCTCTCTCCCTCACCCCTAGCCTAGTCCTCAATCAATTTTTCCTTTGCTTGAGTAATTTTCTGGTGTTACCTAATTTCCAGAGAAAGCTGACTTCTTTTAAAATCTGTATCTCTAATTTGTTATACTTTTCTCAGCACTTTTCTTGCAGTATATATATCCCTTCTCTTCTTGTTTCTAATCCAGCACTGTGTGCTCAATCAGTAAAAGCATATAAGTCTTTCTACCCCAACATAATGTACCATACTCTGAGTACAAAATTGGTACATTTCAAGTGGGATGAATTCATGATTTCATGTTCCTAACTTCTGTTCATCATAGATGCATACACAGATCTTACTTTTATTTTCACTTCTATGCCTTAGTTTGAAATGAATCATGTTCTCAAAATCTTTTTAACACTTGAGAATTAATAACCTGGACCATTTCCAGTTGTCTTGATTCATATCTGGCCACTGGACCCAGATAGCTCTGGAGGAAAAAGTGATGTGGGTGACTTAGCATAGCATTCCTTCACTCAAATTCAATCCATAGGCTTGTCATGGCATCACCTATACCTGATGTAATGATCTTCAAGAATGAAGAACAAACATCATCATCATCATCTTTGCTACTGACTCCTCCCATTTTTTCCTTTCAAGTATGTAGCCTCAGAACTGACTTCTTTTTTTACCAGTGAATCTTTTCTCAAGTAATTATTATTTATTCTCTTGCCTCTTCTTGATAGTAATATATCTAAAACCTAAATTATATTTTATCAACCTAACCTTTATTAACTGTATTAATTTTCAATATATATATAAATATCTCTAAAACAAAATTATATTTCATCAATCTAACTCTTAATTAACTGTGTTTATTATATATTTATACATATACATATATGTAATTAGGAGGAATGATTAAATATATTGCATTCAGAGTTATAGCCAGTTCTTGAGACACGTAGATAATATAGATCATTGAAAGCTGAAATAACCCCCTAAACTTCATATTACCAATGATTTCAGTTTTTTCTAGCATATTTGCAGAGTGATTAACAAATCTAAAAATTGGTGAATTTTGTTTTTCATTTCATTTGTTAATATCTTTCTACTTATATCTACCCTAGGGTAGATGTACTAAGAATCAGAGAGACAATTAGATAATTTACCAACTGGTTAATTATTCTCAATATTTAAGAGAGATTTGTACTTTCAATCTGTAGCAGCCATTTTTCTCAATCTCATGATATCAGATCATTAAAGCTCATTTGGCTTAGAACTGTACATTTGGTCAAACAATGTTTATCCAGGATTCATTTTGTTGTGATTGGCCTCTTAGTAACTTAGACTTTGTTTATGTTGGAGACAAGAGATGACTTTGATATCTAAGTAATTTTATTGTCCATTTGATGAAGAGTCAGAGAATTGGAATTCAGTATTGTTGAATAAATCACCTTGGTGAGAAATACACACATACACACAGAAGACAAACATAATGGACATTTAGAGCAGGTCAAAGGACTAATATTTTCCTTTAATTGTGGCATTTTGCCTTGAAAAAATGATTCTTATTTATAATACCTAGAAAGAATGAAAATCATTTCTTGTTTTTCTTTTCTGAAAGATTGTCAGCAACTCTAATGGTGGATAAAATGTTGACTAAGGAGTCCTGGAGACTAAAGTTCTTTAATAATGCCTATAATTATACATTTTTCATGTAAAAATTCCTTTAGTAATTAATGTCAGAAAGTTAGATCTTGAAATAACCTCAGAGACAATGTAGTCAACCTTCTTGTTTTATACATAAATTTTTATACAAAAATATTTCAAGATTCACAGGTGAATAGTAGTAGAGTTAATAGTGGTCTCTCCCAAATCTGTTGCCAATTACATACTTCCCTCCTCCACCACTATCGATAAGTTAAATGGATTGATATTCCTTTTACACCTTTATTTTTTCTCATGTTCTTATCTTTGTTCCTGATTAGAATCATTTTCACTAAATTTCCTATATTAAATCCTATGTGTAATTCTATCCCAAATAAAATGTTACTTTCTCTATGAAATATTTCCTACTTTCAGGCTAAAATGAGATTATTTTACTCTGTATCCAGAAGTAACCACTGCTCCTTATGTGGTTGATAGTTATTTCATATTATTTTCCTGTTCTTATAGAATAAATATTATTTTTGATCTCCTGATTTTGCATAATTAATCTCCTAAAACATGGGAAGAAAAACTGAGATTTAGGAGAAGGGAATCTAGAAGCAAGCATAATCTACCATCAACTATGGAGAAATCTTAATCTACTCTAACTGCAGGTAGTAGAGTGGTGCAGAGTGGAACCCTTAAGTCTTGAAATCTGTTTTCTTTTTTAATGTTAAGTCATGAAGATTTTCTGATTTGAGTGCTTCCTTACTTTCCTTCCTCTGTTTCTCCCTTCCCCCTTTTCTACTTTGTTTCTTCCCTTCTTTTCTTTCTAATTGGCAATCTTTAGTGTCTATCTGATTTCTAGAGCCTTTAATAAAATTTCCCACCAGTGTATCAATTATAGTAAGTGTAGTAGTGATTTTCATGATTAACATACATCTTTTTCCTAATAACTGAGCTGAAGTTGTCAGGTGCTAACCAATTTCATTGACTGATTCTGAACAAGTAGATTTAAATAGATAGTGTTCTCATGTGTTGTTCTTCTACAGAATTCCATCATTGACTTTTAAAGAAAAATATAAAACATCAAAGATTTTTGACAAATGTCATATTCAATATTCTTGATAAATTTGGGGGGGCATTGTTGCCTTTTTTCTGCATGAAAAGTGTCAAAAAACTTTCCTTCATTGCTCTCACTAATGACTTACCACTTTGCATGGAATAATTTTTCATTCTTAATGTCCTCTTTTCCCTTTACAACTGACATTTCATATTGTGATGTGTATTATCCCAACCTGTCATCTTGACAGAACCATAACTAGTTTGAGAGAAATGGAATTTTGCCATAGGGTTCCAAAAGTTGGAGGGTGCTTGGTGCTATGTGCTTCCTTCCTAAAGCAACACTTGTTTGAGACTTTTTCTGCTGCTATGAATGACTTTATAGTATGAATACCACTAGCGCCATGGCATGATGAAGCCTCTTTGGGCATTCCCTCCACCCCAACCATGTCAGTTAGTCTAAGTTGAACCCTCTTCTACCAGGACAAATTCAATTGGAAAAGGCTAAAAGCCAATTCCAAAGTGGAGGGAATATTGGTGCATTATTTTGTTTGCAGTTGATTGTACACTCAATGTAGCCTCTGAAGCTGAGATGCAGCAAAGTATGGATCAATTCTCTTGTGCTTATGCTAATTTTGCCTGATCAACACCAAGAAAACATAAGTGCTGCCTGCCAACACCACAGCATTCATATGTGAAACCATCAATCACAACATTTGGGAAGTTTTGAATACTGTGGATAAGTTACATGGATAACTTTTCAGGGAAGTACACATTGATAATGATGTTGACACATGCATGCATTGCCAGAGCTAAGTCTTAAGTTTGGGGTGGCTATGAAAGAAAGTGTGAGAGAGAGGAGGGATTAGACTGACTACCAAACTGAAGAGCTATTTTGCTGACCTCATTGCTATATGCCTGTGAAACTTGGACAGTATAGCACTGCCATTTCTCAAAACTGAATTCCTTCCATTTAAATTGTCTTAGGAAGATTCTGAAGATCATCTGGGAGGATGATATAATAATAACTGCCAAGCATTCAAAGGTTGCTATGGAAAGTGCAACTACAATGGACTGGCCACATTGTTTGAAAGTCAAATGTGTGTTTGCCAAAAAGACTATGTTATGATTCTTAAAGTATTTGATTGTACAGCACAAGAGACACGGGCACAGGACTACCCAGTATGGTATGCACTTATAGGTGCTGTGCTCTGTAAGTTAGGTAGAATTGAAGCAGCTCAAATAAAATGTGCAATGTGTAAGTTTAGAGAACCCCAGATGTTCACATGAACTATTTGGGCTTAACTAGTGGAAAAGCATTCCAAGCTTGTATAGGTCTGATCAGCCACAGTCAGATTCACTATAATTTCTCTCTAACATAGGGATATTGCTTTGGTCTTTAATAATGAAGGATGAGAACCAACCAATGCAGAATTTCCCCTGACTGTATGGCTCTAAATCAGCATAATTTGCCCTAGTAATAAATTATAGTTATGTCTTTGTAACCTGATCCAATTTTCAGGAAGCACTCTCAACAGGGAGAAATAATGAAATCTGAATCACTTTAGATTATGGTTTAATGAATGCAAGATTCTTATGTTAATTATTCTTTATTTAATTTTGTTATGTTACTTAAATCATTCTTATAATTACTTTTGGGGGGGGTTGCAAGGCAAACGGGGTTAAGAGGCTTGCCCAAGGCCACACAGCTAGGTAATTATTAAGTGTCTCGGGCTGGATTTGAACCCAGGTTCTCCAGGGCTGGTGCTTTATCCACTATGCTACCTAGCCATCCCCTTATAATTACTTTTCAAATAGATCTATACTATCTGAGAGGGAGAAAGACATAATGCAAAGAATGCTGGATTTAACTTAGGAAGACCTGGGTTACAGTTCTACCTCTTTCACTTATGAACTATGTCTTATAAGTTCTCAAAGCCTCAGTTTCTTTATTTATAAAATGGCAGAAAACTAGAACATGAAAATATCAAATATAGATTAATTGCAACAAAGTGTGTTAAAATATTTTAGATACTTTAAAATGCTATGTAAATGTTAAATATCATTATTACTCACTAGAAGGTACATGACAGAACCTTAGAATGAATTACAATTATGGTGACTAATATTTTTTTATTTTAAAAAATTTTTTTTCTTAACGATATTATTTGAGTTTTATAATTTTACCCCCAGTCTTACTCCCCCCCCAGGGAAAACAATCTGTCAGTCTTTACTTTGTTTCCATGTTGTACATTCATCCAAATTGAGTGTGATGAGAGAGAAATCATATCCTTAATGAAGAGACAAGAAGTCTAAGAGGTAACAAGATCAGACAATAAGATATCTGGGTTTTTTTTTTCAAAATTAAAGAGAATAGCCCTTGAACTTTGTTCAAACTCCACTGCTCTTTATCTGGATACAGATGGCACTCTCCTTTGCAGACAGCCCTAAATTGTTCCTGATTGTTGCACTGATGGAATGAGCAAGTCCTTCAGGGTTGAACATCACCCCCATGTTGCTGTTAGAGTATACAGTGTTTTTCTGGTTCTGCTCATCTCACTCAGCATCAATTCATGCAAATCCCTCCAGGCTTCCCTGAAATCCTGTCCCTCCTGGTTTCTAATAGAACAATAGTGTTCCATGACATACATATACCACAGTTTGTTAAGCCATACCACAGTTGAAGGACATTTATTTGATTTCCAATTCTTTGCTACCACAAACAGGGCTGCTATAAATATTTTTGTACAAGTGATCTCTTCACCCTTTTTCATCATCTCTTCAGGGTATACACCCAGTAGTGGTATTTCTGGGTCAAAGGGTATGGGCATTTTTGTTGCTCTTTGGGCATAGTTCCAAATAGCTCTCCAGAAAGGTTGAATGAGTTCACAGCTCCATCAACAATGTAATAGTGCCCCAGATTTCCCACAACCCTTCCAACAATGATCATTATCTTTTCTGGTCATATTGGCCAGTCTGAGAGGTGTGAGGTGGTACCTCAGAGAAGCTTTAACTTGCCTTTCTCTAATAATTAATGATTGAGAGCAATTTTTCATATGGCTATGGATTGCTTTGATTTCCTCAGCTGTAAATTGCCTTTGCATATCCTTTGACCATTTGTCAATTGGGGAATGGCTTTTTGTTTTAAAAATATGACTCAGTTCTCTGTATATTTTAGAAATGAGTCCTTTGTCAGAATCATTAGATATAAAGATTGTTTCCCAATTTACTACATTTCTTTTGATCTTGGTTACAGTGGTTTTATCTGTGCAAAAGCTTTTTAATTTAATGTAATCAAAATCATCTAGTTGCTTTTTGGAGATGTTCTTCAACTCTTCCTTAGTCATAAACTGCTCCCCTTTCCATAGATCTGACAGGTAAACTAGTACTTGATCTTCCAATTTGCTTATACTATTGTCCTTTTATGTCTAAATTCCGTAACCATTTGGATCTTATCTTGGTAAAGGGTGTTAGGTGTTGGTCTAATCTAAGTTTCTTCCACACTAACTTCCAATTATCCCAGCAGTTTTTATCAAAGAGGGAGTTTTTATCCTAATAGCTGGACTCTTTTGGTTTATCAAACACCAGATTACTTTAATCATCTCCTGCTTTTTTACCTAGTCTATTCCACTGGTCCACCACTCTATTTCTTAGCCAGTACCAAACAGTTTTGATGACTGATGCTTTATAATATAATTTTAGATTAGGTAGGGCTAAGCCACCTTCTTTCACACTTTTTTACATTAAGCTCATGGAAATTCTTCACTTTTTATTTCTCCATATGAATTTACTTACAATTTTCTCTAACTCATTAAAGTAATTTTTTGGAATTTTGATTGGTAGGGCACTAAACAGGTAGTTTAGTTTTGTTAGAATTGTCATTTTTATTATATTAGCTCTACCTATCCATGAGCAGTTGATATTTGCCCAGTTATTTAAATCTGTTTTAATTTGTGTGATAAGTGTTTTATAATTGTTTTCAAAAAGTTTCTGAGTCTGTCTTGGCAAATAGACTCCCAGGTATTTTATAGTCTGAGGTTACTTTGAATGGGATTTCTCTTTCTAGCTTTTCCTGCTTTATCTTGCTAGACATATATAGAAAAGTTGAGGATTTATGAGGGTTTATTTTATAACCTACAACTTTGCTAAAATTGCTAATTGTTTCCAATAGTTTTCTGGATGATTTCTTGGGATTCTCTAGGTAGAACATCATGTCATCTGCAAAGAGTGAGAGTTTTGTCTCTTCCTTCCCAATTCAAATTCTTTCCATTTCTTTTTCTTCTCTAATTGCTGGAGCTAACATTTCTAATATAATATTGAATAGTAGTGGTGATAATGGGCACCCTTGTTTCACCCCGATCTTATTGGGAATGCCTCTAGCCTCTCCCCACTGAATATAATGCTTGTTGATGGTTTCAGACAGATACTGCTAATTATTCTAAGGAATAGTCCTATACTCTCTAGTGTTTCTAGTAGATGCTGTATTTTGTCAAAAGCTTTTTCGGTATCTATTGATATCATCATTTAATTCTGATAGGTTTGTTGTTTATATGATTTTGTATATTAACAGTTTTCCTAATATTGAACCAACCCTGCATTCCTGGGATAAATCCTACTTGATCATAATGTATTATCCTAGTGATAACTTGTAATCATTTTGCTAAGATTTTATTTAAGATTTTTGCATCTCTATTCATCAGGGAGATAGGTCTATAATTTTCTTTCTCTGTTTTAACTCTTCCTCGTTTAGGTAACACCACCATATTGGTTTCATAGAAAGAGTTAGGCAGAGTTCCATCTTTCCCTATTTTTCCAAAGAGTTTATATAGAATTGAAACCAATTGTTACTTAAATGTTTGGTAGAATTCACTTGTGAATCCATCAGGCCCTGGAGATTTTTTCTTGGGGAGTTCAATGATGGCTTGTTGAATTTCTTTTTCTGAGATAGGGTTGTTTAGGTATTTACTCTCCTCTCCATTTAACCTGGGAAACTTATATTTTTGTAAATATTCATCCATTTCGCTTAGATTATCAAATTTATTGGCATAGAGTTAGGCAAAATAATTTCAGATCATTAATTTAATTTCCTCCTCATTGGTGGTGAGTTCACCTTTTTCATTTATGATACTGGCAATTTGGCTTTCTTCTTTTTTTTAATCAAAATGACTAGGGGTTTATCAATTTTATTGGTTTTTTCATAATACCAACTTTTGGCTTTATTTATTAATTCAATAGTTTTTTGCTTTTGGTTTTATTAATTTCTCCTTTAATTTTTAGAATTTCTAATTTGGTATTTAATTGGAGATTTTTAATTTGTTTTTTCTCTAATTTTTTTAGTTGTATGTTTAGTTCATTGATTTCCTCTTTCTCCAATTTATTCATGTAAGCATTTAAAGCTATAATATATTCCTGACAGCTGCTTTGAGTGAATCCCATAGGTTTTGGGTATGTTGTTTCATTATTATCATTATCTAGGATAAAATGGTTAATTCTTTCTATAATTTGTTTTTTGGTCTACTCATTCTTCAAAATGAGGTTATTCATTTTCCAATTGGTTTTGGGTCTATATCTCCTTGTCCCAATATTGCATATGACTTTTATTGCATTGTGATCTGAGAAAGATGTATTCACTATTTCTGCCTTTCTGCAGCTGATCATTAGGTTTTTATGTCCTAGTACATGGTCAATTTTTGTATAAGTTCCATGTACTGCAGAGAAAAATGTATATTCCTTCCTATCCCCATTCAATTTTTTCTGTAAGTCTACCATATCTAGTTTTTCTAACAATTTATTTACCTCCTTAACTTCTTTCTTGTTTATTTTATGATTCAATTTATCTAGATATGATAGTGGGAGGTTGAGGTCTCCCACTAGTAGAGTTTTGCTGTCTATGTCTTCCTGTAGTTCTTTCTGCTTCTCCTCTAAGAAGTTGGATGCTGTCCCATTGGATGCATATATATTCAGTATTGAAATATCTTTGTTGTCTGTGGTACCTTTTAGGAGGATAAAGTTTCCTTCCTTATCTTTTCTAATATTATTTTTGCTGCTGCTTTGTCTGAGATAAGGATTTCTACTGCTTTTTTTACTTCAGCTGAAGCAAAATATATTTTGTTCCAACCTTTTACCTTTACTCTATGTGTATCTCTCTGCTTCAAATAAGTTTCTTGTAAGCAGCATATTGTAGGGTTCTGGTTTTTAATCCACTGCTATTTGCTTATGTTTTAAGGGAGAGGTCATCCCATTCACATTCAAGGTTATGATTACTAATTCTTTATTTCCCTCCATACTTTCTTCTCTCTGTATTTTTCCCCTTCCCCCTCCCTTTATCTGTATTCCCCAGTATTTTGTTTCTGAATACCACCCCCTTCAGCGTGTTTGCCCTCCTATATCACCCCTCCCCTTTCTCTTTTTCCCCTTTTCCCTTCCCTTCCTTTTGTTAGTTCCCCTTTTGTCCCCCATTCCCCCTCCCTTTCTCCATCCCCCTCCCCTTTTCCGCTTTTAATCATTGAAAGGTTAGATTTTTTTATGTTAACTAAGTATGTGTAAGTTGACTTTAAGCCAAGTCTGATGAGAAGAAGATTCAGGTATTTCTCATCTGCTCCCTTCTTCCCCTCTATTACCATAGGTATTTTGTACCTTTTAGTGTAATGAGATTTACCCTATTCAATCCCCTCCCTCCTCCAGTCTCCTTCCTGTCCCTCTTTTTAAGGAGGCAGTGTTTTTTAGATCATTCTATCTGAGTCATAGAAAATTCTGATTATCTGTCACTTCTAGCTAATGTACATTCTGTCTAATAGAGTTAACAGTCTTGAGAGTTATTAGTCTTTCTCCCCAGTGTGGTTAAAGCCGCTTATATACCATTGGATAGCAGTCTCATGGATAGGCCATGAATGTCCATCAATTCTGGCTAAGTATATTCTCTCTGCTAGAGTTAAAATTTCCAAGATTTATGAGAATCTTTTTCCCCATGCTAGAATATGGCCAGTTTCACATCAACTTATTGTATAGCAGTTTTTTAAACCCCCCCCCCCCCTTTCTTAACCTTTTCATGTGTCTCTTGAACCTCCTGTTTGATGACCAAATTTTCTATTTAGCTCTGGTCTTTTCATCAGGAATTTTTAGGATTCTTCCATTTCGTTAAATGTCCATCTTTTTCCCTGGAAGAGAAGGCTTAGCTTTGTGGGATAGTGGATTCTTGGCTGCATTCCAGGTTCCTTTGCTCTTCCAGGCTGCTCAATCCCTTAATGTTGATGCAGCCAGTTCCTTTGTAATCCTTACTGTGGCTCCTTGATATTTAAATTGTTTCTTTCTGGCTGATTGCAGGATTTTCTCTTTTATCTGATAGTTCTGGAATTTGGCCACAACATTCCTTGTTGTTTTCATTTTAGGATCTTTTTCTGGAGGGTAATAATGTATTCTTTCAATATCTACTTTGCCCTCTAGTTCCATGATATCAGGGCAGTTTTCCATCACTAGATCCTGTAATATTAAGTCCAGGCTTTTTTTCCTCTTCAATGTTCTCAGGAAGTCCAATAATTTTCAGGTTGCCCCTCCTTGACCTATTCTCAAGGTCAGTGGTTTTGCTGATGAGGTATTTTTACATTTTCTTCTATTTTTTCTATTGTTTAGTTTTGTTTAACTGGCTCTGGATGTCTCATGGAGTCATTAGTTTCTGCAGACTCCATCCTTTTTTTTTTTTAGAGAGGAGTTTTCTTCATTAACCTTATGCAACTCCTTTTCCAATTGGTCCATTTTACTTTTGAAAGAGCTTTCCATTTGAACAATTGAGGTTTGGAGAGAATTATTTTCTTTTTTGCATTTGCCCAATTGAGGATCTGAGAGAATTGCTATCATTTTGTATTTTTCCAATTGATGATGTGAGAGATTTATTCTCATTTTGTATTTGTCCAATTGTAGTTTTTAAGGATTTGTTTTCTTGTTGCAAGGTATTAATTTTCTCTCCCAAATTTTCCAGTTGATTTTTAATCTCCTTCCTTATTTCTTTAAGGAAGTCTTTCTGTGTTGAAGACCAGGTTGTATTCTCCTCAGAGGTTCTAGGTCTCTCTGAGTTAGGGTCATGCCTTTCAAGAATTTTTCTATGGATCTACCTTTCTGCTGACCCTTCTTCATTTTACTAAGACCTTGAGTTGGGGAGGGCCTTGTTCCCAGGGGCTTGGGATCACTAGAGGCTTTCCTCACTGAGTGCAATTTCTCTGGCTGGCCAGTAGGAAGTGCTGGTTGCTTTCTCTGGAGTCTCTGTGACCTTGATTGAGGCCTTCTCCCTTTGCTTGAAGGGAGGAGCTGGAGCTAATGAGTCCTTTTGCCTTCAATCAATGGTGCCCTTTGCCCTTGTCTGAGGTCATTCCTCTCTGGGTTGTCAGCTGGGCTGTTTCTTTTGCTCACACACCTGGGCCTGAAGCAGAAGTAGTCTGCTATTGTTTGTTCTGGGAAGAGGCCTCAGCAGCAATAGAGGCATGGACTCAGAGTTCCTCAGACCAGAGGAGCCCAGGGATGGTGTGTCCACAGCTATCTTGCAACGCAGCTCTCCCCTACCCTGTTGGCAAGCTCCAGAGGGTCACCAAGCCCCTGCTCCCTAGTTGACTCAAGCCCCTGCCGTCTAGCCCCACCGCTGATCCAGCAGGTGCAGTTCTCAGGCCCTCAGACTCCCTGACTCCAATTCAGCTGCTAATCTTGCTGATTCAGGGCTGATCCGCCCTCTGTGCCCAGACTCACTGGCCCGAATTCATCCAGTGCTGCTGAGGGAGGCAAATCCTGAGGTAGATGTTCTTTCTCCTGGCTTTTCTTTCTGGGTTTTGTGGGTTGGATTTCTTTTAAGAGGTTGGTTTCATATGATAGATGGGGAAAGATCAGGAGACTTAAAACTGTGCCTGTCTTTTCTCTGCCATCTTGGCCAGAAGTCAGCATTAATATTGTTAAGAATTTTTACTGCTCATTTCACATATAAGGACTGATTGTTAGCATAGTATTTTTATGTCCACATATCCTAATTTTCTAATATTCAAATTTCTTGAGAATATAGACTTTGATTGTATTTGAACAGAGTTAACCATATAGCACTAATAAGTTTAGTCTTTGCAGACCAACTTTTTTTTCCCATTGCCTTTTATATGTTCCAAATTAGACTAGTTTAATAAATAAACCATAGTTTGAAAAGAGAATTTCTAATAGATATAATGTATCTTTTTGATATTTATTAATGAAAGTAGCATCATGATATTAAGTGTACAATGGAGAAAATAATTTATTACAGAATTATGACCAAATTCACATTCTTAGTCAATGTTTTGTCTGGTAAACCATATCCTTTTTATTTGAGGATATATATCATGAGAAGTAACAATGAAAACTCTTTAAAACCCAATATATCTTCATTTTATCCATTCTCTGTATCACTATCATAGCTTAGTCCTTTATTACCTATTTGACTCTCTGCTCCAATTTATCCTGCATAGCCCCACCAAGTCAATCTTTGTATAGCATAGTTTAATCATGCCCTTTCCCAGCTCAGAACCCTCCAAGGTCCCTACTAGCTGATACCAAGATAATTTTCCTTATTTATTTTCACACATATATCCTTTTCTTCAGTCAAATATCACTTGTTCTAAATGATGGCTAAACAGCACTTATTCTGTATGTCTTGTCTCTTCTGCTAGATTGTAAACTCCATGTGAGCAATAGTTTAGTCTTATTTATTGTTATATTCTCCAGAGTCTTCTTTAGGGTAACATTCATTAGATTTAATTTAACTATTTGTTGAATTAATAGACAAATATATAAATTTATGGAATTGATGACTTATAAAATATATCTTTTATTCACATTAAGTGAATTATGTATACATTAAGTAGCTTTTACCTAAAAAAATTCTTCTAAGCAATTTTTAAAAATTTTACTTTTATTATATATATATATATATTTCAGTGCAAATAAATAAAATAAGATTAAAATTATGAGGTTATATTTGATGAAATTATTAACTGTGTTGAATGGCTAGGTGATTTTCTCTTGTACTTAGGATTATGAAATCTAAGTGTCAATAAAGGGAGAGGTGGATATCTTCATTTACCACATTAGGATGATTAGCTTCAGAGTTTAAAAAATGTTTAATACTATTTTTCTACAGAAGATGTTACACACCTATCAAAATTTATTTATTATTCTTGCATTCCTTATCTGTTTTCCAGGATGGAGTAGGGGTAGATGAAAAGCTGTCTTTAAGGCGAGTAGCTGTGGTTGAAGATTTCTTTGATATTATCTATTCCATGCATGTGGAAACAGGGCCTAATGGAGAACAAATCAGAAAACATGCTGGACAGAAGAGAACATACAAAGCAGTAAGTAAAAGAAAAAAGCATATGAAATATCTCATATATATATTTATAGAGTGTACATTAAGTATTTAAATCTTTATATCCATATGCCATAGATTATAGCCAAAGTATGCATAGCTTTAACTACAAAATCTATGCTTTATTATGTCCCTATAGAACATAAAGTTAAGTATTATATTATGAACAGATGAAACCTGCTTATATTACCCTGACATTCCTGCAAATATATTATTTTATTTTGGAAGCTTCAACAATGACTACAACCAATGCACAATGGGATAGTATTAGGTATCATTACAATGCATATCATTTTTGGATAGTATTTGTATTTTAGAGTGAAATTTTTAAAGTCTTCACAAGAAAAAAAAATGTGAACAACTGATTTAATATACTGTCAATTGAACAGAGAAATAATCTATTCTGCTATTAGGAAATTATAAATAATCTTGTCCAATGATATTTCTAGGTCTACCCAGATACTTTTGTTCAATTTTTAAAATTTATTTAAGCTATTTTGTTATGAAATTAGATTTATCAAATTCACATCTTTCTATAAACATTTCTTTGACTTTTTAAAAGAGGTACAAAAACATAAATCTGTAAGTTTCTATTGTGAAAAAATATATTTTATGGAAAAAATGAAAAAAACTTGTGCTTGATCCATAATTAATGGGCCTTTGTTTTTGGCTACTGTTAACTTCATTATTTTCAATTATATTGATATATAATATCAGCCTGGATGCATTTTTTCTTTACAGATACAGAAAAAAGTGTGAAATGTTCAAAGTTTCAAATACAGGTACTTTTGTTTGAAAATTAGCTACTGAGCATAAGAAATAGCTTCTTTTCCATAACTATTTTTTGCTATATTGCTAGGGTCATATCAAGTCTTTAGAGTTGCATAATAACCCTCAATATATATTGTATTTATTCCCTTATCCCCACAGTTTTGTTTCCTGGCTGTTTCCAAATTGCATGGTATTTGGGCAGGCACTATAGCAACTTTTCTCACTTAATTCTGCCAAATCAACATCATTTTTACCTATCTTAAAGAGATTTTCTATCATTATTAATGATAGTTGCTCAACTTTATTTAATATTTTGATATAAACTAATATTCATTGAACACACTAATTTTGACTTATCCTTTAAGCCAGGCTTAATACCTGATCATCATTAGAAAAGAATAAATACATTTATCTACATATCTTACTAATTATACATTTTTAAGGTATTTCACTTGTATGAAACAGATGTGTGAATTTTAAGTTTCAGTGAGACTTTTCATCAATGGAATACCAAAATACAATATTTTAATTAAACTAAAAACCTGCCTTTTTTTGCACAATGATATGTTATCCAGTATACAATATGTACTAAAAGCAATTTTTATAGTTTAGTCTTTGAATATCTCTATTAAAGACTTTTTATTGTTGAAGTAATCTGCCTTAATAATATAGTCAAATGTCTCTCTTTATGTAATTCAATATTAGTTTTCTTATAGGATTTTATGGAGAGAATGTGATCCAGGGTACATTAAATGCATCCTTTAAATTACTTTATTATAAATTTTCATTTTAATATTATGTAGAATATTGTTTGAATTATTTTATTCAATAAACAATTTGAGTATAAGCAGCATCTTAAGCTTGGTGTATTCCCTGATGAGAATGTATCTTGAACCCAGTTTAAATTTGAACCTCTCCCAACTATCTCCTGTTACCTTTCCCAGAATGCATTTATTCCTCCCTGTAACTATTTTTATCTCTTTCTAACATTGTCAAAGTTCCTATTCCTTTGCTTTGTAGTATATTTATATTTTATCCCAGTAGTGTGGGTTTTCCATTTCATGTATCAATAATTAATTATAGAATCAGTTTTACACAGAAAACAATGTACATCCTCTGGAGCAATATGTTCAATTAATAGACAAAATTATACAATTTTTGAAAGAGCTATCAAGAACCTAATTGACCCCAACCTGTTAAGTCTAAGTTATTTTCTCTAAGAATTATTGTCATTATCAAAGACATTGATGGAGTATACTGGATAGCTAAAATTTCTTTTGAATTTTATCATTGCAACTCATAGAACAATCTCCATTCTATTATTTTCTTCTCTCCTTCATTCTTCCTCTTCCTTTCACTTCAACAACAAAAAATACTCTTAATCAAGTGATTAATCACTAGTGTAATATATTCATTTTAATATTATAGTCAATTTATCCTCTATATTCTTGCATATCAAATTTTGCATATCTTGTCACTGTGAAGGAAATGGTTTTTATGTTGCCTTAATATGGGAATGCCATTTAGTTTTATATAGCTGCAAGATGTCATTCCCTGAAATATCTAGGTGTTGTACAGGTTACACTTATTTTTACCATGATATGAATTTAGGTCTCTGCCTTCTATTTTGCTTTTCTGAAAGTCCTCATAAAATGACACATTTGAGGGGGAAAAAAAGGCTATCTGATCCAAAAAAATTACATATTCATACTTTTTTCACTATGATATCATCTTTTGCTTTTAATATATGTGAATATATGCTACTTATTTAATGATCATATATACAAACATGTCACATATAAAATATTCCAGTAAAGTCAACTCTTGACTCTACAGTAATTAAGGGGTAACAACAGTATGGGTAGCTTAAAACTGCATTTAATAATGAAAAAATTCCCAAATACACTTGTTTAGGGGCTTGGGATATTTTTGTCTCTAAAAGTGAACCTTGAAATTTTTGATTATTTAGGATTTTATTTGAAAGAAAATAGTAAAATCATAGTATCAAAATCTACCCAAAAAGGAACTGTGACATTTTACAATTTACCAGTCCTTATAATTGCTAAATCTTTCCTGCAACTAACACATGTGGGAGTAGACCTCTTTCTCTTAGCTCTCTTCCCCAGGCTTAGTAGATCTGATACCTATCAAAATCCCTTTAGAACTGAGATTGTTTAAATATTTGGGTTTTAAAGGTGCTCTTGCTAAATGCAAAGTGAAAGTAGACAATGGTAGTAGAACAAGTAATTAAGTAGAGATGTATGTGTTGTTTCCCTAGCAAAGAGCAAGTAACTAGCAGAATATCACAAGTGAAAATAATATTTGCCATTGATAAGCCAAAATATGAACAAATGTGAATGATAGATCATATATTTGCTTATGTGCAAAACTGCTTATTAGGACACTTATTCATGAAAGTAACAATAAACTACAGTGCATGGATGGGCCAATGAAGCAGTTTAAAAAGCAATTGTTATTGCAGTTGTAGTCAACTATGTTACCATGACTCAAAATGTGAATGATAAGGATATTGCCAAACATTAACCCCTCATTCTTAGGGAAGTCAGACCCCTTTGTTAAATTAGAAAAACCACAATTTAGCTTAATTTCTGTTCATTTTCTAAGTGGAAATTGATGTCTTCCCTGAATTGGTGAGTAGGAAAACAGAAGTTCAAATCTTATTGTTCCTGGAAGCCTTTGCTTCTTTCCAGAAGAAATTGAAGTAATTTATTTGGCATCTTCTCAATCCACATTGGGAACAAGGCTTTCCATGAAGAGGCCAAGGAAGAGACCAGTGAGGAGGAATGAGTGAAAGAAAAGAAATGAAGATGAAAATGGAGGCAGGGAAAAATACAAGGAAACAGGAGTAAGGTGTGAGACATGATATATTAAAAAGGACAAGATATAAAAAATGTAAGCAGAAGTTTCAAAATAGAAGGGATAAATGTGGTAGTATAAGAGAAAAAAAGTAAATTTGAGTTCAGGAAAAAAATCCCATGAAATTTGTCTATGATATTTGGTCCTGGGATTTGACTGTAATATTTCTGGAGGTTTTCATTTTTGGATTAATTTCTGAGAATACTAGAGTAGAGCACAAAGGTTTTCTATTGAGTAAGAGGGAATACATTCTAAGCATAGTGACAAATTGACAAGGTGGACTTACAATGAACATTTTCAAAAATGTCTACTTGCTCCATTAATCAGTTAATCATTAACCTTTATTAAGGACTTAGAATGTACTGGGCATTGTGCTGGTTTCTATCAGGCATTTTTCCAGTAAAGGTAGCATATTGAAGTTTGATGAGTCAGTTATTGATTTAAAGGAGACATTGCCCAGAGGCCCAATTTTGAAAGAGAATGAGACAACCTGCGCAATAGAGAGTGAATAACCATATGTACATATGCGTGTGTGGGAGACACTCAAAGCTCACTTGAGATTGAAAGAGTCAGCTAAGGGGTAAGAGAGAAGCACATGGGAAAATCAATTAATGCAAAATTTTTATTTCACTTAAACTATTCCGAGAGACTTAGAATGAAGGATCTTAGGATCAAAATCAAATGATGAAAAGGACAGCAGAGAAGTCAGAAAAGAATAACTGGACATGAGAAGAGTTGATAAATAGAAAGAAGATAGACTGTAGAACTTGGAGATACGAATTCTGCCTCCAGCAGTTAACCACATGTGTTAGCCTAGGAACATCATGTGTCCTCCTTGAGTGTTAATTTTCTCTTGGGTATAATGAGTACAAAAATAGCACCAATACTTCTCACGGTTATTGGTAAAATAAAATGAGATAATATGTGTGAAGTCCTTTGAAAGCATTAAAAAGTTGTATAGATGTAAGCAATTATGACCTTTATTAGAATTGAGGGGAGGTGAGGAAAGCTTTACCCTTGACCCTTTCCATGGCTCTTCTTTGTTTTCTAGATTTTGTAATTGGAAATGGAATTGGAAGTATTTCCCAGGAGCAGCTAGGTGGTGCAGTGAATAGAGCACCAGCCCTGGAGTCAGGAGGACCTAAGTTCAAATTCAACCTCAGACACTTAATAATTACCTAGCTGTGTGACTGTGTGCAAGTCACTTAGCCCTACTGCCTTGCAAAAACTAAAAAAAAAAATGTATTGCCCAGTTAAGTTACACTTATTCTGGGTCTTTATCTGGTATTCTCCATTTGTAAGAGAGCTCAAAAGTTATACTAGAAGATAGAATTAAAACTATTAGTCATTATTTACTACTGAAGGCAATATAATGAAAAATTGTGACTTTTTGATTATAATTCTTTAAAAAGTTAAAAACTTTCAGATCCTCTACCATATAGCATCCTAATTTTCTTTCCTTTTATGGCTAAACTTGAGAATGACATCAGCAATGGATTCTTTTACTTTCATGTGTGTGTGTGTGTGTGTGTATGTGCCTGTGTGTGTATATATAATTTGTTTTCCAATTATATACAATAGTAGTTTCTACCAATCATTTTTTATGAAGTTTTGAATTTTACAATTTCTCCCTTTGCTCCTCCCTCCCCCAATAGAAGGGAATCTGATAGTCTTTACATTTATTTCCATGATATGAATATATCAAAATCGAATGTGTTGAGAGTAAAAACATATCATTAAGGAAGAAAATATTATAGATAGAAAAATTACTTAATATAAAAGACAACTTTAAATATTGAAGATAATAATCTTTGGTCTTTGCTTAAACCCCACAATTCTTTCTCTGGATACAGATAGTGTTCTCCATTACAGATCCCCTAATCCCATTCTTCCTGATTTCTAATAGAACAATAGTCTTCCATTACATACATATAGCACAATTTGTTCAGCCTTTCCTCAACTGATAGACATGCTCCCAAATTTCCAATTCTTTGCCACTACAAACAGAGTTGCTATAAATATTTTTGTTCATGTGGGGTTGTTACCCTTTTTCATGGTCTCTTCAGGATATAGACCCACCAGTAGTGATATTGATGGATCCATGGGTATAGACATTTTTATTATCCTTTGGGAATTATTCTGAATTGCTGTCCAGAAAGGTTGGATCTCCTCCAACACTGATCATTATCCTTTCTGGTCATATTGGTTAATCTGAGAGGTGTGAGTTGATACTTTAATGTTGATGCTTTAATTTGCATTTCTCTATTCAGTAACGATTTAGAACAATTTTTCATATTACTAGAGATAACTTTGATTTCCTTGTCTGAAAATTGGCTTTACATATCTTTTGACCATTTGTTAATTGCCAAATGACTTTTTTGGTAAATGAATTTGATTCAGGTCTCTATATATTTTAGAAATGAGTCCTTTGTCAGAAACATTAGTTGTAAAAACTTGTTTCCCAATTTATTATATCCTTTTTGTTCTTGGCTAGAGTGGTTTTGCTTGTGCAAGAGGTTTTTAATTTAATGCAATCAAATTTATCCAGTTTGTTTTTTATATTGTTCTCTATCTATTCCTTGGTCATAAACAGCTCTACTTTCCATAGATCTGATGGATAAACTATTCTTTGTCCTCCTAATTTGCTTATATATTGTCTTTTATGTCTAAAATCTGCATCCATTTTGATTTTGTCATGGTATAGGGTGTGAGATGTTGATCTAATCCTAGTTTCTGCCATATTATATTCCAGTTTTCCCAGCAGTTTTCATGGAAGACTGAGTTCTTATCTCAGAAACTGTACTCTTTAGGTTTATCAAAATTTTCTACTGTCTCTTTTCTACCCAATCTATTCCAATACTCTGTTTCTTAGCCAGTACCAGACAGTTTTAATGACTGATGTCTTATAATATAATTTTATATCTCATAAGGCTAAGGTGCCTTCTTTTGCATTTTTTCATTAAATCCCTTAAGACTCTTGACTTTTTGTTTCTCCATATGAATTTGCTTACAATTTTTTTCTAGTTCAGTAAAGTATTTTTTTGTAAGTTTGATTGGTATGGCATTAAATAAGTGTTTTAATTTAGAAAAAAATTGTCATTTTTATTATATCAATTAGGTCTATCCATGAGCACTTTGCCCAGTTATTTAGATCTGATTTTATTTGCGAAAAGTGTTTGCTTAGAGCTTCTGTTTTCTTGTTTTCTTAGACTTTCTGAGTCTGCCTTGGCAGGCAGACTGCCAATTATTTAATGTAGGCTGATGTTATTTTTTTTTTGCAAGACAGTGGGGCTAAGTGACTTGCCCACAGTCAGACAACTCAGTAATTATTAAGTGTCTGAGGCCATCTGATGTTATTTTAAATGGCTCTTCTCTTTCTAACTCTTGCGGCTGTATCTTGTTAGTAATATATAGAAATGCTGAGGATACATGAGAGTTTATAACTTTTCTAAAATTGCTAATTTTTCCAGTAGTTTTTTAGATGATTTGCAAAGAGTGAGAGTTTTGTTTCTTCCTTCCCAATTTTAATTCCTTCAATTTCTTTTTCTTCTCATATTGCTGAAGGTAACATTTCTAATACAATATTGAAAAATAGTGATGATAATGGGCAACCTTGTTTTACCCTGATCTTATGGGAAATGCTTTTAGGTTATCCCCATTACATATAATGCTTGTTGATAGTTTCAGATAGTTACTGCCTATCAATTTAAGGAAGCATACATTTATTCCTATACTCTCTAGTGTTTTTAGTAGAAATGGATGCTATATTTTGTCAAAGGTTTTTTCAACATCTATTGAGATAGTCATATTATTTCTGTTGGATTTGTTATTGATATAATCAATTGTGCTGACAATTTCCCTAATATTGAACCAACCTTATATTCCTGGAATAAATCCTGCTTAGTTATAGTGTATTATCCTAGTGATAATTTCCTGTAATTGCTTTGCTAATATTTTTTTTAAAAATTATAATCCATATTCATTAGGGAAATTGGTCTATAATTTTCTTTCTCTGTTTTGACTCTTCCTGGTTAAGTATCAGCACCATATTGGTGTCACAGACAGAATTAGAACAGAGTTCTATCTTCACTTATTTTTCCACATAGTTTATATAGAATTAGAACCAATTGTTCCTTAAATGTGTGATAGAATTCACTTTTTTTCTTAAGGAGTTCATTGATAGCTTGTTGATTTTCTTTTACTGAGATAGGGTTATATAGGTATTTAATTTCTTCTTCATTTAACCTGAGCAATTTATATTTTTGTAAATATTCATCCATTTCACTTAGATTATCAAATTTATTGGTATACAATTGGACAAGATAGTTCCAAATTATTACTTTAATTTATTTTTCATTGGTGGCAAGTTCACTTTTTTGATTTTTGATACAAATATTTGGTTTTCTTCTTTCTTTTTTTAAAAATGAAATTAACCAAAGGTTTATCTATTTTTATTGATTTTTTCATAAAACCAACTCTTGCTTTTATTTATTAATTCAATAATGTTGTTGCTTTCAATTTTATTAATTTCCCCCTTTATTTTTTAATTTCTAATCTGATATTTCAATGGGGGTTTTTAATTTGTTCTTTCTTTAACTTTTTTATTTGCATGCTCATTTGATTGATTTCCTCTGTCTCTATTTTATTCATGTAAGCATTTAGAGATATAATATACCCTCTAACGACTGCTTTGACTGTATCCCATAAGTTTTGGTATGTTGTCTCATAATTGTCAGTGTCTTAGATAAAATCACTAATTCATTTGAGGTAAAGAACAGATCACGTGAGTGAAGAACTGTAATAAGTAAAGGATTGGTGTGTTTTTTGCAAGATAAGTCCCATGATTGGCTACTGTGAGAAGAGTGGAATGTGACTCATCTTTCCATTTTCATACTTTTCAGAAATTCATGTCATGCTCCCTTTAGGTTTATGTTTAAATTCAGCTTTAGAGACTCCTGGGGGAGACAATATCTCCTAGTAGCCAAGTCAAACCCTTTCCTCAGTCCTCATTTTTATTGACTCCATTTGCAGCCTTTGACACTGTTGATCACATTCTCCTCCTTGATATTCCTTTATCTTTAGGTTTTTCAATGTACCATTTTCTCCTGATTCTCCTCCTACATATCAGACTGCTCCTTCTTTGCCATCTTTGCTTCATTTTCATGAAGATAATTCCCTCTAACCCTAAATAAGTCTAAGATTTTTGTCCTAAGTCCTTTTCTCTTTAAATTACTTCATTACTTTGTGATATCTTCAGATCCCATGGATTTAATTACCATCTCTATGCTGATTCTCATATGTACCTCTCTATTGACCTCTAATCTCACATCTTCAAGTGCATTTCAATTATGAACTGAATGTATAGTAGACATCTAAAACTCAATGTATCAAAATTTGAATTCATTTTCTTCTCTAAACCCTTCCCTCCTCATCTTCCTTATTACTATAGAGGGCAACATCATCCTCCCAGGCTATCAGACTCACAACCCAGCAACCACACTTGATTTCTCATCTTTCATCCCCGTATTCAATTTTTTTTGTTAAGCTCTGTCAATTTCACTTCTACAACATTTCTCATAAATAACCCCTTCTAACCTTTGACACTGTTACCTGGTTCAGTCTATCATCACTTCATGCCATCTACCTAATTCAAATCTCTCCTCACTCCAATCTAGCCTCCATTCACCCACCAAAGTGATTTTATTAATAGTACAGGTTTGATCATGACACTCACTACTCAATAAATTACAATGAATTCCTTTTGCTTCCAGGATCAGCCACAAAATGCTCTGTTTTGGTATTCAAAGTCACCTTTATTACCTAACCTCTTTCTCCCTTTCCAGTCTTCTTATATCCCACTCACCAACATATATCCTAAAATCCAATGATACTGGACTCCTGGTTGTTTTACAAAAATAAGTGAAGGAAGGAAGGAAGGAAGGAAGGAAGGAAGGAAGGAAGGAAGGAAGGAAGGAAGGAAGATGGAAGGAGGGAAGGAGGAAGGGAGGGAAGAAGGGAGGAGGGAAGGAAGAAAGAAAGGAAGAGAGAGAGAGAGAGAGAGAGAGAGAGAGAGAGAGAGAGAGAGAGAGAGAGAGAGCTCTATCTCTTTACCTACCCTTGAATAATTGCAGTGCTTTCCCTCTTCATCTTTGCCTACTGACCATCCTAGCTTCATTTTAGTCTCAGTTAAAATCTCTTCCACAGTCCCTTTAGTTCTAGTGCCTTTCTTTTGTTAATTATTTCCTATTTATCCTGAATATAGTTTGTTCCTTCTTGCTTGTTTGCTATCATCTCCATTTGTTTACTTCCTATCTCCTCCATTAGACTGTGAGTTTCTGGACAGCAAGGGTTGTCCTTTACCCCTTTTTATATCCCAGCTTTTAGCACAGCAGTAGGTGGTAAATAAATGTTTATTGACTTACTGACTGCTTCTCAACTTTATCCAAAAGTTCTGAAATTGTGATTGGCTTTATCAAGTAGTGCAATGCTATAGATTTGCCTTTCCCTAAAGTACAAATGAAGTACTGGCCTTGAAACCAGAAAGACCTGAGTTTATGCCTTTGCAACTGAAACATGGGGTAGCTAGGTGGTTCAATGAATAGCATGCTGGGTTTGTGGCAGGAAGATCAGAATTAAAATCTGGTCTCAGGCACTTATCAGTTGTGAAACCCTGGGCAAGTCATTTAATCTTCTTTGTCTCAGTTTCCTTATCTGTAAAATGTGCTGGAGAAGGTGATGGCAAAATATCTTTGCCAGTAAAACCCCAGATGGGGTCATGAAGAACTGGACAGGACTGAAAGGACTCGATAAATATAATAAAACAAGTTGGAAAGATATTTGCTCAGTGTTATCCTGAGCTGATCTTATCATCTCTTAATGCTGGAGGCAACTTTCTAAGACTATATGTAGAGAAGTTGTTAACCTATCTTCTTAGTAGTAGCAGTATCCTTATTGAGAATCTCCTTACATCAGTGAAGCCTTATGTCTAATTTGTATCCCTAAAATACATTTAACTTTGACCTGGATGTGATATATTATATCATTCATTCATTCACATATTGATTTATTGTTTCTTTTCTGTTGTCTTTATCTTATATCTTAATGTTCTAACCAGTTCCTTATTTTAAGTTGCTACAAGGTTGAGGCTGGGTTTATGACCTCTTCTTTTAGTGATGGCTTTATATCATTTGTAGGTCATGCATGGAGGGCCCAGAAGACCCCATCAACCAAATATACTTCTTTCTGTCATAATGCCTCGCATTCTGCCATCATAAATTCATTTCTTTGAGTCAAAGTAATATTTGCTGCCTCTTTAAAAACATAAATGCCAATAAGAGGAATAACATTCAACTAGAGGTGAAAATAAGTTTAATAGTTGAAATTTTAGGAGTTGAATTTTTTTAAGGTTTTGAACGTTGTTGAAAGAACAAAAATTCATTTGTATAATTACTTATCTCCACAACAACTAACTAATGTCAGGGATTAGAAAGAATGGGATTTTTGTTAGTGAGCATTGAAAAAAAGGAGAATTTTGGAGAAGGAGGGTATGACTTAGAGACAACTTAGGTAGTGCACCAAAATGATGAATGCTGAGGCAGCCAAGAAACTACTATAACTGAGTAAGTCTCAATTAATCATCCAGTTTAAATACACACATGTATACAATACAAAATTAATTATATATATATATATATAAATGCATAATGAAAATTAATTTTGTGTATACATATACCATATATAATCTCATATGTAATTTTTTCCACAACATTCCTTTTACCAAGTATCTATTTAGATAAATGTTGTTCACTATCTCCTTCCATGGCTAGGTAAACTATTAGGTAACATGTCTGCATACAAAGTGATTGCTCCTATCAACATAAGCCAGAGAACATGGATACTCTTTTCTTCCCTGAAGACTCAGTAGAACCATCTTGCAAAATATTTCCTGGGGGCTCAAAATTAAATTTTATGCTAGTGCCTTGAGGCTTCTACCTTTTTGACAGCTACAACATAATATGAAAAAAATGTTGCATATAGTATTTGAGAATGAGATCAAGAAAATATTCTGTGGATATCTTTCATATTTGTTTCAGGAAATACTTTGACACAATTTTTCCTCATGTGACAACTTTTGAAATGGAGCAATTATATTTCTTTCTCTCTTTCCAGATGTTTACTTCCCCCCAAGCAACATATCATAGATGGATTTCTCTCGTCTCCATATTACAGTTATATTCTTAAGTTTTAGGTCAAATTTATATTATTTATTTGGGATCTCTAGTTCAATTTGATTGTTTCCAGTACTTTTGTCATTGTTAAGTTATCTGAAGTCATAGATTTTATGCAAGTAGCACATTCTATGATCGTTTAAATATATATCTCCTTTAGGACAAGGAGTGTTTTTCATTTAAATTAATCTTTATATCCCAAGCACATAGTACAATGCCTTACAAATAGAAGGCAAACAATATATTATTTTTTAATTGAACAACTGCACACAATTGGTAGTACCCAAGGCATCTCTTTCTCCATATCTAATATTAGATCTAGACATTAAGCACACAGCATTAAATTGCACTTACAGGTTAGGACAAGCCTATCATGTTAAATGACTAAATAAAATGAACATAATCAGACTGTATACTGTATCAGATATGTAGACCTTCTCAGGGGGGGAAAATTAAAATTTAGTGTCACAACAATTAAGTTTGTTAATGAAGTAGTATTAAAGCAATGTAAAACGCTGGTTTGTTGATGTCAATCACTTCATTATTTCATGAAGGTCTAGATAGAGTCATCAAAGAGGAGAAAAACATTTAAATCACTAGTCTTATGATCCTCAGAAATTGGCTGTTGGGAACCTGAGTGACAAGAGAATATATAAAATTTAAAACTGTGAGAGTGAAGTCATAAGAAGAATGGGTGAAAGTATAATACAACCAAAACTTTCCTCAGCTAACATACATAGCTGCCACCCCTAACTCATACGTATTTTAATTGGACAATACCTTTTAAATATTTTGTTAAATTTCATTTGATTTTTCAGGTAATCAGATAACTCAGGGTTTTGTGTACAAACTGGTTTGAACGAGCTTGGGTTTGAACACTCTTGGGAGTGTTTTTTGGATGAGCATGACCCTGGAACCATAGAACTGGAGGCAGCAGCAGGGATAATTCAGTCCAATTCCCTCATTTTACAGATGAAGACAGTGAGGTTAAGTGGTTTGCCTGATATCTTGCAGTTAATGGCAGATTCATTGGAATTATATTCTTTTAAGTCATTTATTATATTATAGTTTTGAAATTTAAAAATACACCTTTGCGTTATTTTGAAGTTTACCTAAAATAATCTTTTAAAGAACTAACTCTTCAAAATTAATATGAAAATAGCCAGGATCCAGTAGTTTAATGAATTGGGATTTTAGTTCTTTATAGGGAAGGAGGTCTGAAACTAAGAAAGGGAATTATTTTTTGTGAAGTGGTATTTGAAGGAAGTGTTATTATAAGTCACTTATTGTATTAGATAGGGAGAGAATGACTCTGCATACGATTAAATTTTATATTTGATCATCCATGACACCAATATTATATACTTAAATCCTTATGTCTTCAAACATTCATGATTTCCAGAACAGAATATGTTAACAATGAATGGTGTTCTATAATGATAATGATGATGATGATGATGATGATGATAATAATGATACAGTTATTTAAGGTTTGTAATGCATTTTACATATTTTATGTACATAGTAACTCTAGAAGATAGCATTATTATCTGTCTTTTACATTTGAAGATACTGAAGAAAACAGAGAATAGTTGACTTGCCTAAAGTCATGCAACTAGTGTCTGAAGTAAGATGTAGATTTAGTTATTTCTGATTCCAAATGCAACATTTTTTACCAAATAGGCTACCCAGTTGCCTAAATGGATTTTGTTTTAGTAGAGTAAATAGATAATAACTTGTTGGCATATAATCTACTTCTTTATTTATAGCAGCTCTTTTTAGTTTTTTTGCAAGGCAATGGGGTTAAGTGGCTTGCCCAAGGCCACACAGCTAGATAATTATTAAGTTTTGAGGCTGACTTTGAACTCAGGTTCTCCTGACTCCAGGGTCAGTATACCACCTAGAGTCCCTATAATCTACTTTTTTAATAAGCATTTTTATATTTTAAGTGAATCTGTAGAGTCAGTTATCTTGACAACATATCAGAAAAAAATTGCCTTACTTGTCACAATAAACTAATTATAAACCTTCACTTGTTATGAATCCAATAATTTGTCTGTAATCAATTATACTAAAGAGATATCACATTCTAATGCCATCCTTTTTAAGAATCTAATATTTCTAATAACATCTGTAAATGGTTATAATATAAATATAATTCAGAAATTATGATAACACAAGATAAGCTTGTTCTAACATGTAACAAGATTTAATTTTATGTGTAGATTTAACAAAAGATATAAAACAAGAAATACACGTTTTTGGATATTAGAAGTTGTATACAAGGGGCACCTAGGTGGCACAGTGGATAGAGCACCGGCCCTGGAGTCAGGAGTACCTCAGTTCAGATCTGGCCTCAGACACTTAATAATTATCTAGCTATGTGACCTTGGGTAAGCCACTTAAACCCCATTTGCCTTGCAAAAAAAAAACCCTATAAATAAAAAAGTTGTATACAAATACATATTTTACTAACATTTACTACTCTCTATTCTAAACACTGTTATTACCTTCAAGTTCATAAAGGACTTCAAGTCCATAAGTCATTTCAGGGTTTAGTTTTTTTTTATTTTAAACCTATATTTATTTCCAACACTATTTTATTTTTCCAAATACATCTTATGAAAGTTTTTCAACATTCATCCATATTCATATGTATATTTTTAGGCTACAAAATTCCCTTCCACCCTCCCTTCCCATTCCTCTCCTCTCAGCAGCTGACACCAAATATGCATTTGTGTTAAACATGTTTACAGATTAGTCATTTTTGGTGTAAAGCATTAGGATTAAGGACAAGAAATACATAAGAAATATTTTTTTAAAAAGTGAATGTAGTGTATATTGGATCCTAAAGGTTTTGTTGTTCTTCCTTTGGATGGGGACATCATTGTCCATAGCTGGTTTTGTCCTAGCTCTCTGAACTGCAGAGGGCAGCTGCATCCATCAGAGTTGATCATCTCACAATGTTGATGTTAATGCATACATTGTTTTCTTGGTTCCACTCCCTTCACTCATCCTCAGATCCTGTAATTCATTCTAAGAGTCTCTAGAGTCCAACCCTTTATGGTTTCTTATAGTACAAGAGTATTCCAAAATATTCATGTACATAACTTGTTCAATCATTCCCCAATTGATGAGCATCCCCTCAATTTCTAATTCTTTGACACTACAAAAAGAGCTGCTATGAATATTTTGGAACATGTGGGACACTTCCCATTTTTTATGTTTTGCTCTAGATATAAGCCTAAAATTGGAATTGCTGGATCAAAGGGTATGACTAGTTTTATTGCTCTTTGAACATAGTTCCATATTGCTCTCTAGAATGTTGGATCAGTTCACACCTCCACCAGCAATGCATTAATATACCAGTCCTCCCACAATCTCTCCAACATTGATCATTTTCTTTTTTTTTCTTATCTTAGACCATCTGATTGTTGTCAGATGATGCCTCTCAGCTGTTTTAATTTACATTTCTCTAATCATTAATGGTTTGGAGCATTTTTATAAGATCATATATATATATATATATCTTTAATTTCTTCATTTGACAACTCTGTTTTCATATACTTTGACCATTTATCAAATGGGAAATGACTTGTAACTTATAAATTTGATATCACTCTCTATGTATTTTAGAAAAGAGAACTCCTATTTGTGAATATTGCTTCCCAGCTATTAGTGTAAAACCTTTTAATTTAATATTGCCATAATAATTAATTTTACAATTTATAATGTGCTCTCCTTGTTTGTTAATAAATTTGTCACCTTTCCATAGATCTGACAGAGTATTTCTTGGTCTATTGATTTATCTATAGTGTCACCCTTTATGTCTAAATCCTGTACCCATTTTGACCTTATTTTATTATAGGGTGTGAGTTGTGGGTCCATGCCTAGTTTTTGCCATACTATTTTTCCAATTTTCTCAGCAATTTTTGTCAAATATTGATTTCTTATTGCAGAAGCTAATGTTTATGTATTTGTCAAACAGTAGATTACTACAGTCATTTATGTTGTTTCTTTCGAACCCATCCTAATCTATTGCTACATTACTCTAATTCTTAACCAGTATTGGGCAGTTTTCATGACTGTTGCTTTATAGTATAGTTTTAGATCTGGTAGAGATGGGCCACCTTCTCTTACATTTTTTTCCCAACGTTTCCCTTACTATTCCTGACCTTTTGTTACTCCAAATGAATTTTGTTTCTGTTTTTTTTTTTTCTAGCTCAGTAAAATAATTATTTGGTAGTTTGGTATGGCACTGAATAAGTATTTTAATTTGGGTAGAATTGTCATTTCAATTATATTATCTCAACCTAACCATGAGCAACTGACATTTTCCCACTTATTTAGATATGACTTTATCTGACTGAAAAGTGTTTTATAGTTGTGTTCATACAGTTTCTGAATGTGTCTTAGGAGGTAGATCCCTAATTATTTAATGTTGTCTATAGTTACTTTAAATGGAATTTCTCTTTCCATCTCTTGCTCTTGAGCTTTGTTGTACATATAAAGAAATGCCAATGATCTATTTGGGTTTATTTCATATCCTGCTATTTTGCTGAATTTATTCATTGTTTCAAAGAGTTTTTTACATGTTTTTCTCAGGTGCTCTAAGTATACCCTCATATCATCAGCAAAGAGTGAAAATTGTGCTTCTTCATTAGCAATTCTGATTCCTTCAACTTCTTATTCGTGTTTTATTGCTAAAGCTAACAGTTCTAATACTATATTGAATAATAATGGTGATAATGGGAATCCTTGTTTCACTCCTGATCTTATTGGAATTACTCTGAGTTTATCCCCATTACATATAATATTTGTTGATGGTTTTAGATAGATACTGCTTATTACTTTAAGGAAAACTTCATTTATTCCTAAACTTTCTAGTGTTTTTAATAAGAATGGAGTTGTATTTTAGCAAATACTTTTTCAGCATCTTTTAAAATAATCATATGATTTTGGTTGATTTTGCTATTGATATTATGTTGAGAGTTTTCCTAATATTGAACCATCCCTGCCTACCTGGTATAAATCCTACCCGAGCATGGTGTATTATCCGAGTTAAAAAACTTGCTGTAATTTCATTGCTAAAATTTTATTTTATTTTTACATCAATGTTCATTTGGGAGATTGGTCTATAATTTTCTTTGTTTTGGTTCTTCCTGGTTTAGATATCAGCACCATGTTGGTGTCATAAAAGGAATTTTGCATTTTAAACTATTTTAAAAATAGTTTATGTAGAATAGGAATTAATTGCTCCTTAAATGTTTGGAAGAATCCAGCTATAAATCCATCTGGACCTGGAGACTTTTTCCTAGGGAGGTTTATTGACAGTTCCTTCAATTTCTTTTTCTGAAATGGGATAATTTAAGTATTTTTTCCTTTTCTGTTAATTTGGGCAGTTAGTGTTCTTGCAATATCCATTCATTTTATTCAGGTATCAAATTTATTGGCATACAGTACAGCAAAGTAGTTCTGAATTAACTCTTTAATTTCCTCCTCATTGGTGGGTAGTTCATTCACCCTTTTCATTTTTTGATACTGGTAATTTGGTTATCTTTTTCTTTATTTTTAATCACATTAACCAAAAGTTTATCAATTTTATTGACTTTTTAATAAAACCTACTCTTACTTTTATTTATTAGATAATGGATTTCTTGCTTTCAGTTTTATTAATCTCTTCCTTGATTTTCAGAATTTCTAATTTGATATTTAGTTGGGGATCTTTAATTTGTTCTTTTTCTTTTTTAGTTGCATACCCAGTTCATTGATCTCTTCTTTCTCTATTTTATTCATATAAGCATTTAGAAATAAAAAGTTTCCCCTCAAACTACTTTGACTGCATCCCATACAATTTATTATCGTGACTCAATATTATCATTTTATTGGATATAATTATTGATTACTTCTATGATTTGCTGTTTGATCCACTCCCCTAGTTCATGATCAATTATGATAAAGATGTCATGTCCTGCTGAGAAAAAGGTATATTCTTTTTTGTTCCTATCAAGTTTTCTCCAGAGATCTATCATATCTATGGTTTATAAGATTTAATCCACCTTCTTACCTTCCTTCTTGTTTATTCTGTGGTTAGATTTATTTAGTTCTGAGAGAAGGAAGTTAAGGTCCTCCATTATTAAATTTTTCTATCTATATCTCCTTGTAATTCACTCAGCTTTTCTTCTTGGAATTTGGATATCATACTACTAGGTGTATTCATGTTTAACAATGACACAGCATCATTACTTATAGTTTCTTTTAGGAAGATGTAGTTACCTTCCTTATGCCTTTTAATGATATCTATTTTTGCTTTTACTTTATCTGAGATCAGGATCACTACCTCTGACTTTTTTTTTTACTTCAGCAGAAGAATAATGTATTTTGCTCCATCCTTTTACCTTTACCCTGTGTTATCTCTCTGCTTCAAATATGTTTCTTATAAATAAAATATTGTAGGATTCTGATTTTTAATCCATTTTGCTATCTGTTATCTGGGACAGTTCATCCTTTTCACATTTACAGTTAAGATTACTAATTCTGTGTTTCCCTCCATGTTATCTTTCCCCATTTATATTTTTCTTTTTCTTTCCTCTTATTTCTCCTCACCAAAACTTTCTTATTTTTTGCCCTTTAAATTTTCTTTTAAAATTTAACTTTCAATTTATTTTCACTTATATTTTCACTTTCCCTTTTATCAGACCCTTCTTTCTGTATCTTTCCCTGTCACCCCCCCCCCGCCTTCCATGTAGAGCAGCATAGATTTTTAAACCAAAATGGAAATGCATCTTATTCCCTCTCTGTGCCAAATCTTTTGAATAGAATTTACTCAGTGTCTTCCCCTCTAAAATTATAAATCTTTTTGCTTCTTCAACTGGTGTAATTTATCACTCAAGTACTATTAATCAAGTATCATCAATCAAAGCTTGCTTAATTGATTGCTTGATAAGTTTGAGTGTTACTAGAGTATCATCACAGATTGATTGATTGATTGTTTGATAAGCAGTATTGTCTCAAAATCATTAAGTACCCTCCCCTTTTCATCTCATTAGAAGTATACTTTTCTTTTTTGTTAAGTGGCTTATTTATTTATTTATTTTTTAAATTTAATATTTATTTATTCTCATTTTGTACAATTTTTTACATTAATAAAATATTCTTGTTTAAGAGTAAACAAAATACCCCCTCCCCAAAAAATATAGACTCACTTGAGCAAAAAAGGGGAGAGAAAAAAATTAAAATTAAAATAAAAAATAATAGTAATAATTGTAGGTATGGCCAGGTGGCACAGTGGACGGAGCACCAGCCCTGGAGCCAGGAGCACCCAAGTCTGTATCTGGCCCTGTACACCCAACAATCACCCAGCTGTGTGACATGCAAGCCACCCCAACCCCACTGCCCTACATAAACCAAAAAAGGAAAAAAAAGACCAAAAATAAAATAAAATAGTAATAATAGTAGGGGAGGCTGGGTGGCAGATAGAGCACTGGCCCTTGAGCCAGGAGCACACATCTCATTAGAAGTATACTTTTCAAGAATTTTGAATTACATCAAATAATCATTTTTTACCTTATCCCCTTTTTCAACTACCCTCCAAGGTCACAGAATCCTCATGAGTCAAAGTGTTATCCAAAGAAATCATTTCACGAACTATTTGTACCCCTCAACCCAAGCATACTTTCTCCCATACTTCCTCACTCTTCCCCACCCAGGGTACTTAACCCTTTTTTAAAAATAAAGTATGGATTAAGTCCAACCCTGATTTAATTAACTATAAGAATCTCAAAAGTGCTCTAAGTACCGGGATTCTCTGAAGGCCTCACTTAAGAACTTTGCAATTGATTGTAAGTTACTGAAAACACTGATTCAGGATAGCTGAACTTATGATGACCTCATCAGAGAAAGTGCTAAACTTTGTGAGCATAGCAGAATTAAAGTTCAAAGGAAAATGAGGCATTTAAGTTTAGAATAAACACCCTGGCTTTTCATCAGAGCTTTTTTGTCTCCAACATAGTGATGTCATTTTTGGACCTCTTCAATGGAGAGACAAGATCCAACCTTACCCATATCCTCTAAATCCAATTTCTTCAATTTTTGACACTTTAATTTTTCTAATAGAAGTGCAGTTCTAAAGAGTTATAAGTATTATATCTTCCTTTTTAGGGCTGTATCCAATTTGATGGTTTTGACTAACATTTGTTTTGTTTTGTTTTTTCCTTTCCCTTTACATTTTCCTTTTTATGCATCTCTTGAGTCATAAATTTGGTGACTGAATTCTCTCTTCAGTTCTGGTCTTTTTGTCAGAAAATTTTGGAAGTTGACATCCATCTTTTCCCCTGACAGTATGTGCTGCATTTTGCTGGGTAGTAAATTCTTGGTTGTAAACCCAGGTCCTTAGCACTTCATTATATGATATTCAAGGTTCTCTGGTCCTTCAATGTAAAGCTTGAAAGGTCCTGTGTGAGTCTTTTTGTGTTTCCTTTGCATTTAAATTGTTTCCTTTATGCTGCTTGCAGAATTTTCTCCCTTATTTGAGAGTTCTGGAATTTGGCTATAATAGCCCTTGGAGTTTTTATCCTGAGGGCTCTTTCTGGAGGGGTTCTGTGTATACTTTCTTGGTTTAGTGATAGTGCCAAACCTATTATTGCCTAAGAATATGCCATGTACTTACTTATGCTATTCTCTGAGAGATTTTAGAGATTTCATATTGTAGCTGTAATCACTTTTGTTTTTTTTAATCTGCTCCAAAACAACCAAATGCTTTAACTATTTTATGTTGACATTCACCATGTGGAAAAGTACACTTGAGTATTGAGGTGTCAGTCCCTACAGAAGCATTGAGAGTTTTGACCTGACCTCTGTTGTAGCCCCAGGAATAAATATCTGAACTTGTGTGTATGTATTTCTTTCCTCTGTCACACATCTCTCCTTCCTATGAACTATTGAAGTTGAAGTCAGAACTGGGTTTGCATATTGATTCTGACAAATGGCAGTTGTATGTCCAAGGAAACATTGTCTATCTTGTGGGTATATTTTGAAGAAAACTATTTGTAAATTTTAAAGCAATATACATATATAAGTTAACTATTTGGGTTTCAGTACATCAGTTTGATGAAGAATGTGAGTTTTAGAGCAGGTATATAAATATTATGGTTTTGACAAGATAGCAACAAATGGGGTTCTGACCTGGAGTAGATATAAATTGTTTTGGAAAGATTTTGGACAGACAGGCAGATAAAAATATATTCAGAAGATAGATCTTTTTTGCTCTATTTTTGCTTTTACCTTAGTTTTCCTGATGTGTGTTAAAATATTTTTTTCAGAATCACCACAAAGATGAAGAACAGTTTCCCTTTTGTGATTTAATACCTTGCTAGCTTCTATTTTATTGTCAACATAAAACTGTTCTAGTCACATTCAGTGTGATGACCATCAGTATTATATGTTTGGTGTTTAGTTTATAAAATTCTCATTATCCAGGCAGAAATAGTTCCAAAAAATGTCTTATCACACAATCTAGAAGTTACTAGGTAGAAATCTGATGATTTATTTCTAAAGTTTTCTGAAGCACTGAAAATGTAATTGGGTATACATTGAATGGGATTTTCAAATCTGTATATTTAGGAAAACAAGTTAAAAATGACATGAGACTTCTACAATAAAAGGTCTGTCAATGGCAACATGTGAAAAATATGAACCAAGCTATTTGTGTGGATCATTTTAAATTCAAGTAAATGGTTCTTCCTGGCTTATGAATTGTCTTGTTCAATTATTCTTATTTTTAAAATAATGGATGAGAAATGAATATTCTGTAGAAATATTACCTGTGGACCCATACATATATACACACACTTGCATGTACATGAAACACTGTTTTGGGAGAAAATAAAAGTTTATCAAAAGATGTCTTTTTTGAATAATTTCAATTGAAATTTCTTGATTTCATATTCATATAAAATCTCAAATTTGGTAAGATTAATTAATTCAGTGTTCAATTATTATATTGGCTCCATAGTCTTGATGGTGGTTGGCAGAGGAAATATTATGGGTATGGTATAAAAGGCAAATTCTGTCAGTGGTTCACATGATTGAGTCTTTTTAAATCTCATTTGCTCTTGAGACATGAAGGTAATATTTGTCTTTTCCTATCCTTAAATATGGATTGTAGAAATTGATGAAATGTGGATCTTGTCCATTTCAATGAATGAAAGCATGGAACCCAAAAGAAATGAATTTGGTTTTAAAAAATTATGCTGTAGGGGCAGCTAGGTTGCACAGTGGATAGAGCACCAGCCCTGGAGTCAGGAGTCGCTGAGTTCAAATCCGACCTCAGACAATAATTACCTAGCTGTGTGACCTTGGGCAAACCATTTAACCCCAATGCCTTGGAAAAAGCCTAAAAAATAAAACAAAAAAAAATAAGCTGTGAGTGAATGTAAATTTTAATGAAATGTAAAATAGAAATTCTATTTCTTCAAACTTTTTTTATTGAGAACTGTTTCATTACCTGTATGACATTTGGAAGTGTGATGATATGGTGCAAATTTTGCTATTAAAGCTTTTAATTGAATTTTTTTGTAAACTTTGCTGAAAATGTGCACTAATTCTTATGAAGAACTTTAAGTTAAAAAGTGTTATTTATGTGTGTATTTCAACATCTCCATACTTTCTATCCTCAGACCCTCAACTCATATATTCTTCATAAATAGACTTTTATGCAAAATTAATCTCTTTATTTCTTTAAAAGCAAGGAAGTATTCAAAGCCTTTGCAAGATTTTAGACCAACAGTGACCACAGCTAATTTTAAGATAATTTTTTAATCTTATAATTTTATATATCTTAAACAATTTTATTTAGACAACTGACTTCAAGATGCTCTTTTTTTACTTACCAAGAAAATTCATGGCAGAAGATGAATTTCCAACTACCAACTCCTCTTTTATATATTATTATTTTTTATATATTTTATATAATATTATTCTTTGATACAAATATATTAGTGAGCCAACTGATGCCTTCACACATTCTTTTCCATGTCTTCCCTATATCCTCTATGCAGAGTATATTTAACATGTTGAGAGACATGGAGGGACTGGGAGACAACTCTGGAGTCATAATAGCTGAATGTGAATTTTTCATCTCTCTCTATCTGATCCCTTTTGACTCCAAATCTATGATCCTCTGAACAGCACATTACCTGACTACCAATATAGCATGTAGCTATCCATATGATACCTATACCTCTCATCATATGACTAGACAACTCTCTTTTCCAAACACATTTTTGTGATATCTTTTATGTTGATTTTGGTATACCAGTTGTTAGTGACTTGCTGAAATCTATTGACATTAATCTTATATCTCTTATTACTCTCTGAATTTTAATGGGATTTTTTGTGTTTTTTTTTTAAGACAATGGGGTTAAGTGACTTGCTCAAGGTTGTACAGCTAGGCAATTATTAAATGTCTGAAACCAGATTTGAACTCAGGGACTCCTGACTCCAGGGCTGGTGCTCTATCCACTGTACCACCTAACCACCCCTGAAATTTAATAGTTTTAATTTTTCAAAGACTATTATTTCTTGAGTAGTAACTATCAATTAATAATCTATAAGCATTTATTAAACATAATGCTAAGGCCTAGAGGTATAAAGCATAAAAGCAATAACTATCCATGCCTTCAGGAAGCTTGGATTCTAATAAAGCAGATTACAAATATACATAAATTAGTTTATAAATAATAAATAACAGACAAGATAATCTCAGAAGGGAAGACATTAGCATTATCAGAAGCATGCATCTGTTGAAAAAGATGAGGTTTTTATTTCAGGAAAATTCCTGGGGGTCGATAAATGTTCCATATCATTTCCCAGATACATTCCAGTTTACCCCTTTTTCTATTCAATTCTGAACTTACCTCATTGTTTATTTGCTTGTCTGTTCAAGACAAATACTCTACAACATTTTCTGGTTTGATTAATTGGCCTCTCGTTGGATGATTCTAAATAATTATTAATTGCTAATTAATAGTTAATCATTATTGCTAATTAATAATTTATCATATTAATATGATTTTCCAGCTTTGGAATTATTTCACTTTCACTGTCTTGTTGATCTAAAGATATTTTAAACCATTTTGCTATAAAATGTCACCATTTTATTTTAATAATTCCTAGCATTTTTATTTAAAGTTTTCTAGGTATGTTACATGTAATCTCATTTGATCCTAACAGCAACTCTGTGAAAAATTGTTATTATCCATTTTTTACAGACAAGGGAACTGAGATAAATAGAGGTTAAGTGACTTACCCTTTGTCACACAACTACCAAATATCTGAATCAGGATTTGAATTTAAGTCTTCCTGAATTCAACACCAATACTTTATCCACTGTAGCTCATAGCTCTAGAGGTACACAGAAATGAAAGTAACAATTTCTTTTTGTACCTTTGCAAAATTTTTTTTAATTGACTTATTAGATGGATCAATTCAAAGGAAATGCTGTGGACAAAGCAGTCTTAGATTCTAGAAAACAATTTTTAAAATTTATCATGCTGCCAATCTTTCTAAAAATGTTAATATAGTTAGAGACATTATTCTTCATTGACCATACTAAAAATGCATTAATTAATTCATGTCAACTTTGAGGAATGCCAATTTGCATGTTCTGAGAGTCTAGATTTCTCAGGCTTTGTGCTGTATAGCAATTTTTTTATTAATGTCTTGGATGAGAGCCCTGATCAAAGGCTCTCATGTAGTTGAAAAAAATCTGAGAATGGGAGACAAAAATCAGGATCCCAAAAGCTCAATTAATTATAACAATGGTACAAAAATGAAATGTTGTATAAGTTAAAGTCCTACATTTGAGTTTAAAAAATCGTATTGATAAGGACAAAATGAGAAAGGCTATATGGAAAACAATGCATATGAAAAAAGATATGAGAATTCTAATGGACTATCAGTTCAACTGAGAAAAGATTGACATGGGAGTCAATAAAATTATTTTGATCTTGTTTGTATTGCATAATATCCTCATTATGGTACCTCTACATCCTGAATGCACATTTGAAGATTAGAATCCCAGAGAGAAAATTAATTCCTTATGCTATATAGATAGCCCTGTAGTTCTACTCTTCTAATACAAGAATATTTCAGGAGGTCCCAATGGTGATTTTCTATTATTAGTCATTGTAATAGGCCTAATTACTTCTTTGACAAGAAATGACATGAACACCCCCCCACCCCGCAAGACCCAAAAGCAGCTAGGTGGGACTATGGACAGAGGGTTGTATCTGATATCAAGAAAACTTGAGTTCAAATACAGCCTCAGACACTTAATAGTTGTATGTCCATCGACAATTCACTTATTGCTATCTGACTCAGTTTTCTCATTTATAAAAATTGAAATAACATTTACTTTAAGGGACATCTTGAGAATGGGATAATATTTTAAAACACTTTGATTTATAAATGCAATAAACTTCCATATGTGTATTGTCATTATAACTATTAGCCAATGAATTTTTATTAAGCACCTTCTAAGCATCAGGTACTATCCTAAGTACTAGATTGTTGTTATTGTTGTGAATATTGATATTATTGTTGTTCCTTCATTCTGAGGAACAATTTGGAACTATCCCCAAAAGACTATAAAACTATATATATACCATTTGATCTAGAAGTACATTCTTACATCTATATCCAAAAGAGATCCAAGGAAAAGGACCTATTTGTTTAAAAAAATATTTATAGCAGCTTTTTGTGGTGGCAAAGAATTGGAAATTAAGGGAATGTCCATTAATTAGGGAATGACTCAATAAGTTATGTTACATGATTGGGATAGAATACTATTACTCTATAAGAAATGCTGAGCAGAATGATTTCAGAGAAACCTGGGAAAACTTCGATTTGTTACAAAGTGAAGTGAGCAGAACAAAGAAGCCATTGTATATAATATTAGCAATTTTATAACAATTATCAAATATAAAAGATTTAGTTACTTGGCTCAAGACAATGATCCATGACAATTCCAGAGGACCTGTGATGTACTTATTGAAACACGTTTTTCACTTCCTCTATATTTCTTGTTTTTTCTTGTTTCTTTGAGTCAAGAAATATAATATAAATTATATTTTGCATTATTTCACATATATAATTGACCTATTACTTACCTTCTCAGTGAGTGGGGAAGGGAAAGGGAAAAAAGTAGAGTATTTATAACTCAACATTTAAAGAAAAATTAATATTGTTGTTAGCCTACAGAAAACTCTCCCACAGTGTTCCCATTTACTTACGGTACATCAGAGGCAAGAGTAACTCAAAACTCCTGGAACAGTTAGTCTAAAAGTTCTTCCCCTCTTTGGAGATTTCAGATTCGACTCTTTTTTGTGTGTTGTTTTCTGCCAAGCAGATTACCTTGCTGAATCCCCAGGCTATGCCACTAACATGACATACTTTGGTTAGTCATTCCTCAATACATCAATTGCTCAAATTCTGCAAAGAACTTGCTAGTGCCTTCCATGTCAAATAAACTTATCATCTGCTAGTGATCACTTGAGTGTGAAGGTGGGAAATAGGGAGAATGGGACGATTTAAGGAAAACATGGATCAGAATGGAGACAGGCAGGCAGTATTTCTTAGCGGATAGAGCCATTAGAATTGAAGATAGAGGAAGACCTAGGCTATTTCACTTTTTAGCTGTGTTATCATGGAAACTTATTTACTCCTCTAACCAAGAACATTGGTAAAATGCTAAAACTATGGTCCTGAGGAGAAAGGCCACTTCTAGATTCTACAGAAAGTTTGTCATTCTCTATCATTTAAACTATCTGTAAGAAAAGAATTAGATATGGTAACGGTAACCCACCATATCTAAGATCATCACCAGTCAATTGATATTTGTCTTGTCTTTGGACTTTGATGATTATGGAGGAGAAAGTAAGGCTGATAATTTTGGACAGCAGTGCCTCATTAGATTCCAATTCACTTGCAAGTCAGGATATTACCCTTGTGATGTCATTGGTTCCCTTTGAGAATGAAGAATCAGCAATAATAACACCACATAGTCCAGATGGTAATATTCTATTAATTTGTTCTCTTGAGTGTTTGCCTCTTTGTATGCATTTCTTTCTGGAGTGTGAATCTATGCTAAACACTTGATGAACTGTATCCTACTGTTTAAGTAGCACCACCATCCCACTTATACCTTCAAAGCTACATGACTGATGGTAGAAAAGGAGAGTTAAATACCCTCTTCTCCCTCCTCCAGTGGTCTCCATTAGTAGCTATCAGATTAAATTTTCTTTCTGCTGACATTTTCCAGGGTTTAGGAATTTAAAACCCACAGAGATGTAACTAAGGCCAATCAAATTGTTATGATCTTGACTAAATCAGAGAGGTCTTTATATCTTAAAAAAAGGAATCACAAGATGTTATAGATTGTTAATATGTTAAAACATCATCAAGTGAGATTATATTGTGTGATGGCCTCAAATGAGTGGGTGTAGAAGAGTCACTTTTTCCTCTCCCCCACCCCCTTAGTAGAAATATAATGTCTAAAAAAAGAGAAGTAACAGTTCTTTTCTACTTCCCCAACCCCCAAACCCTTTCTACTTTCAGTTTTACAATCTTCTTTTTAGAAACAATACTAAGAAACTAGAGCACTTCCTAAGTGGATGACCAGTTTGGAAATCGTTATCATATTTGCTTCTTCTCACCCCCTAAATTTAAAGGTATGGGGGGTGTATAGTAAAGTACTGTCTATGCATTGAATGTGTTTACAGTGATAAAAATCTTTTCTTTCTAACAAAGATTGCTACTATAGTGTAAGGTACAGAGACTAGTTGCATTTGGAAAGAAGGTATGTGTGGATCAAGGAAAGATACTTGTATCCATATTTGGATACTGTCACTGACTTGATGGTTTCATTTGCATGGATATTTCTTCTGTGGATGAGCATCATCCCTGCATATCTTCCCATTCAATGAAATTCTTGTCTATGTTTCCCTACAAATCTTCCAGAAAGGATTTAACCATTGACTGTGGGCCTTTCTTTTCTTCCTTTAATTACTGCTTGGATAATCCACCTTGATAATTCTGTAGACATAAATTTAGACAAGATATCCTTCGATACTCCCTTAGACTAGGCATAATGGCAGATGCCCATAGGAGGGAAGTTAAAGCTAGTGGATCACTTGAGTTTAGGAGTTTTAAACTATAGCAGGGATGAGCCAAGCAAGTGACTTCCATATCTGGCAACAATACGGTGAGTCCTAAGGAATAAAATGCCATCAGCCTGCCTAAACAGGGCTAAATCAACCCAGGTTGGAAAAACACAGCCAATTTAAGCTTCTATGCTGATCAGAATTGAAATGGTCCATGAGTGGTTTCTGTACTTCTGGCCTGGTGATCCAAGAACTCCTGGTTTAAAAACAAAATGAAGCAAAACTATTTATAGAACAATCATACCTATCTTCTACTTGTCTTCATACTACTGTTTGAATTTTTTTAACAATCATAATTATTATATGACCATGGCATGTGCTCTATAATTTGCAAATTTCAGGGGCATGATCATGAGAAAATTTATGGGAACCAGAGATCCTCAAGCAAAAGTGATGGCCACATTGAGGGGTGGGAATAGAATTGAATGTTGTAATTATCTTGCAGAGGTGGTTATTGTTCTTCTGGAGTTTGAACTAGATGGATTCTACAGACTCTCCTAATTTTGAAATCCTGTGATTTTATGATTTTGTGAAAGAGATTTTTTCCCCTCTCACAGTCAATCAAGGTAATTGAAGGCACTGTACAATTTTCCAAATGCACATTACCCTGATATCCTCCTCCTCTTCATTTCCAGATGCAACTCATTATTCTGTGATGCTCATCCAAAATATACATATTGGTGAATTGATTTAATGACAGAATCTGGATGAAAACCAAGTAGTGTATGTCAGAATCTTCAATGTTTTTTTTAAATGCTTTAGTGATTTTTTTCATCATTGAAAAATTTTTTGAATTATTGTTCCTTTCTTCTAAATTTTATCTAAGACTATAGTTTTACATGTTGTTGGGAGTAGAATATTATTTTAGCAAGATTATATTGCAGTGTTCTTCCTCCTAAACTTCCTCTTCCTATTACTGATCAGGGTACCTTACCATGCTTACTGTTCTCCAGGCTTGGAAACTAGATATTATCTTCTCCTCCTTATTCTCTTTCATCCTGCAACACCATATCTAATCAGTTGTTAATTCTGTCAAATTTTGATTGGTTCACTCATTCACATACATATATCTGGTTCACTCATCCACATATGTATCTAAATATGTAAATATATGTAATAATACACACATATATCAATGTATGCTTGTGTATATTAAATATTTATAAATTATATGTCTTAACAACATCTTTTGTATATGCTTCCTTCTCTCCTTTAATGCTATTGTCACCCTGATAAGCTTTTATCTTCTCACACCTAAACTATGCTTTGTCTCTTTCTACTCCAATTCATCCTACACTTAACTATCAAATTTATCCTCTAAGTATGTGTGTTTGATCAGGACACATACATCCCTCTCCCCATTTTATATGTTGCAGTAACTCCTTATATTACCTTCATGATCAAATATAAGATCCTTTATAACCTATTTCTTCCTACCTTTCCAATTTTCTTACACCATACTCCTCTCTACATACTCTGTCATTCACCAGCACTGATCTCCTTGCTGTTCCTTTCCCACTACAGATACTCCATCTTCTGAGGGTTTTTACTTTTTCTTCCCTCATCTCCAAAGTTTCCTTTGTATTCCTTCACTTGTACATCTTAATCAAGTAATCCCATCTTCTGCAAAAACCTTTCCTTGTTCTCCTTAATTTTCATGCCTTGTCTCAGAGATTACCCCAATTTTGTGAGTTACTTGAGGTAAAGGACTAGTGTTTTTTTTTCCTTTTCCTTTCCATATATCTCTAATATTGAGTCCTAAGTACTATGTGCTAGCAGTAAAAAGTAGATGCTCACTAAATGGTAGTTGAATTAATTTTATTTGACTTTTGATCATTTTTCTTCTTCATATGCATAAAGATGACCTGTTGCTTTAAAGTTAATAATGCTGAATCTTCATTGCAATGTTGCCTTATACTGACATCTACTCTCAGAAAATGGAAATAATTCTAAATCAGGAATTAGCTACACATTTCCCTCTTGACAAGAAATTGAGCAGGAAGAGAACTGGATATTTTCCAGACAATTTATCTTTAATTGGCTCTCTTTGTTTTGTCTTTCATGTCTCTTTGACTTGGGCAGGAAGAATTGGTGAGGGTAAGTATGGGACAAAAGACAGAATTATCATAGAGGAACAAGAACCATGAGATAATGGCAGGTTAAAATGGCTTCCAAACACCCAGAGAAGTGTTTTCGAAAGTACTGTTAATATAGATATGGTAATGCCAAGGTAGCCTCTTAAAATCAGGCTACTAAGAGCTATTTATTAAAAATGAACAGTATTTTTTTTACTTCTCTCCAAAGCAACTAAAACAAAAGTGGGACTTTGAAGTTTTGTATGTGTCTGACTATCATGCATATGTTTTACTTGCTGTAGGGCAAAAAATGCTGGTGGGAGGTGGGAGTGTCATGATTGAAAAATGATTTAATGAAAAGAAATTAACTTCAAACTGTGCTAATGGTCAGATGAGTTACACAAATGAGTCAGGTCAAGCCTAAGTCTATTTAGAAAGAGATTCTGCAGAAAAATAGTATTGGGAATTACAAGAAAAAGCAAGTAAAGAGGGTCAGTGCCATTGAAGCTAATGGGCTACTCATCAAAACCCTGGCTTTACAAGTTCACTTGTTTCCTATGGAGGATTTCTTTTATAAGCAAATGGGACAAAGATTTGATAGGAATGCTTGATGAAAACAAATGGAGCATGCCAGTCAAACCCAGGGTGCTAATGAATCTATTGGTCAGCTCCATTAGTTTCAATGGACTTAGACTTCAGATATATTAAACTGTCATAAAGGCATATTGACTGAATATATGCAGACAACAATTTTTTAGCTTTTATTTCTGAGAGATATTTTAAAACAGGTTATCAGATACTCCAAACTTTATTCCCCTTTTCAATACAGAAATCAACTGAAGACTGTATTTTCTTCTGTAAAAAAGGGTGAAAATCTGAATTCTAATTTTTTAAAAATACTGAGCAAATATTTATTAAATGTCTGATATGAAAACTTGTGATAAAGTGTCTTCAAACTTATCCTCTTCTCTCTCTCTCTCTCTCTCTCTCTCTCTCTCTCTCTCTCTCTCTCTCTCTCTCTCTCTCTCTCTCTCTCTCCCCCCAGGATGGAAAAATATTTATCCTTTAATACAAAGTCAAAATCAAAGGTTTGACTTTCAGGATTTGAGATAGTATAGACTAAAATAGTTATGTGTGGATTGTCTCTAACAATTTTCATCCTAGACTGCTTACCCCCTTTCACTTCTCACTTATTTTGGCCACTTATACTTGTAACCAGCAGTAGATAGTAAAGAATTCAAATTAATTTGTCATTAAATTTAAATATCATAATAACATAAATGTGCAACTTGAAAAAAAGGGATGCCAAAACCACATTTTAATGCCTTTTGAATTATCCATTTATGTACAGCATTGTTCCCCGCTATTAATGTGGATAAGCAAAAGTTGAACCTTTTGCTATTAATGGACTATGTGGATATTAACATGGATTACCTTTTGGTGCATAACTTGCCATCTTTTCTGTTGATTTTAAATCCATCAGAGTTTATAATGATAATGATGCATGGAACCTGAAATTTTTCTAACACTTCCTGCCTTGTTAAAGTGTTAATGATTTGATAGAGGAATAACGTTTACATCAGGTTTCTCAGTAGCATAGTCCTAGTGGGTGTCACCTTCCATTTCAGTTAGTAACATTTAGTAATTTATCATACATATGATGGTTCTCTTTAAAGTAGGAAGTTTCTACTTTAAAGAGCAGAAAAATTGTTTGAAAAGTTGCAGTGTATAGATTTGCCATGACAGGAGTGTGTTTAATCAGTGTCTAACCAGACTTTAGATGATGATACCAAAATTGCAAACTATCTCTTCTTGGTGATAGGATTTGCTCTGACAGGATTTATGACAGATTATGAACAAAAATTTGAATACCTTATGTGAATTGTATAAAAGTAGATAGCCATTATGTATTTCCAGGTGTGTCATTTTTTGTGGAATGGAGAAACTTTGGAGAAAATATATTGATAAATAGGAGCTCTTATTCACAAATTATTTATTATTAATTTACATAAATATTATTTTTCATGATAAAACAATGATAATACTATCAGGGTAAAATTCAACATTCACTATTTCTATTGGAAATCAATTTTGAAAACATAGAGGTTTTAATTGAGTTAATTTTAATTGTGCCAGAACTCTTAAAATATTTCTGGTGAATTTTTAGTTTTTAAGAAAATTACCTTAGATAACTGCAAACTGTGAAGTTTTGCCTTAAAGTATAGAAATATAAACAGAAATCCATGCTGATGTGACCCCACCCCCATCACAAATTATCAATCATTAGGTGATATACAATCAAATTGAATAGATATTTCTTGAAATGATGCATGGTATGCAGTGCATGCTTTCATTGTGCTTCCTGCCATTATGATATAAAGTGTTTTATTTGGAAATATAATGATCAGTTCTGTTAAATCATGTTCAATCAACTTATATAATAACACCTATATTTGTGAATCATTTCAGATTTCAGAGAGCTATGCCTTCCTACCGAGAGAAGCGGTGACACGATTTCTAATGAGCTGCTCAGAGTGCCAGAAGAGAATGCATTTAAACCCAGATGGAGCAGATCATAAAGGTAGCTTCAGAGTCAAATACTGAGATGCAAAGTAATTTTATTCATCATGCCAATTTATATCTCCTATTTTAAGTTCAGGTTCATAAAAAATGTGCTAGACTGGAACAATTCAACAAGTCAGATCATCTCATTTATTCCAGTTAGAAGGCAGCGAATCTCAGATATCCACTTAAAGCATAGCTCAACCACATGTGCTTATCCTCAGCAGATTATTCTATGAGGATCCTTTGGGAGAAATGTATAGTTTAAAAAATGTATGATCTTTTTAACCAAGTTGTTTATATAGAAACATAAAACTAGGACAATTTTCATTTATCTGGTTTACTTTGTGCACAGCCTTTTATGAAGTTAGAAGAATCAAATATATAATCTTTTTGGGACCCTTCCATTTCAGTCAATTCATAGTTCTTTAGTGAATGAATAGGATTCAGTGAATAAGAAGATATTCACCCCAAACTTATTAATTCTTCAGCTTTTGCTTTAATTCATGGTGATCTAGTTGTTTTGGATGTATAAATTGCTCTATGAGATTATTGGTTATAGTGAAAGATGCATTTGTGATGATGTGTCCACTCATGTACTGAAAACTCCTGTTTTGAACTAGATCATTAATTTCAGTGGTACAGTGAGAAATGCATCAACTCTCACTACTTATTCAAATCAGCACCATTCTGCAATTTAGTGCTAGAGATTTGCTTAAGAATTGAGATTTCATAGACAGTATGTGTCAGAAGTTGTCAGATGGTTCAATGGATGGAGTGCTAGGCCTAGCATCAGGAATACCTGAATTCAAATGTGACCTCAAACATGTAACTGTGTGACCTAGACAAATTATTTTGTCCTGATTGCCTCAGTTTCCTCATCTATAATATGAGCTGGAGAAGGAAATGGCAAATCACTCTTGTATCATTGTAAAGAAAACCTTATAAGGGGTTAAAGAGTTGGAATCAATTGAAAGAAATGAACAGGAATTTGAACCTAGCTATTCCTAACTCTGAAGCCTCCCCCCCCCATCTTTTGTGACACACTGCCTCTTCAAACAGCATGTAAAAATCCCTTACACAATGTGATGTATTTTAATTTTATACATAGGGACTAGCCTCCTACATGCAAACAGAGAGAAAAGGTGAACTCTAATATGCCACTAAAATATTTCCCATTGTCCAAGAAGCATGGTGTAGCAAAAAAGGTGCAATACTTAGAATCAGAAAAAATAAAATGCATGATACCTGACTATGACATTTATCAATTATGTGACCATCCAAAAGCAGTCAACTAACTTAACTTCAGTTTCCCCATCTGTAAAATAGAGCTAATAATTCTTGTATGTCTTCTGACTATTGTGAAGAAAGAACTTTATAAATGTAGGATATATAGGTATGCATGATAATGAGAAATCCAGGGTATGAAGTACCTTGTTGACTTGAGAGAGTTAATGAATTACTCTGTGATAATGTATAGGGAGAATCTGACTGATTTTATTTTTCATTTTATTTTTTAAGAACTTTTATGCAATTAAACATATGGCATCTTGGAATGCCATTACAATAGGACAAAATGAAACTCTTGAGAATTGTTAAGCACATTCAACAGTGAAACTATGCAATTAATCCATGTGTCTGAAAAAATACTTTTATTACAGATAACGGGAAACCTCCTACTTTGGTGACCAGCATGATTGATTACAACATGCCAATTACCATGGCCTACATGAAGCACATGAAGCTTCAGCTCCTCAGCTCTCAGCAAGATGAGGTAATGACATTAAAATGGCTCAAGTCTCTATGTTATCCTTTAAAACTTATTACAGACTAAGGGAGGGCAATTGGAACTGTTTGTAGGCACTAGGTTTTTTTAAAAATTACAATTATTTTTATTTATAAAATGGTCTTCTCAGGGTCCTATAGCTAAAAATATGGAAGTAGGCTACCAACTGTATAGGAAAGACTTCACTAATATTCAGAAAATTTACCTATATCCATAAAAAATTCACCATCAGGAGGCCAATGCATATTTGTTTCCATGACTATTTCCAAGAAGATTTTAACTTATTTTTCTATTCTCATTTCCACTGGTATCTCATCTATCATGATTTTAACATATATGCATGTGTATATGTGTATATATGCAAACATACATACATATATGTGTCTGTCTTAAAATATAACTATGTAAATGCGTCAATAATGTATTTAAGTACAGAACCAGCTAGATTGTTCAGTGAATAGAGTGCTAAACCTGTAGTAAAGAAAACCTAAGTTCAAATCCAACCTCAGGCATTCATTGGCTACAAAGTATAGGGCAAGTCACCAAATATCTGTTTGCTTTAATGCATTGGAGAAGGAAATGACAAACCACTCCAACACCTTTGTCAAGAAAACCCTATGGACAGTATTGGTTTTCTGGAGTCCACAGGTTCCCAAAGAGTCAGATACAACTGAATAATCATCAACCAACAACATATAGGTATACCTATACATGATTCAAAACCCTACATTTCTGTTCTACATCATCTCCAGGCCTTTATCTTTATATTTTTAAAATTTCTTCATGTGATTATCATTGAAAGGCAAAGGATCATATAATCTCTATAATTTCTCAATTTGTTCCAGATATTTTCTCTATTAATTTTAGTAAGAATGACTATCACAAAGGAGTTTCCTTTACATTGGAGGAAAATTTTTAGGTTCCCACTCTCAGAGCATTGGTCCTGGCATCCATTTCCTCTTAAATGGATAAATGAAATCTGTTCTTACTTTTGGTGTCTTTTCCTTTCAATCCAATTTAAATATAGCTCCCAATATCATTCAAGAGTACTGAAATGCCTCCTGAGCATTTATATCTAGATGCTTGGACCCTGGAATCATGGAGACCTGATTTCAATCCTGTTTCTGATATACAGTGAATGGATGACACTGGATGAATCACTACTTTCTCAATTATCTAACCAACACTGAAAGACAAAATAAATATCACAGATAATTTGTAGTTCTACATGGCTGTAATGATTTACAATTCCCAAAAGGAATGCCTTGAAGCTTGCCAATTTATGAACTTATTATGAGTTTGAAAGCCATTTCAAAACAATGAAAATCAATAAATATATAATATCAACTCTTCTAAGTATTAAAGGTGTGACTAATTTTTTAGATTAAGCATCGAGGATTCTTTCCTCAAGGCGTATACAGTTTAATGAGGAACAAGATATGAAGATAGGTTATTATAATATGTAAGTGCATTTGAGAAATATATAACATCTCAGTTTCCCTATTTATAAAATTAAAATATGTCCTCCCTCATTGAATAAGAGAGTCACTTAAGACAGAGTTTGAGAAAGTTCTTTGTAATTATAAAGGTGATATGTAAATGTGAGCTATTATTGACATCTCTGGCATTAATTGCTTACAATTATCACTTAATCTGCTTAATAAAAATCTTTTTTGGCTTTTGGACTCCTGCTATTACATACAGAGAAGTCTTTTGAAATCAAAATTCTTAACTACTTCTGTTATTCCAAAAAAAAGTTCATGAGAAGCCAAATCTTATATTATTAATAGAAATTAACAATACTTTTCATTTACTATAGACCTCTATTCAGAAAACAAACAACACAAATATTTTTTTTCTTTATGCTCAGTCTTGGTGTAGTCAGGGGGTTAAACAGAGCATCCTAGAAATAACTAGAGAACAGGTGTTTTAAAAGCAACTTATTTAAATGACAAATTACAAAAGTCAAAACATATATTATTGAATACATGTTATGTGCAAACCACTGCATTAAATACTGTAACTTCTGAACTCATCATTCAACCCAGACTGTTCTCTCTAAAGTTACCAGTGATCTCTTAATTGACAAAGTTACCAGTGACCAAGTAAATTAAGCCTAATCCCTCTTTCCTGTGATAGCCCTTCAAATACTGCTGGTACAGTGAATAAACTTGCAGTCATGAAGATTTACTTATCTTCCTGAGTTCAAATCCAACTTCAGACACTTACTACTATATGTTTCTGGGCAAGTCATTTGATGCCATTTGCCTCAGTTTCCTTAAAAATGAAGGACAAAACATTATCTGTAAAATTAGTTGAAGAAGGAAGCAGCAAACTATTTTAGTATCTTTGCCATGAAAATCCCAAAAGGGATCATGAAGAGTTAATCAGAATTAAAAATGACTCATCTCCTCTGTTTAAATGACTATGAAAACATCATTTGAAACAATTAAAGAAAATACTGCTTTAACTAGGAATCTCTGAACACATTTAAAAATTATGAATATTTTTTAAAATGCATAGTAACAGATAGCTTTGTTTAATGTTTCTATTAATATCAAATGATGTGTAAAACATAAAGATGTATAATCAATAAAGATGTTCACTTCATTCAGGTAAGATGTACAAGACAGAGTTCAAATGCAATAGTGATTCCCTGTAGATGATGAGATCTTCTGGTCCTCCTGTTTTTCAAAGGTAATGTGCTTTTTGAAAGCTCCAGAACATTCAGAATTTCCTATAAGATAATTGTAAATATTCAGAATTTGGCTTACTTAAATAAAGTACTTTAGATAAAGTATGCTTATTCCCTAGGATGGAAGCTAGTAGCACAGGGAATAGAGAGACAGACCTGGAAGACTCACCTTCTTTAGTTGAAATCCAGCCTCAGACATTAGCTGTGTGTTCCTACCCAGATCACTTAACCATGTTTGTCTTAGTTTGTCTTAGTCCTCATCTGTAAAAGGAACTGGAAAAGTAAATGACAAACCACTCCGGTATTTTTGCCAATAAAACTCCAAAAGGAATCACAAAGATTAGAATATGACTGAAAACACTGAACAACAAAACTTTATATACATGCTACCTATAATGTCATCCCATGAAAGCTATAGAAGTGCAATAAGGGTTCAGCATAGAGAGAAGTTAATGTGAGCTGCTTCATGAAGAAGCACATAATGTGAAGCATGAAAGATGAGTTATATTATTAGAGAGGAAGGATTAATACATGCTAATTAAGGAGAAAAAGCCAAATGTAAGTATGGAGATAGAAATGAATAATGTGTGTCCTTAGGCTGGGAGGATAGTTGAATACTAGAATGACTAGGGAAATGATTTGTTTGCAGAAGAGTTGAGGGATAAAGTTGATAAATTTAAGCAGGACAGTTCATGGATGACTTTGAATTCTATCTATGTAATCAGTGGTCAATAAATGATTGTTTCTCTCTCTAAATTGAATGTTGGCATCCAGATTATTCATACAATTACAAATTCTTCTTTTCTTCCTTAAGAATTAGTCTGGGCATTTTTAAGCCTAGATATGGCAGCTACGTGGTACAGTAGTTTGGAGTCAGGTACTTGGTTTGGAGATAGGAAGACATGGATTCAAATGTGACCTCAGACTTAATAATTGTGTTATCCTGGGCAAGTCACTTTATCTACTTGCCTCAGTTTCTTCTGCAAAATGAGCTGGAGAAGAAAATGTCAAACCACTCGAGTTTCTTTGGCTAGAAAATTCCAAAATGGGGTTATGAAAAGTTAACATGGCAATATATAAAAAAAGTTTAAGACGCTTCAATTAAATCAAAGTTTTCAAACTAGCAGGGATTTTGGAAACGTAGTCTGATAGCATCAGAGAGACAGTAGTTTTTATCAGTCTAGATCTAGAAGTGACTACAGATGTCATATAACTCAAATGTCCTTTTTATAAATAAATGGGTAAGCTGAGGTCCAAGGATATGAAGTGACTTGCCCAAGGTCATAAAAATAGCAAGAAAGTCGGGATTTAAACTGATGTTAGTGGACATCAGAGTGTCTGGAACTGAGTCCTTTTCTATGATTCACCTAGTTCAAGCCCTTCATACACTTATTCATCCATTCATTAAAAAAAAACCTTCATTAAATGTATACTGTACTCAACTCACTCTTGTAAGCATTAGGGATACAGTACAACTTCAGAATATTATTTATTCCAAAGGAGTTTAGATAGTATTCTTTTTACAAATGCAAAAATAAAGGTCTAGAGTAATAGCAATTACCTAATGATTTTCAGGAAGTGAACAACAGTGGCCATTTAGATGACCAGAATGTCAAGTCCATTATTCTTTCTTTCTTTCACACTTTCACACTCACACACTTTTTTTTTTTAGGTTTTTGCAAGGCAAATGGGGTTAAGTGGATTGCCCAAGGCCACACATCTAGGTATTTATTAAGTGTCTGAGACCGGATTTGAACCCAGGTACTCCTGACTCCAAGGCCAGTGCTTTATCCACTATGCCAACTAGCTGCCCCTATAATGATGAAACTAATAAAATTCTCAGTATTCAAAAATAGTGAATTGAAAAAAAACATGATCAATAAAAATAAGTATAGGAACTGGACTTGTCATATCATTGGTACAGGGAATCTTAAGCTGAAAAAATTCCATCTTCCCTTGTAGGTTGGCACTTTCCCTTCAACTTACAGGTCTAGAAATTTCCCTGGGATACTGACAGGTTAAGTGACTTATACAGGGTTAGATTTCTAGCATGTGACAGTTGGGTGAACTCAAGTCTTCCAAGTTCTAAGGCTGCTTATGTACTTCATTTCATCCTATCTCTCATAATTGCCGATAAAGTCCTGCATTTTTGTTGTTGGTTTAGCTTTCAGCCATGTCTGACTCTTTGTGGCCCTTTTTCAGCAAAGAGATTGGGGAGGCTGGCCATTTCTTTCCCCAATTCATATTGCAAGTGAGGAAACAGAGGCAAATAACGTTGTGACTGATCCAGAGTGGCAAGGCTAATGATTTCTGAGACTGAATTTGAATTCAGATTTTCCTGACTCTAGATCCATTGAGTCATGGAACTACCCATTAATTCATTAATGCATTCTTAATAGAATTGTAAAATTGATTATATGCATGTATGCATGGTTTATTATACATGTATATATATATATTTAACTCAAATATACATATATTTTACACATATGTATATGAGCCCTGAGTAGAACTTTTGTTTCTGCTTGAGTGAGCTCCATTTTAAGAACACCCTTGAAAATTTGTTTGAATGATAGTTCCCATCAAATGACTAATCATATATGAAAATTAGGGTACACATAATTTTTTATTGTTCTTTAACATTTTGATTACATTTTTTACCAGATGGCTCCTTATAAAGTGGTTAGATAAAAAAGTGGTTATATAAGTATTGAATTAGGTTCATCAAAGAGATCAAAGAGAGTATAAAAAAACAATTTCCATGACTAAAAAGGGCAAAAATATTTTAATTCATCAAATAATTTGAAATAATGAATTTCAATTATTTCATGAGGTGAATGGAAACTGTCAAATTATTTGTAGCAATCCCATCTAGTGATATGTTTTTTTCTCTGCCAAAAAGTGAGGAGATCAACATGGTGCTAGCAGAGCTGGAGCCGCATGCTGAGTCCTTCTGGCTACCCAAAGTCAGCAGCATGTTAAAAACAAAAATAAATCCCTTACTGCCACTAAATCATTGGCTTCTGATTTTTGAATTGTAAAAAAAAAATACATGCTTTCATTTCTTCATTGATTAGGGTTTTATCTTAAAAGAAAAATCAAAATCTAAAACTTCATCCTGGTAAAAGTGTAATAACAATGCCCATCATCAGAGAACTGACATAATTTGTTGTGTAAATAAGTAGTTTAATCACCATTGAATAATAATTTTATTGAAAATTATAGAAGATGTAAATGTAGGTCATGATTATGAATGAAAATGGAACTTGGTTGTATAGAGAAACAACTAATTTTCAGTGATTATAGTACAGTTTTATTGGGGGTAAGATGAAAGTCAACAAAATTTTATTGAAACAAATATCTAAACAGACAAGCATGGCGAATTTTTTGTCTTTTCTCTAGTCACTTATTCATTCTGCAGTGTACTGCTGGTTAATATTGATTCCATGAGTATTCCCCTTAAAAAATGAGATAAAATGTATATTTATATGTTAACAATATAAGTAGAATAGATGTGTGTCTTTGACTGTATAGAAATATATATTTATAAGGATTGCTATCCAGTTTGGGGTAGGTGAGGGAGAGTTCAACCAGTAATTTAATTATTATTGAGCATGTTTGATGAGGTAATCTAACAAAGTAGATCTATACCTTGTTTTGCAATGTATAGTCTTAGAGAGTTACTAGAGGTGGAGGAATATTGAAGACTGAAATAACTTACTTATGGTCATGTCGCTAACATGTATTACACAAGATAACTTGGATATGTAATACACATGTAAATATTTAATTGCATGATCTTTGCTTTGTCAAATACAACTAGAAACTATGTGCTCCTTTGGATTATTATAGATATTATTATAAAGATTATATTACATTTACAGGCATACCTCAGAAATATTGCCTTGGGTTCCACACCACCACACTGGACCAAAAATAATGCGAATCACATGAACTTTTTTTTATTTTTCAGTGCATATAAAAGTTATGCTTCCACTATGATGCAGTCTATTAAATGTGCAGTAATATTATGTCTACAAACAAAATATATTCCTTTATTAAAAAATGCTTAATTTGCTAAAATTGCTAACTGTCATTCAAGTCTTCATTAAGTCATACTATTTTTCCTGGTAGAGGGTCTTGCCTCAATGTTGATTGTTGCTGACTGGATAGAGTTGTAGTTGCTCAAGATTGGGGTGACTGGAAATTTCTTAAAATAAGACAGTTTGCTGCATTGATCGACTCTTCCTCTTGAACACTTAGAGACCATTGTAACGTTATTTATTCGCTTAATTTAAATATTGTGTCTCAGGGAATAGGGAGGCCTGTAAAAAGGGAGAGAGGCTGGAATGTCTTGTGGTTGGAGCAAGAACATACACAGAACACACACATTAAGTTTTCTATCTTATATGACCCCAAAACAATTATAAGAGTAACATCAAGATCACTAATCACAGATCATCAAAGCATATTTAATAATAGGGAAAATATTGAAAAATTATGAAAATTACCAAGATGTGACTTAGAAACAATGTGAGCATATACTGTTGGAAAAATTATGCTGATAAACTCTCATGATGCACTTGCCACAAATCTCTGATTTGTAAAAAATGCAATTAAAGTGAAAAGCAATAAAATGAAACACAATAAAAAGGAGATATACCTACAAAGATTACAACACTGTAACATAATGTTTTATTATCTCTATTTTACATAGTATCAAATTGAGGCTCAGAGAGGGAAGTATCTTCCTGATGTTTATATAGCTAATATCAAAGTAAAAAACTGTACATTAAGGTCTATTGGTTCCATATCTCTTCTATTATACTCTCAATATTCTTTTTATTATACTATACTGTTTGGGTTTTTGTGTTTTTTTATCATATCAGCAAGACTGGCACTACATTAACAGTGGCATAGGAAGGTAAATGTACCAATGTACTCTGTCTTGGACAGATTCCTTTACTATTGTGTTCTGTTCTTGGGAAAAATTAGAAAATATTCTACAGAGTGCTAGAGCCGGTTCATATGGACTCTGAGAACCAAGTGCTCATTTTTCCAGTATGAACATTTATACCTCAGAAATCTACAAACAGTTATGTCAGGACTTGAGTTATTGCTTTGTTGATTGCCTAGTCTTTAGAAAGTGATGGAGAAAATGCTGATAATGCAGATTAATCTTTAAAGTGTAGATTAGATATATTTTTTCCCTTGAGAGTTAGTGGTTAAACATTCCTCAAAGCCTTTTAGAAGAGAGTGACTAGAATGGTTAGGGGACTGGAAATACAAAAAACTGATGAAAGAATTTGTCCAAGAGATAAGAAAATTTAATGGAAGCATGTTGACTTCTTCCCAGGTATCTGAAGGACTGTGCTATAAAAGAGTAAATTTGTTGTGGCCTCAGAATGCAAATCTAGGAACAATGAGGTAGAAGTTGCAGGGAGGTAGAATTTATATTTACATAAGAAAAAACATTCTAAAAGTTATAGCTGTCAAAAGGGAAGCATGTTGTTTCAGGAGATAATTCACTCCCTTTAACTAAAAGGTTTTAGGTAGATCCTGGATGACCACTTGTCAGGAAGGTTGGAGGGCAGGTTTCTGTTTGAGGTTTTTTCCCAAATCTGAGATTCTGTAAAGAGATAACAGTTACATAATACATTATTTGTAATTATATTTGTATACAGAACTCTATAAGGAAAAACTTCTGAAAAGGAATAGGCTGTATATATATGCCATCTCTTCCCACAAACATTTTCAGATTGGGGTAAAGAAGCCTTAGGACTTCATGTCAGGACACCTGAGTTCCAGTCCTGTTTCTTCTAAAAACAAGTTTTGTGATCACAGACAAACCAATGAGCAATCTAGTGCCTCAGTTTCCAAATTAAATGAAGGGGCTGAACTAGAAATTCTCTATTGTCCTTTTCATCTCTGGAGTTCTCATAGATTTAAAGATGAAAGAAAAGTTTACAGATGATTTAATCAAAATCACATGCAATCTCTGAATCAGCATCTCCTGAGAACATCTTGCCCCACCCTCTCTTGAAGAAGAATATCCTCTATGGCATTTCCTCTCAAGTGATCATGAATTTTCTGCTTGCTGAAATTTATTTGGAGGATGCCACGGAACCATGAAGTGGGTATTATGGTTATTGTATTTTTAGCACATATTTTTCACAAGAGAAAATAAGACTCAAGAAGAGGAAATGACTTATACAAGGTACATAGCTAGAAAGCTATAGAAGGAACTTCCTGGTCCCATCAAGGTACCTGACTTCTGATCTATCTTTTGAAATTCTTCTTTAAATGTAGCGTATTTGTCCCATCTCTCTTTAACAGATAAGGAAAATGTAAAAAAAATATATAGTAAGCCAGTTATTCAAATATTCAAAATGAAGGAATAATTCTATTATTCTATTGTTTGCATTAATATAAAGGTCAGACTTGATATATATGTATATATACATATATATATATACAAAAGATTCCTCCTGTTGTCACATTTGACTGCATCATTTGATTTTTTATAAGTATTGCACTAAATAGTGTTTCTACTCTGCTCTTGTGTTTTAAATAAAAGATAATTCTTAAATTAGTAAATAGTTGAAAAATACAATGCATTGACTTGGAATTTTTATTACTGTATTTTAAGATGCATGCCAATGACCTAATTAACATTTTAGAATAATGAATGATATTATTAAAAGTGAATAATCAACATAGATAATCAGAGTGGTAAGTATTTAAAATAAAGTTGCAACATTTATGGTGCTTGGAATGATGAATGAGAAAAATTTGTTTTTATTAAATTTTACCAAAAATTGTAGAAAAATCATTTGTCAGTATAATAATTTTTGCTGGAGGTTCCATCCCTTTTTTTGCAAGGCAATGAGGTTAAGTGGCTTGCCCAAGGCCACATAGCTAGGTTAATTATTAAGTGTCTGAGGCCAAATTTGAAGTCAGGTACTCCTGACTCCAGGGCCGGTGCTCTATCCACTGTGCCACCTAGCTACCCTGTTCCATCACTTCTATAGCACCTGACTTTTGGCACCACCATAAACTATACCCACACGATATACTATTACTTCCGTTTCTGTTCCTTGGCATTTATTGAGTGCCCCAATGTGTAGAACTCTATACATATTTTCACAAAATATGACCTGTTCCTTTTAGGAGTCTGCTTTCTAAGATCTCATGAGAAAACTGTCATACCTGAAATACGTAAATACAATTCTCATATTTGTTAATTTATCTTAAGATCAATTTCAATTTTCTGTTGTGTTATTTTTGAAATTTATAGTGAGGTAGTTGTAGTGTACAGAAAAGAGCATGAAGTTTGGGATAAGAGATCTGGGTTCAAATTCTGTTTCTAATTCTTAGTAGTCATGTAAGGATGGGTAAAGTGATTAGCTTCTTTGGTCCTTCATTTCCTTATCTGTCAACTGAGGGATTTCTATTACATGGTCTTTAGAGTTCCTTCTAACTTTCAGTTTATGATTCTATAATCTTGATATTTAACCTCTCATGCACAGTTTTCTCTTCTGGAAAATGAAAATTTTAACATTAACCTAGATTTTGTGAAGAAAGTACTTTGAAAAACTTAAAGCAATATGTGAAAATAGGTTTATAAAAGAAAATTTTTAAAGATAAATTTATTGCTAAGTCCTCTCATATATTGCATTGTTTTATTTTATCTAATATTTTAGGATAAGTCAAAACTTTGAACATAACAAATTTAATTTCTTTTTTCTATAGAGAAATAAATCCCCAGAATTTATGGTATATATGTATATATATATATATATATATATTATATGTGTGTGTGTGTGTGTGTGTGTGTGTGTGTGTGTGTGTATATCATCCTAGAAATATTTATAAGAACAAACGTTTTTTCCCCCTGTGCAATAGTACCTTTAGTTTAGTTATCATTTGAGTGGACATTTTTCCACAGTCAGGAGACTTTCTGGAATATTAAATTTTTTTCACTGGCACTCCCACTTCTAAGTACTCTAAATCTGTCACTGCACTATTGATCACGTTATCTTCTTTGATGTCATTCAATATTAAATGAGGTCTTTCAATATTAAAATAGAGAAAGACAAATAAAATTCCCTAGTTTTTTTTGCTTGGTACAGTAGAGAATACAGATGGATTTAGGGTTATAGAATATCTATAGATAATATCACAAGAACAATCTTAATACTAGCAATTATTTTGGCACAAACATCTTGTAAAGACTCTTTTGAATCTTAGAAATTCATATTGTCATTCTTCATTGGGGTTAGGGTTAGTTGTCAACCTAGTCTACCTAACCAACTTGGCCTATATCCATTATTCCAGTGTTCAGACATTTTTAATTTTAGTTTTTTTTCCTTTTGTTCTCTGAAGGAGCGAATTTTTGCACTTTGGGTCCCAGTGTAATTACTATTACCTTCTGGTTGAAAGTACTATCTTCCAAGTAACTTTCCTCAACAATTTAACTGATTTTTTGGTTCTGAAATCTGCCTTGGTGATCCCATTTTCTGTGTCTATCAATCATCATTCTCTCTCTCTCTCTCTCTCTCTCTCTCTCTCTCCACAGATTAAAACTTTTATCTACCTCTAGCTTCCTGTCTGTCTATCTTTCTTCTCTCCATCCTTGAATGTATTTTTGATCTGTTTTAGACTATGTACATTATCACATATCTGCATTCTCAAAATCTGGTTTTTATGTCTTTTGTTTTCTGTTCCTTAATTAGTTAATTCTAATGAATTTTGCTTCACACCTTGAACTTGAAATTCACCATGTTGAATTATCATTGATTTTTAATATAAAAGTTTTCATCTTTTCACAACATGCCTTTGTTTCCATTCTTTTTCTCTCATGGGAATAATCCCAATTCTTCTGTGCTACCTCATTACCACATACAGATCCACATTTGTAATATCAATACTCAAATTTGTGGATTTGCATGACAAATCTCTAGGTTGAGGGAGAAAGCTCCCAGTGGCTTCTCATTCTTCAAAAGATCTGTAATTTATTGCTGTCCCCTTCCTTGGAAATCAAGTGTAACTTCTCCATGCCTTAGGAATTGGCATCATTGCTTCTGGTAGTCAAAATAAATTATGTAGTTGCTAATTTTTTGGTGATAAACTTTTCCAAATTTTGCTTAACTTGTCTGACTCATATCTGATTTCATACAATTTGCAATGCCAGTGTTTTCCCCATATCAACTATGATTGGACATCAGAGGACTTTTGTAGAATAACATTCTGTTTCACTAACATTTATTAAATACCTACTATGGTTTGTATTAGAATTTAATAGAGAAACCTCAGGATAGCTCTTTGTTTGCATTTCAGTACATAACAGGAGAATTCTGTATTTTGCAATGTTAACAAAGTGGATAATTTGTCATCTGATATAAATCCATTTAAGATTATTAGCTAGACCCATTCTAAATCTCTTTCCCACAATCCCAGTTTATATCCTCTTTGATGAACAAAGATAACTATTTGCATCTTCTTTTTCCCTTTTCTGAACTTTCCCTTGAATCATTCCTAACATGAAAAAGCCTTCACCTTTTGGTCAACCAAAATCCAAAATTTTCACTTTAAGTTTTAAATTAAGCTTGATTCCTTTGGGATGCTTTTTCTTTTAAATAAATAAATTCTTCTAAATAATATTTCTAAGAAAGCACTAATATTTTTTTCCAAAACCATATTTTCCTCTAAGCACAATTTTAGCTGGAAACTATTTTTTTCCATTTCGACCAAACTAATGAAGATCAATAATTTCTTAGCAGCTTATAATGTAAGAGAGCTACCTGGGACATTTAAGAATTAATGATTTACCTAAGGTCACAACCAGTACGTGTCAGAGTCAGTACTTTAATCCTGATTTTTCCTAGCTCTGAGGCCTATGTTAGACTGCCTCTCTTATAAAAGCATTTACATGTAGTGATATTGATTGACATTTTATTGATTGAAAAATTCTTAAAAGGAAGAATTATTTTACTATTCATGCTAAATATTTCTGAATTACCTGCTAATAAAATATATATTCCAGTAAGTTTCTCCTTTTTTCTTTTTTTTCTTTACATATTGCTATTCCCCAGAGTCATCTCCCATCATTCATCTTCTCTATCCCTGATAAATGAAGCAGTCTTTGATGAAGGCACAAAATCTTGCTGATAATTTAGGTCTCTTATATAAGGATGTTGTCTTATCTCCTTGGAACTTACAAAATACACATTTATTCTCTATATTAATTTGAAAGTATCCATTGTCATAAGCTCTCAATTCCCTCTTCTCAAGAGATGTCAAAAACTCCTGTTTTACTGATTATTGAAACTGAGTCAAAATGATCAGCCTTATCTCATGCCTCTCATCTATCCAAAGTTAACGAATTCATCTTTGTCTTCACCTCTCAGTTTATCCTTCAACCTATTTTGAAAAGATCATGAAACTGACCAAGACCAACCTATCTCCTTGTACTTTTGACTCTATTTCATTTTATCTGTATCAGCATTTTTCTATTTTCACTTATCTTCAATGAGATTCTTCTCTCCCTTTTTTCCTTCCTGTTGCTCCTTCTTCTCCACTGGAAGTTTGAGATGTTCTTGCAGGTTCTGTCATAACTTTTACTCTTTTCTGTGATTCTCTTCACTGAACATTTCATCAAATGTTATGGCTTTATAGGATTTAGAATTAGATAATTTAGAGATCATTTAGACTAATACCTCATTTGACAGATAAGGAAACTTAGGACTGTAAAATTAGATAATTGTCATTTATATGGTATTTTAAGAGTTGCAAAGCACTTTATAAACATTATCTTACTTTATTTTTACAACTGCATTGGGGTGGGGGCAGGGTAGGTACTATTACTGTATCCCTTTTTAGAGTTGAGAATGCCAAAGCAGACAAAGGTTAAGTGACATAGCCAAAATGACATATCTGCTACGTTTCAAAGGTTGGATTTGAACTCGTGTCTGCTTGGTTCCAAGTTTAGTTTTCTAAATATTTCTCCAGCCCACCTTAAATGTCACAGAGATATAATTTATATAAATGTAAATTATACAGAAATGTAATTAATAGAGATAGGATTCAAGATCAGGTCTCCTCTGTCTCCAAAATCTAGTTCTTTTTCATAATTCCATATGGAAATCTCAATGCAGACTGCTACATCTATAGATCTAGTTTCTATTTTCTGAATTCTAGGTTTATCTTTTCAAGTATATCTTTATTTAGATAAAAATTAGTTCAATTACTGCTTTGCTGATAGACAACTTAAAATTCCATATATCTTGAACTATTTTTCCTTTTAATATCATAACTTCTCTTGGCAGAATTACTCTCATTCCAATCACTCAAAACCAAAATCTCAGATATATCTTTGATTCAACTATATTCTTTATCCACTATAAGAAGTTAATTCCTTTGTCCTATGAATATTATAATGCAATATTTCTTACATTCATTGCCTTTATCACTTCCATACTTCCATTAATTCACTAGTTTTTTTTTTTTGCAAGGCGATGGGATTAAGTGGACACACACAGCTAGGTAATTATTAAGCATCTGAGGTCGGATTTGAATTTAGGTACTCCTGACTCCAGGGCTGGTGCTCCATATACTGCACTACATAGTCGCCCCCATTCACTAGTTTAGACCCTCAACACCTCTATCTGGAGTATCATAGCATCTAACTGATCTCTTTTTTCCCATTCTGTTCCCATTCCAATACCTGATGAATAGGTATAATCTCTTCTCAAAAGCTTTAGCTTGCCTATTCCCTGTGATTTTTTTTAAAAATGGATTATTTAGACTAGTATTTCAGATCCTTAACAACTTCACACTACTATTTGTCTTATAATCTATGCACCAACAAAAGAGTTTCATAATTTTTGTGAACTGTTCCTTATTTGCATGCAATTCTCTCCCATATAGATTGTCTTCATTGTCTGAAATGCATTTTTTTTACATATCCACTCAGTGAAATCTCAGTGCCTCTCTCTCTAAAAACTATACCTGATTAGCTAATCTAAAAATCACCTCTTGTCAAATTTCTTATAATACTTTACCTTTGTTTCTTAGTTGTCCTTATCATATTCTACCAGGTATAAATATTGCTAGATTGGTTGACTGATAGAATTGTATCATACTTATTTATGTCCTTGTATTATCCTCTCTTCTTCCCCTATTATATTGTAAAATGTTTGAATTTAGGGACTATTGCTTTTTTGTCTAATAAATGCTTGTTAAATTGAATTAAAATTCACTCAATGCATACCAATGAATTAAAATTTAAGTAATCATATTTATAGAGATATTATTTGAATATAATACATTATCTGAAATTTGTTTCATGCCATAATGTTTTGATTTTATAGGATGAAAGTTCTATAGAAAGTGATGAGTTTGATATGAGTGATTCCACACGCATGTCAGCTGTAAACTCTGACCTTAGTTCTAACCTTGAAGAAAGAATGCAGAGCCCCCAGACTGTTCCTGGTCAACAAGATGGTAAGCATTTTAATTTATAATAAAAATATAATCAATATGAGTATAGTACAAATTCTTTCTCTCACAGTGCCACCTATTTATCTGTGTCCATGAGATCTAATTCCTAGAAAACACTTTCTATTCAATTAATAATTTTTATATTCAAGAACTTTTAGTTTGAACTTGTATATTAGATTAGTTTGTAGGATATAAATTATTTACCAAAAACATAATATGACACAAATTTTTATATCTGTAAAGCTCATTGTCTTGTGATCCCTGGACATAATTTATATTTTTGTAGTCTAATTGTGCTTGCTTTTGTCTCCCAGAAATACAATGCAATTCATGATGATTTCTAAGATTGTCTTTATTTTAGAAAAGTAAAATCATTGTGATGGGTTAAGATTTCAATCAAGAATAATTTGATTGCTTTTGCTTTCAAATCATAGTTTGCAATGGAGAATTCAAATTGTAATAACTCTCTAATGTACTTAGAGTGCTTTTGTGGGGAAAAGAGATATTTTGCTAGAATTCTTATTTTTACATGCTATTTTATATTTTAATGGAAAAAATGGAGACAGTTCCTGCTTTTGATTTCTATTAGATGTGAAGGCCCTTAAAATATTGACTATATCGGGTATATTCTTTTCTTCTCTTGCTGAGGGAAATGCTAAATTCTCAAAGATGGGATGCCAACAAATTTGTGATATTTTAGAAGGTCATCTTCTCTTATTCTACTTAAGATTTTAGCTTATCAGAATTATATTGAATTATATGGAAATTATCTTGAATTATATAGAAATAACTATTTGTATTGTCTTTGGAAATTATCATTTTCATATGTTTAAAATTCTACATGCAAGTAATTTTTTCCCTTATTTTGGGCTAATTATGTTTAAAATCTACTCTTGAAGGCTTCTAAATGGATAGAAAATGGCTAATTTTAACCATAATTAGTTGCTTTCTCATGCAATTATCTAACTATAAAGGGAGTTACTGACTGTATAGTTTTGCACCTACAAGTAATTGCAGGAACTAAAAATTGTTTGTAAAAAGAAAAGGGAGTCTACTGTGTTTGTGTTTCATCCTTCTTAGAAAACATAAGCTGCAGAATTCCTGTTAGTTTTTTTAGATGCTATTTGTTTCATGTACATGATGAAGACTGAGAAAACCCTAATTTAAAAAAACACAGGGACTCCAAAAAGACCTCTTTTCCCTTCTTTGCAGAATTGTCTAAAGGCCATAATTACCCTTAATTGCAAGAAGTATAGAAAGTGATGCTTGTGAATGCATCATCCACAGTACTGGTGGCTTTAATACTGTCATATTTTTTAAAACAACCTTATAATAGGAAGGTTATTGGAACAGACAGGGCATTTAGCCAGGAACATAGAAAGAAAGATTTTTTTCTGGCTAAGAAATAAAATGTCTTGTACATCTTGTCTAAAATACTAGTATATATATATATATATATATATATATATATATATATATATATATATATATGGCTCTGGGTTAATGGAATGGTTTATTGGAATGGACATCAAAATAAGATAAGCTTGAAAAAGGTTTAAGATACTACTTTCTATCTTTTTTGGTTTTATGTACATCAGTCAATATTACCACTATATAGATTTTTGAATAGTAAACAATAAGTTAGGTGCTCTTTTGCTATAGAATTGTTTCCTTGAAAGAAATTGCTTAGCATTGTCTACTAGGATGCAACTGATATATCTGACAAATCAATATTGATTTGAACAAAATACAGTGGAAGAATGTGAAGTATAAATTATGTTGGGAAAGGTATATTCTTCTATGGTTTACTGAAGTTAGTTTTGTGGGAAAATAGTAGAGAGAGCCTATCTTTATTCCTACAAGTCTTATCAAGCTTCAGTGGACCTGCATGACTGTACTCTCTTTTGTTCTACTACACTGTTCCTATGAACGTATAATCCTTAAGAAATGGGAAGAGTTAAAGAAAATATGGATAGTACTACATAAGAATTTTCTTATATAAATGACCCAGTAAGTGTATAGAACTTGCCATTTTCTCTTGAATTATTGGCTATATTGAATTTGTTTTGATCATTTTTTTTCTAATACTTTTTGCTTTGTAACAAAGTAATAATTCTTCAATGGAGCCATGGTATCCTAACTAGACCTCTTCTATAGAAAATAAAATTCTTCCTGGAAAAAAATGATATTCTTCCAATTGTCTCTTAATTTGTCTTTTATTAAATCACTTAATCCTTCATTAGTCTAATTATTTTCTATGTCCATGAATTGATCATTGATATATGAAATTACGAAATGATTCATACATGCCCAGTTATTAGCATACTTGTCTGCAAAGCAGCTGGAAGCAAGACTGCAATCAAACTTTAATAAGACATAGGGAATATAAGGGAAAACAGTCATAGAGAATATAGAAAAAAAAACAAAAGAGGACACAGAGGTAGATGGTGTGGGAATGGCAAATAGGGTGATGAAAGAAGACAGTATGAGGAAGAAGACAGGAAATGAGTCACTTTGGTAACTGCAGCTAGAGTTGAGAGCACATGTGCAACATGTACCTTTAGGAGATGAGAGAGAACTCAGGTGGGGATAACAAGCTATTATCTGTGTCATATGAATCATCTCAAAATTGTTGGTAAAACTTTAAAGTTAATACTTCCATATTATCTCAGAGTTAACAGAACCATTTAGTGTTCTGCTGGTCTCGTTACAGGTTTCTGGAACTTACCTGAGATTTACACATCACAGGACCCCTAATCCCTAACAGCAAAGTCTAAATGGCTTCCCTTGATTTAGCACATATTACCAGGATGTGATTTTTGATTAATAAATCATGCAGTTCATAAATTATTTTCCTTTGATATTTGGAATGACTGGTATATGACTTCTAGATTACTATTTGCAATCTTCCTTTGCCACTTTATATTGGCTATTTATGAACTTACTATGATGGTCATAAAGTGCAAGGGGTTGGGTAGGGAAGGTCATGAAGAACAGAATGAGACAATTTTAAACAGTCCAATATAATACTGCTCATAATAGCTGCATCTCACAAGATTTTTTATTACTTTGTGGCTACAAAAGACTTTCACAAATGTTTCATTTGATCCATGTAAAAAAATCTTGTGAGATGCAATGTAAACATCATCTTATATATGGTGAAATTTAGCCTTAGTCATCTAACTAGGATCTTTGGATCTAGAACTGAAAAAGACCATAGGACTAGGTTAAGCCTCTAATTTTATAGATGATGAAACTGAGGACTAGGAAGTTTAAGTGAGTTTCCCCAAGGTCACACATATGGTAAATGTGAAAGGGACAATTTGAACTCTGGTTCTCTAATTTCAGTGATTGTTCTTTCTACTTGAACTTTAAATCCTCTTTGCACTGGCCTGCAAAAGAACTTAACTACCTTGGTTAGAGTTGTTATTGTTATTTTAGTGTGCATCTACAAAAAGTAAAAATTTTTTTCAGTTTACTTTTAGTATAACAACTTTGTATAATGCTACATTCAAAAAATATGTTGAGAACTTTATTTAGTCCATAACTGACTCTTAATGAATAATTCTGCATGAGATAAATAAAGATGAAGAAGCATGGTGAAGAGCAAGTTTTCCTTCATCCCTGCTTCCACTGTATAAATTTGGTGATGAGAAGAAGAAAGAGAAGGAGGAAGAGGAAGAAGAGGAGGAAGAGAAAAATGAATATAATAAGAGAAGTAGGAAAAGAAGAATAAGAATAAAAAGAAGTTTAAGATGGTCATAAAACCCATTAATTCAAATCAACAAATATTTGTTAAGTATCTATTATTTACAAGACATCAGCCTAGATCCTTGAATTTAAGAGTGACTTTTGCTAAGTAGAGGGTGTGGAGCTGAGATGTCAGCAGGAGAACTGTCTCTCTTAGGTGCTCTCTCCAAGATATTTCAAAAACCTTAAAATTACCTAACTAAATTTTGGGGAGACAGAACCCACAGAAAGATCCAGTGAGGCAATTCTATAGTCCAAGGGTACCTGGGAAAATAGTGGGAAGGCTCTTTTCCATGGGGTTGGAGGGGGCAGCATCCTGAAGTGAAGGAAATTTAGCCTTCTGGGAATAGCCCCAGGACACCTGGCAGCAGGAGCAGTTTCCTGACCACCCCAGGGAGCACCAAGTACAACTTGGAAGATCAATAGGGAGACCTCTGCCAGAGAGAGTGTGGCCCTCCTCAGCACAACCATGGCCCTCAGAGAAGCCCAGATCCCAGGAAATGGAAGCAGACCTGTGGAGCCACCCAGCAAGAGCTGCCTGACAGTTGCTCCTTGATTGCTCATCCCAGGGAAGACAAAGGAGTGGAGGGATACTGCTGAGGTCTGTCCTCTGTCCCTGGGACAGGACTCTGGTACTTTGACCACATTTGGTCCCTAGCAGCAGTCTGGGGCCCCAGAAGGGTGAGCTTGCGGCCATTCAACAGACCAGGAGAGTAGTCAGAGCCTCACATACTGAGGTCCTTGCAGGGGTGTTCCAACAACACTCAAAATCTCAGGTAGTATGCCAAAACCAAGCACATGGTAGGGAAATGAGTAAACAGGGAAAAAAGGAACCTGATCATAGACAATTACTTTGGTCCCATGGAAGAACAAAATACACAATCTGAAGATTAAAAAGTCCAAGCTTCTGCACTAAAGACTCCAAGAAATATAGAAGTTTGGCTCAGGATATGACAGAGCTGAAGAAAGATTTTGAAAATCAAGTAAGGGAGATAGAAGAAAAATTGGGAAAAGAAATGAGAGAGATGGAAGACAAACATGAAAACGAAGTCAGCAGCTTAGTCAAGGAGATCCAAAAAAATGCTGAAGAAAAGAACATATAAACCAATTTAGGTTAAATGGATAAAACATTTCAAAAAGTTATTGAGGAAAAGAATGCTCTAAAAAGCAGAATTGGCCAGATGGAAAAGGAGATAAGAAAGCTCTCTGAGGAAAACAAATCCTTCAAATGTAGAATGGAGCTAAAGGAAGCTGATAACTTTGTGAGAAATCAAGATGCAATAATTCAACAACAAAAGAATGAAAAACTAGAAGAAAATGTGAAATAACTCATTTCAAAAAACAACTGATCTGGAAAATAGATCCAGAAAAGATAATTTAAAAATTATTGGGCTACCTGAAAGTCATGATCAGGAAAAGAGCCTTGACCTTATTTTAAAGAATTTCTACAGGAAAACTGCCCTGATATTCTAGAAGCAGATGGTAAAATAGAAATTGAAAGAATCCAATAATCCCCCCCACACCAGAAAGAGATCCAGAAAAACTCCCAGGAATATTATAGCCAAGTTCCAGAACTCCCAAGTCAAAGAGAAAGTGTTGCAAGCTTCCAGAAGGAAACAATTCAAATATTGTGGAACTACAGTCAGCATTACCCAGGACTTAACAGCATCTACATAAAAGACTTATAGGGCTTGGAATATAATATTATGGAAGGCAAAAGAGCTTGGCATGCAACTGAGAATCAACTACCCAGCAAAACTGAACATTCTCTTCCAGGGAAATGATGAGATGGGGGAATTTCAAATGTTCCTGTTGAAATGAACAAAGGTGAACAGAAATTTTGATCAAATACAGGACACAGGTGAAACATAAAGTCTACTAGAAGGGTAGATTATGAGGAACCTAATGATGATGAACTGCATGTATTCCTACATGGAAAGATGATACTGATAATACTCATATGAACTTTCTTATTTAATAGAGTAGGTAGGAGGAGCTTTCATAGAAGAGGCACAGGGGAGAGCTGAATTTGAAGATGTAATACATTGTCAAAATTGAGTCAGTGTGTGAAAGAGAAATGTGCTGGGAATGAGCAAAAGGACAAGTAGAATAAGCTAAGATATTTCATGTAAAAGATATTTCATGTAGCTTTTGCAATGGTGTGGAAGAGGGGGGAGGTGAAGGGGAATGAGGGAGCCTTCATTCTCATCAGAAATGGCTCAGAGAGGAAACAGCATACACACTTAATAGGATATGGACATCTAGAAGAAAAAGGAGAGAAAGGGAGACAGGGGAGGGGAGGAGTGATGTGGGTGATAGAATAGAGGGTAGATCATAGGAGAGGATAGTCAAACATAACACCTTTTCTTTTCTACTTTTTTGCAAGGTGGTTGGATTGGGTAGTGGGTCTGGGACCATGGGGCCTGGTGGTTGCTGGGTGGGATGTAGACTTGGGGCCTCTTGGCCCTAGGTCCAATGCTCTGTCTGCTACACCACTTAGCTGCCCCATAGCACCTTTTTGAAGAGGGACAGATTGAAAGGAGAGAGAAAATATAATAGATGGTAGTGGAGAGGAATGGATGTAGGGAATTACAATCAGCTACAGAAACTGTAGAAAAATATGAAAGTAACTTCTGTGATGGACTTATGATAAAGAATGTGATCTACCCCAGACAGAGCTGATGGTATCAGAACACAGAATGAAACTTATTTTTTTTCTTTCTTTCACTTTATTTCTCATGATAATTTATATTTTTGTGGGGGAGAGGATATTATGTTTATTCTTAAGCAAGAATATTTTTGTAATTTGAAAATAAATTAAAGAAAATGAAAAAATAAAAAAAATGAAAAAATGAAACCCTTTAAAAAATTTCTAGGTGGAACAATTGGAAAACAATGGAACAATGGAAAAATTCTTAGAAACCAGGATTAAAAATAATTAATCATCTAAACTGGAATGTCACTCACTATGAAATTAATAAACTATGAAGTTATTTTTTAAAAAAGAGTGACTTTTGGGGGGCAGAGCCAAGATGGCGACAGGAGAGGACCTTCTCTCAGTTGCTCTGGAGCAAAACTTATAAACTAAGGACTCTACATTTTCAAGAGACAGAACCCACAGAGGGATTCAGCAAGGCTCCGTTCCACATGGGTGGCCTACCAGGGGGGTGGCCCGCCAGAGCAAAGGAAATTCAGCCTCCTGAAGGTAGCCCCAGGGTGCTGGGAGCTGGGGCTCACATCAGCAGGGGCAGTTTCCTGGCCCACACCCTGGGGAGGACCAGGCACAACTTGGGGAAACAGTGGGGGGGAACCTCTGCCAAAGTAAGCACATGAAGCCCAGCCCTCAGGGCACACGGTGAGCATCATGGTAGCAGCAGCCCAGATACAGGCACAGGAAGCAGGTGGAGCCAGTAAGCAGGAGCCCCCAGGACATGAGCACATTGAGGTTAAGGAGGGGAGTGAAGAGAGACTGCGGGACTCTGTCCTCTGTCCCTGGAACAGGACTCTGGGGCTCTGACCACATTCTGATCCTGATCGCTGTCTAGGCCCCACCATAGAATAGAAGGCCCCCCCACCTCATCCCCATGGCAGAGGGGGGTACTTATGGTCATTCACAGACCAGGAAGACAGAGCCTCACACACTGAGATCCTTGTGGGGGTGTCCCAAAAGCTCAGGAAGCACCCCAAAACCAGGCTTAGGTTGGGAAAATGAGTAAGCAGAGGAAAAAAAAGGTACACCATTGAGAAATACTTTGCCTGTGATCCCAAGAATGATCAAAACACTCAATCTAAAGATGAGGAGGTACAAGCTCCTGCATTTAAAGACTCCAAGAAAAAACAGAAATTGGCTCAGGCCATGACAGAACTCAAAAAAAAAAGACTTTGAAAATCAAGTGAAGGAGATAGAGGAAAAATTAGGAAAAGTACTGAGAGATTCAGGGAAAACATGAAAATGAAATCCGCAGTTAGTCAAAGAGATCCAAAAAAATGCTGAAGAAAATATATGTTAAAAACCAGCTTCGGTCAAATGGATAAAACAGTTAAAAAGTTACTGAGGAGAAGAATGCTTTAAAAAGCAGAATTGGCCAGATGGAAAAGGAGATAAAAAAAGCTCTCTGAGGAAAACAAATCCTTCAGACAAAGAATAGAACTCAGGGAGATTGCTTATTTTACAAGAAATCAGGGCTCAATACTTCAAAACCAAAAGAATAAAAAATTAAAAGAAAATGTGAAACATGTCATTGAAAAAACAATTGATATGGAAATCAGATTTAGGAAAGATAATTTAAAAATTATTGAACTACCTGAAAGTCATGTCCAGGAAAAGAGCCTTGTCATCATTTTTAAAGAATTCCTACAGGAAAATTGCCCAGATATCCTAGAAGCAGAGGGCAAAATAGAAATGCAGGGAATCCACCAATCTCCCTGAGAAAGAAATAAAAAAAACAACCCCCAAGAATATTATAGCCAAGTTCCAGAACTCCCAAGTCAAAGAGAAAATATTACAAGCAGCCAGAAGGACACAATTCAAATATCATGGAGCTGCAGTCAAGATCACACAGGACTTAGCAGCAACTACATTAAAAGCTCATATGGCTTGGAATATAATATTCCAGAAGGCAAAAGATCTTAGAATGTAACCAAGAATCAACTACCCAGCAAAACTGAATGTCCTCTTCCAGGGAAAAAGGTGGACTTTCAATGAACCAGGGGAATTTCAAATGTTCCTGTTATAATGGCCAGAGCTGAACAGAAGGTTTGATCTTCAAGTACAGGACTCAGGTGAAGTATAGAGAGAGTGGAGAAGGGGAAAATATGAGGGACTTAATGATGATGAGCTACATGAATTCCTGTATAGAAAAATAATACTGATAGTACTCATATGAACCTTCTCATTTAATAGAGCAGGTAGAAGGAGCTTTTATAGATGAAGCACAGGAGAAAACTAAATTTGAAGATATATTGTGGTGTAAAAATGGAGTCAATAGATAAAAGAGAAATGCAATGGGAGAAAGAAAAAGGAGAGGAGGAATAGGTTAAGATATTTCATATAATAAGATTTTTCTTTATTACAATGAGCTATTGCAATGATATGGAAGGGGAGAAGGTGAAGGGGAATGAGGGAATCTTTGCTCTCAAAGGAGGTGGCTAGGAGAGGAAACAGCATATATACTCAATGGGGTGTAGACATCTGTGGTGAGAAGGGGGATGGGGGAAGGGGGGGAATGTGAGTGTTGGAGAAGAGGATGGACCATGGGGGGGGGGGGGAATGGTCAGATATAACACAATTTCTCTTTTACTTCTTGCAAGGGGCTGGGATTGGATGGCCTGTCTGGGACCATAGGGCCAGTTGGATCCTTGGTAAGGGGTGGTATGTGGGTTCAGGACCTCTTGGCCCCAGGGCTGGGGATCTGTCTGCTGCACCACTCAACTACCCTACAGCAGAGACAGAGTAAAAGGAGAGAGAAAATATAGTTCATTGTAGTAGAGAAGTATGAGTGGAGGGAGTTGTGATCAGCAATGGCAATGGTGGAAAAATATGGATGTAACTGTGGTGATGAACTTATCCTAAAGAATTTGATCCACCCACAACAGAGCTGGTGGTGTTGGAACACAGACTGAAGTACATTTATTATTATTATTATTATTATTATTGTTATTATTATTATTATTATTATTATTTTCTGGGGGGTGTTGCAGGGCAAATGCGACTGGGTGGCCTGCCTGCCTGGAGCCGCACAGCTGGGTGATTGTTGGGTGTCTGAGGCTGAGGTGCCCCTGGCTCAAGGGCCAGTGATCTGTCTGTCACCCAGCTGCCCCTACTGTTATTATTACTATTTTATTTTATTTTGGGTCTTTTTTTGTTTGTTTTTGTAGGGCGATGGGTTTGGGGTGGCTTGCATGGGGTCACACAACTGGGTGATTGTTGGGTGTCTGGGATTGCATTTGGGCTTGGGTACTCCTGGCTCCAGGGCCAGCTCTGTCCACTGTGCCACCTGGCCATACCTACTACTACTACTACTACTACTACTACTACTATTATTATTATTATTATTATTATTATTATTATTTAATTTTAATTTTAATTTTTTCTCTCCCCTTTAGTTTATCACTTATGTGGGTCTATATTTTCTTGGGGGAGGGGGTATTATGTTTACTCTTAAACAAGAATATTTTAGTAATGTATAAAAAACATTATTTGTACAAAATAAGAATAAATAAATAAATAAATGAAAAATAAATAAAGAGTGACTTTTGAGGTTACAAAGTCCAATTTTAATGGAAAGAACTAAAGTAGTATGAAATAGATTTTTCTAGAACCTTAAGGAAAAGAGAACAATAATAATATTTTCAAAACTCCACTAACACTGCATTAAATGTCCCAATTCTCCCACAACCTCTCCAACACTGATCATTTTGCTTTTTGTCATCTTAGTCAATCTGATGGATTTGATGAATTTCTCTATAATTAGTAATGATTTACAACATTTTTTCATATGATTATGTGTAACTTCAGTTTCTTTATTTGAAAACTGCCAGTTCTTATTCTTTGACCATTTATCATTCAACCTTATAAATTTGATTCAATTCTCTATATATTTTAGAAATGAGACTTTTATCAGAACCCCTAGATGTGAAAATTGTTTCCCAGCCTTCTGTCTTCCTTCTAATCTTGGCAGCATTGATTTTATTAGTGCAAAATATTTTTAATTTAATACACTCAGAATCATCCATATTGGAATTTATAATGTATTCTATTTCTCATTGGTTATAAATTTATCCCCTTTCCATAGATCTGATGGATAGAATATATTCTTTTAGTTTTTTCAAGGCAAATGGGGTTAAGTGTCTTGGCCAAGGCCACACAGTGAGGTAATTATTAAGCGTCTGAGGTCAGATTTGAATTCAGGTTCTCCTGACTCCAAGGCCAGTGATCTATCCATTGTGCCACCTAGCCACCCCTAGTACATTTCTTAAACTACAAATTGGTCTATGGTATCGCATTTTATGTCTAATCCTATACACATTTTGACCTTATTTTGTTATGGGGTGAAATGTGGGTCTATACTATCTTTCAGTTTTCCCATCAATTTTTGCCAAATAGTGAGTTCTTTTCCCAGAAGCTAATGTCTTTGGCTTTGTCCACTAATCCAATCATTCTGGAACTATGCCTCAAAAGCAATAAAACTTATCATAGCTTTTGACCCAGCTATACCAATACTAGGTCTATGTCCAAAAGGAATCACGAAAAATGGGAAAAGTCCTACATGTTCCAAAATGTTTATAACAGCTTTTTGTAGTGACAAAGAATTGGAAATTAAAGGACTTCCCATCAATTGGAGAATGGCTGAGCAAGTTAGGTATATGAATGTCATGGAGTACTTTTGTTCAATAAGAAACACTTAGGGGCGGCTAGGTGGCACAGTGGATAAAGCACCAGCCCTGGAGTCAGGAGTACCTGGGTTCAAATGTGGTCTCAGATACTTGATAATTACCTAGCTGTGTAGCTTTGGGCAAGCCACTTAAACCCATTTGCCTTGCAAAAACCTTAAAAAAAAGAAACACCGAATATTTGGATTCCAGGGAAGTATAGAAAGAATTACAGAAACTGATGCTGAACAAAGAGAGCAGATCCAAGGGAACATTGTAAATATTAACAACAACATCGTGATTTGAACATCAATGATGGATGCAGCTCCTCTCAGCAGTTCAGAGAGCTAAGGCAATCCTGGGAGACCTGTTAACTGACAATGCCATCCATATGCAGATGAAGAACAAAACAGCAAAAACCAAATTACAGAATCTAAGGAAAACTATCTTCACTTTTTAAAATTTACTGTTTTGTTTTTCCTTCCTGTCTCATCATTGTCTTCTTTTCCCTTAATCCTAATTCTTCATACAGAAAATGACTAATATTAAACACAAATATATGTGTACAATGTTCACTAGACTCTTCACCACTGAGGGGAGGAGGTTGGGAATGGTAGGTGGAAGAAAATCGCGCAACTTCTAAATGTGTATATAGATGAATGTTAAAAACTTTTATAAATGTAATTGGAAAAATAAAATAAAAAGCAATTAAAAAGCAATAATAATAATATCTGACACTTGCCTGTTCTGTACCAGGCTATCTACCAGTATGAAACACTACAGTTACTATCTCATTTGATCATCACAACAATCATCAGAAGTAGGTGCTTTTGTTATCCCCATTTTACAGATGAGGAAATTGAGGCAAACTAAGATTAAGAGACTTATCCAGGGGTACATAGGCAGTAAATTCTTTACAAGCATGATTTGAACTCAGGTATTGACATTTGACATTCTCAGACATGGAATATCTTCAAAAGTATTGGTGCTTCTTGGGCCAGAACCTAACTTCATGACTTAGCACAAAAAACTGCATAGTCAGGGCATCCTCCTTTCCTCTTGGAACATGAGCAACCCTCTTTATCTCCCCCAATTTAATTACTTGTGACCCTGGGTCATCATTAACCAGGGTTAGCACTCAGAGAACCATCTCCCTCTGGCTAGAACTGGGTTATGTCTGCATTATGCTACTAAACAGAGTTTGTTTCTCCAGTTCCAGATTCTGTCCTCTTTTTCCATTCAGTAAAAGGTGCAGCATACAACTGTTTAGTATACATCTCACCCTCTTCTCAGTAACCTCTCTCACCAACTTGTCACAAGTCTCTGCCTATCCACAGTAATCCTCACCATAATTGCTTTCTTTTCTGAGAAATTTTTGTCAAGTAGATATCTCAATTTCTTACCCTGGCAAAAATATCCTGACCTAAGGCAAAGTTCCACAAGCTTTGAAGTTTGAAGATAAGAGCAGCAGGAGCAGGGAGTGTTCTTTAACTGTTGGACAACTTTTTTTTGTAAGGTTGAAGGAATAGGAAAACAAGGGAGACAACTGAAGCAATAGAAACACAAGGGAGATGTTCCAGAGTATAGTCATCTTCTATACTGTAATACTGCTACAATAGAGGATTATTAAATATTCCCTCTGTCATACTTAAATGCATCCATTACAGATGAAAGGTTATAAATTTTAAACATCAGTTCCTTTTCTAAGCCTCAATCAAAGTTGCAGTGCCAAAAATGAATATGGAAGATAAGTAGTCTATAGAATATTTTCAGCAATGAACTAAGTGGAAAAAATAGTTTATGTGATATTTGGAAAATTAGAAGGGACTCATCATGTTGTAAGAGTGAGAGATCGTGGTTGAATGAAACATTAGTACCCATGAAATCTAGAAAGATCTAGAACAAGGAGTATGCTTAGTTGTTGTTGTCCATCATGTTTGAAAAAGGACCAAAATGACTATAGTTCATCTGACTGTGACTGATCAGAACAACACAAGCTCAGAAGCTTCTACAACAGGTCTGGTGCAAATACATTTGGAGTAAAGATATTTATAAATTTTCCTCATCTCATTTTTCTTTTTAACTATTAAATTCTGCTTTGATCATAAAACAAAGTGCTTTCTTTGATATGAGTATGCCACCCTGGGTGGCTCTGTGCCAGTGCCTCATATGTCTCACCATCAATACCAAAGTTCTTAAGAGAGACCTTGAGAATGACTTTGTATCACTTCTGACCTCAGTGAGGTTTCTAACATAGTCTTTTAGGCAAATACACATTTAGCATTTGAACAATGTGACCAACCTAACTGCAATAAAATTTGAATGCTTGGCATTTCAACTTGAGAAAGGAACTCCCATGTCTGGTGTCCTATCTTGCCAAATAACCTTGAGAATCTTCTTAAGACAGGACATTTTCTATGAAAGATCCTAAGGGAGAATATAGAGAATTTCATATGCCAAAAAGGTATAGATGAGTGATAATCATCAACTATGAATATTGATAAGAATCCAAATATATTTATGGTATAATTATGGTATTTATCTGCTAAAACATATGTCATTTAAAAGTCCATAAAAGGATAGTATCTGGGGGCAGCTAGATGGCGTAGTGGATAAAGCACCGGTCTTGGAGTCAGGAGTACCTGGGTTCAAATCTGGTCTCAGACACTTAATAATTACCTAGCTGTGTGGCCTTGGGCAAGCCACTTAACCCCATTTGCCTTGCAAAAATCTAAAAAGAAAAAAAGAGTAGTATGTGTGAAGAACCACTAAATAAAGCCTGCCCTTAAAAAGTGATGACAGAAAATTGAAAAGTCTATTTGTAGTTTCCAAAATCCTATTGCTTACAAAATGCTAATCATATTATTTTTTGCAGTTACTGTCTGTAATGATAATATAGTTTTTTGAATAATATTGCATTGAAAACAATAATTGACCTAATAAATGTTTTAACAAAGTATTACCATAGCTGACAGGACCAGGAAAAACCAGTATATGTATGTGTGTGTGTGATGTGTGTGTGTGTGTGTGTGTGTGTGTGTGTGTGAGCATTCCCAAATATTATGCTACTACCTTTATGAATACATGATAATAAACTTATAGTCAGAATAGAAAAGAAATTATAGAATTTTTAAAATGTAGAAATCATAGATATTATTGAGGGTATAAAAGAAATGACTTTAATTGAATTCTAATTACACAGTAGATATTTGGGCACACTTCTAGCTGTTTTCAGAGGGAGAAAGGTGATTAAATTTTACTAAACCATGAACATAGTTCCTCCTCTGTGATGGGGATGCTAAGTCCTGTCCTCAAGATCCCATTGGGCTCTTTCTTAGGGAATCTATATAACAATGTAATATTTTATTTTGCATTTTATTATTATACTTTAGTAGCATAATCACTTCCCAATTATCCAACTATCATAGTATTCTCCCTTATAATAATGAAAATGATAAAAAAATCATAACAAACAGTAAAAAAAGTTAAGCAAAGTCATAAGATTCAGTGGCCATAACTGACAGACCATCCAATAGTCCATACCTGTAACATACCAAAAGGATAAAGGTATTTTCCAATTTCAGAAATCCAGAATTGATGCCATTGATCACTTCAATTTATAGCTGACCATTCTCTGATCTCAAGACATTTATTTTCTTCCTGGGTTTTGTTTGCTATTTCAAAAAATAGTGTACATGGTATCTTTCTATCATTTTTAAAGTATTTCACATCTTTGTGCATTTCTTCTAATCTTGGTTGTATTGGTTTTATTTATAAATTTTTTTTATTTAATGTAGTCAAAATTATCTATTTGGCAACTTATATTCTCTACCTTTTCTTTGTTCATAAAGTTCTCCCTATTCCTTAAATCTAGTAGATATCTTGGTCTGATCTATGCCTAGATTTTACCATACTATTTTCTATGTTCCCAGCAGTTTTTGTCAATTACTAAATTGTTATCACATAAACTAGAGTCTTTGGGTTTATCCATCAGGAGATTACTGTAGTCATTTTCTACTTTTGTTTTGGTACCTAATCTAATCCACTGATTGATTTCTCTATTTTTTAGCTAATACTTGACAGTTCTGATGATTACTGCTTTATAATATTGCTTCAGATCTGGTATGGTTAGATCAATTTCCTTTGTTTTATTTTATTAATTCCCTTGATATTCTTACCCTTTTGTACCTCCAGATGAATTTTACTATTTTTTCTAGCTCTGTAAAATAGATTTGTGGTAGTTTGGTATGAATTTAATTTAAATGGTAATTTAATTTGGATAGAATTGTCATTTTCATTGTTTTAGCATAGCCTACCTGTGAGCAGTTGACATATTTCAAATTATTTAGTTCTGACATTATTTTTTGTAAAAAGTATTTTGTAATTATGTTTATAGTTTATGAGTTTGTCCTGGGAGGTATATTCCCAAGCATTTTGAGTTGTCTACATTTATTTTAAATGGAATTTCTCTTTCTATCTCTTGTTGTTGGGCTTTGTTTGGTAATATATAGAAATGCTGGTTATTTGTGCTGGTTTATTTTATATCCTGCAACTTTGTTAAATTTGCTGATTGTTTCAAGTAATTTTTAGTTGATTTTCTAATTTTCTCAATCTGCTAAGAGTGAGAATTTTGATTCCTCATTCCTATTTTAGTTCCTTGAATTTCTTTTTCCTTATCATTTTTAAAGTTAACATTTCTACTATAATACTGAATGATAGTGATGATAATGAGCATCCTTGTTTCACCTTGATCTTATAGGAAATGTCTTTAGTTTAATCCCATTATAAATAATGTTTGTTGATGGTTTTAGATACTGTCTTTCATTTTAAGAAAAACTTCTTTTATTCCTATTGTCTCTATTTTTAATAGGAATAGGTTCTGTATTTGTCAAAGGATTTTTCAGCATCTGTTTAGATAATGATAGGCTTTCTATTGATTTTCTTACTGATACAGTCAACTATGTTTACTGTTTTCCTAATACTGAACCATCCCTGCATTACTGGTATAAATCCTACCATAATAGTGCATTATTTTAGTGATAACTTGTTGTAATCTCTTTGCTAAAATTTTATTCAAAATTTTTGCAAAGAATATTCATTAGGGAGATTGATATATAATTTTCTTTGTTTTGATGCTTTCTGGTTTAAATATCAGCACTTTATTGTATCATAAAAGAAATTTGACCTATTTTTTCAAATAATTTATATAGAATTAGAGTTAATTGTTGTTTTATTGCCGGGGTTTTATTTACAACGCTGGCTTCTTTATGCTAGTCCGTCCTCTTACTCACCAGTCCAATGCGTGATGAGTCTTCGGGGTACCTCCGGCCCCCACTCTTTGATGGGGGAAGAACCAGACAGAGCGCCTGAGGTGGATAATGAGTCTTTATTCTTCTGTGATCATCCCGCTCTCTCCCAACCTCTCAGCAGACACTTTTATCCCTTCTGTCCTCCCTCCCATGAACTCTTACCCAATGAGGGGCCGAGTTCTGTAACATTCCCTTATAAGGTGATTATGTTTCCCCCGCTAAGCCACCGCCAAGCCTCTTCCCCCCGCCCCCAACATTTTATTATTTCTTGAATTCATTTGAAATTCATCTGACTGCAAATTTTTTCTTATGGAGTTCTATGATGGCTTGTTCAATTTATTTTTCTGAAATGAGATTAAATATTTTACTTCCTCTTCTGTTAATCTGGGCAATTCATAGCTTTGTAAATATTCATCTATTTCAATTGGATTGTCAAATTTATTGGCATAAAATTGGACAAAATAGCTCCTAATTGTAACATTAATTTCTTCCTCATTGGTGGTGAGTTCATTCTTTTCATTTTTGTTACTGACCATTTGTTTTTTTCTTTTATTTTTAAAACAAAATTAACCAAAGTTATACTTAACTTTCTTGTGTTTTTTTCATAAAATCAACTCTTTTATTTATTAGTTCAATACTTTTCTTTCAATTTTATTATTTTTCCTTTGACTTTTCAGAATTTCTAATTTGGTATTTAATTGGGGATATTGAATTTGTTCTATTTATAGCTATTTTAGGTTCATGCACAATTCATTGATCTCCTCTTTCTCTCATCTATTCATGTAAGCCAGGGAGGGTAACCTCCAGCCCTTGGACCTTATTGGGTATAGCATTGGCAAGGCAACTGTAAGCTGGACTTGAAATTAAATAAATCTAGCAGCTTAATAGGAGTTAGTTCATTAAATATTTGACTAAATATAGCCCACAAATGATGCTATAAATGTTCAAATGACCCTTTGCAGAAAAAAAAAATTCCCTATCCCTGATATTAACATTTAGAGATGTAAATTTCCTTAATAACTGTTTTGGCTGCATTCTACAAGTTTTGGTATGATGTCTTATCACTGCCTTGGATCAAATTATTGATTATTTCTATGATTTGCTGTTTGATTCACTCATTCATTAAAATTAGGTTATTTAGTTTTCATTTAATTTTGGTTTATCTTTCTGTGGTCTTTTATTAAACACAATTTTTATTACATCATTGTTTGAAAATAATATATATTAAATATTTCTTCCCTTTTTGTATTTGATTGGGAGTTCATTGTTCTCTACAGTCAATTTTTCATAATTCTGCTGTATGAATCTCATTTCTTTTCTCTGAATTTTCTTCTTTTTCTCCTTTGGTTTTTAAAATCCTTTCTTCATGCAAGAATTCTTTCTGGATTTGGGATCAATTCATCAAATCCTTTGAGGCTTCACTGCTTTCCTCTTATAAGATGGCATTTATCATCCCTATCAGAATAATAGTTTTTTGTGTGTTTTTCCTCATTTTAATAGTGGGATTCTGTCTGCTCCTGTGTTATAGTATGTATATTCCTAAGCTTTAGTGTTGAATGTGTTCCATTTTGTTTTGTTGGGTTTTTGCAGTTTGCTCCCTGTGCTAGGGCAGCCCAACTCTGCATTAGTGTCCCAGGGCATTGGAATTGGAGCCATCACTGCTGACCTGCTGAACCAGGACCTGAGCTGCATTGTGGCTAAATGTGTCTCGCTAACTTTGGAGTTTTCCTGATTCCACTGAGTTATGATCCTCTTTTTCCCACATGAGACAAACCTTTTCCTGAAGTTCCTCCAAACTATCTCACTGAAAAGTTGTTTCACTATTCTTTGTGGGTTCTGTCCTTTTCTCCCAGTACATTCCTCTCATATTTAGTTTTATATTTTTAAATGTCATCCCTTTATATTCAATTCACACTTCTTCCTTCTGCCTATAAACACTCATTCTAAATACCCTAATAATAAGAAAGGATGATTGGGCACTGATGCACATGTAGACCCTTCTTCAACAGAGGTTGATAGATGCAGCAATAAGTCTGACATTCCATTTCTTTCATCCACCCTCTTCTTGAATATACTCTTGGAGTGATTGATGAACTATCTGTCCTCAAAAATATTCCCCCCTAGGGTAATTATAGGGTATTATAGAAGCCAAAATGAAGGCAATCCAATGAGTATTTGAACATCTGGTTGTTTTCAGCTTGTTGTCACAACAACCTCCACCTTATTTTCCTGGTATATGACAATCAACTAAATTTATCTGTACTACAGTGTCTTTTGAAATATTTTTATGAGCAATATTCCAAAAAAAGTTTGTAGGTTTATGTGAAATATCAATCTTATCATTTCTTTAAAATTTTTGTTTATTAAAAAAAGGACCTATTATCTGATATGAGGGACTGATACTTAAAATCACATGTAGAATAGGTAAATAGGATAGATTTATACAATTATCTAAAACAGATATAAACTAATGATAGATGGTACTACTATTCTCTATTTAGTGAAAAATCTAATAAAACATTTATTTTAATGTTATTTATAACAATATGATTAATAGGAAATTAATAGTTCTTCACTGTGTTAGGTTTTAATTAGGAAAACTATTAAAATGTTTTTCAAAGAGAACACAGAATTCCCTAGTGATGTTATATTGTCTGGGGAAAGTAATTTTCTTTGTCAGGTTTGTTTTCTGTAACCATTTTTCATCATATGAAGAATTTTGACTATGATACCTAAAAGTAAAGAACAATGGCTTTCTTACACAAAAATTTGACTCATATAATTTAATCAATTCTTCACAGTGTTAGTGTTCTAATTTAACAATTGTTTTTTGCTATTTAAAAATATGAAAAATGTGTTTTCCCCTTCATTTGCGATTCTCTACTGCATTTTTTTAAATAAAGGAAATCATTTGCACAATGTAGGGGGAAAAAGTGGTGAATTCATTTAATAAATTATTCTATGTCGAGGAGGCTAAAACTGATGAAGCTCTTTTCAAAGTCTTTTCTCCATAGCAGTTGCTCTATAAATAATTATACGACAATTTGTAGAACTATAAGGTACCTTATAAGCAAAGTAAGGCAAGTAGATAATTAGAAATAATGTTGCTATTAAATGGCAAGAATTCTGAGGGCTGAATTCTCTTTTGTTAGACTGGTCTTTTTATTATTTGCAATTGCTTATAAGTAGAAATGCAGTAATTTTTTTTTTTTTTGCTTTCAGTGACAGAAAAAGAGCAATTTGGAATTAAATACCAACCATAAGTTAGAAAAAGATAAGCCTGGTAATGCATCTTTTTAAAGTTTGTGTTTGTGTGTGTGTGTGTGTGTGTGTGTGTGTGTGTATTTACCAGGATACCAATAGAATATAACTTTCTTCTTGCATTTTTGGTTTATTTCTTGAAATTTGTTTATTCCTTTTATGGGGATACAGAATTTAACTTTCTATTTTCCGCTACACATTTACTACTAATATTAGAAATTAGGTTTGTAAGGAGAACTTGAATTTATTGTTTAATGAAAATAATCTACTAAATATACGCTTTCTGTCCTGTGTAGATGATGAAAGTACTAATAATACATATATCTATAAAGATAGATCATGGTTTAAAAAGTTACTTCTTCAAAACAATCTTGTGAACAAAGTAGTACAAGAATTATTATTCCCATTTTAGAGATAGTGAAATTGAGTTACAGAAAAGATCCTGTACATTTGATACCTTTCAAAATAGTAGTGGGTTAGTGAATAAATAATTTTCTCAACATTAGAAGACATGCAGTTCTATTTTTTATCATTTTAATATTATTTAAACTTTAGAGCTTTTAATTTTAGTGGAATAGCATGGGATATTTGATAATATTTTCACAATAGTCCATATTCACTTTTTTATTCTGACCAATTTCTACAAAATGATTCTAAACTTTAAATTAGGAACTAGACTTTTCCTATAAAATTTTAATAATTGAAATACATATTTGATGTCAGTTTTGTTAAATCCTTCAAAAAATTTCGTGTGTGTGTGTATATATATATATATATATATATATATATATATATATAAACATTTTAATTGATTCTTTTTCTAATACTTAAGGGAGAAGGTGTTTTGCTTGATAAGACAAGGTTGCACTGGATGATCATTTGTCTAAGAAAGAGGCATATGTTAGCACAGAAATTAAAAATAATAATAATAAGCATGATGGCCTCTATCTAAACTACAATGATATGGTTGAAGAGCTGTTTTGTTTTCTTTTTTAAAGACTTTAAAAATATAATATTATGAAATGAATGAATGAATGAATGAATTAATGAATGAAAACAAGCACCATCATCTTTGCCAAAGAACTTAATGTTCTAATAGGAGAGAAAACAGATAGGGAAATGGTGACCAGGATAGGAAAAGTCCCAGAGATGGTCAATTGGAGTGCATTGACATAACCCTTCTAGTAGAAAAATATGCTTGATTAGATTTTGGGAGAGGGAGATAAGGGAGAGATTGGAGGATAGCCATGCAACTGACTGGCACAAAGGGGAGAAAAGTGAAGCAATCCAGAAACCTGCTTAGATGCAATTAATTGAACCATGTGACTCATTTGTTGATCAGGTCAATGGGACTCAAGGGTAGAGGTTCTAGGCATTAAATGTTTAAGTTCTCCAGGATAGTATTGTTCAGCCTCCATCAGAGAGTAATGTTCATATTTCTCTGAATAAGTGATTAATTGGTTCTAGTGTAGGAGAACTTAGGTTTAAATCTTTTTTTTAAGGTTTTTGCAAGGCAAATTGGGTTAAGTGGCTTGCCCAAGGCCACACAGCTAGGTAATTAAGTGTCTGAGACTGGATTTGAACCCAGGTACTCCTGACTCCAGGGCCGGTGCTTTATCCACTGTGTCACCTAGCCACGCCCCCCTTGGGTTTAAATCTTACCCATGATACTACCTTTGTTACTTTGAGCTCCCTGAGACTCTTCTTCTTTAAGTAAAGGAGTTTGGGTTAGATGATCCTTGAAGTTCCTTCCAGTTTGGTTTTAAATATATTTAAATATGCATATTCTTTGGGAGGTAAGAGTATATCTGAGATCTACAGTGTTTATTGGTCTCTGCCTGATTGCTGTGATGGAACTGTGTCAGCATACACAAGGGCACACCAAAATATAGAATTAAACAGAACATCCTGAACTCAATTCACTATGCTATTAATTGAACAAATTTAAATAATACAAATACCCTTAAATTTCTTTGTCACTTTGGAGAGAAATATTATAAAAAGAACTCAGATATTTCTTAGGATCATTTGGACAAGGGATCTTTGGATTTAAAAATCTAGGAATGAAGTTCTTGAGTCATCTTATAAAAACAGAAGGTATGTTTGGAGAAATTGGTAGTTACCCTTTTCTCCCTCCTCATTTTCCCCCCTATATTTTCAGTGCCTAACTGGCCTCTGTAAACTCTCTGCCAAATTTCTTTGACAGGTATAAGACTAATCTCCATTGCTAAAACAGATTGCTTTCCCTTTTGAAAAGAATAGCATCAGCTCTAACCAAGGATAACTGCTGTGTTGTTTAGGGACAAAAGCTGTGCTGCAGAAGTGAGGACTGAACATAGAAATCAAAAGCTTTACAGCAACAACATCTAGATGGGGCCAAGAGAGTTCCAGAAATTTACCCTGTCAGATTTTATAAGATACTATAATTAGGGTCGGCTAGGTGGCGCAGTGGATAGAGCACCGGCCCTGGAGTCAGGAGTACCTGGGTTTAAATATGGCCTCAGACACTTAATAATTACCTAGCTGTGTGGCCTTGGGCAAGCCACTTAACCCCATTTGCCTTGCAAAAAGCTAAAAAAAAAAGATATAAGTAGGTAACCATGGATAAAAAAGGAAGAGTTAGACTGCAAGTCTTCATAGTTGCTGTTTTATAATTTTTCCTTTAACCAATTCTTTAAGGCAGGAGTTCTCTTCATTTTATTATGTGACTTTTTTTATTATATATCATGAGACCTATAACCCCCCCCAATTCTCAAAGTAATGTGTTTTTAAGTTATATTGAAATACAATTGTCAGAATATTTTTTAAAAACAATTTCATAGATGCCAGGTTAAAAACCTCTAACCTAGGGTAAGAAAGACTTAGTTGCTGCTCTGTTACAGACTTACTAGCCAATAGAACAAATAGAAAAGAGAGTTGAAAGAGACGGTATCCATCTATTCCAATCCATATAACCTTTTTAAAATTAATTTGTATTGAAGATATTATTTGAGTTTTACAATTCGCCCCCCATCTTACTTCTCCCCACCCCCCCCCACCGTGGAAAGCAATCTGTCAGTCTTTACTTTGTTTCCATGTTATACCTTGATCCAAATAGGGTGTGATGAGAGAGAAATCATATCCTTAGAGAAGAGACAAGAATTCTAAGAGGTAACAAGGTCAGACAATAAGATACTTGTTTTTTTTCCTAAATTAAAGGGAATAGTCCTTGAACTTTGTTCAAACTCCACAGCTCCTTAACTGGATACAGATGGCACTCTCCTTTGCAGACAGCCCAAAATTGCTCCCGAATTCCAATCCTTATAATCTTTCAAACCCTATTGAAGTATTTGATAACCTTTCCTCCAATTCATTCCAATAAACAATTCAATTAACAGTTACTAAACCACTGTGTTATTGTTCATTTGTTTGACATTTGTCTGACTCTTCCTCATCCCATTTAGGGTTTCATTAGCAAAGATACTGGAGTAGCTTTACATTTTTTCTTCAGGTCATTTTAGAGGAGGAAACTGAGGCAAATAAGAGTAAATGATGTGCCTAGAATCACACAGTAAGTGTCTAAGGCCCGATTTGAATTCAGGTCTTCCTGACTCCAGGTCAGATGCTGTCTCTATTCAGCTGCCATTACTATGTGCTAAGTCCTGAGAATATAGTTTTAAAATTATATTCCTGGCTTCAGGGAGTTTACAGTCTAATAGGAGGGATAAGGCATACAAAATTTAGTGTGATATGAGGCACGGTGGTGTGCCTATGACTTGCAATAGGCAATAATTTTGATATGAAATTTTATTTTATAAAGAAGATCAGTCATGTATGCTTTTGCTAACACTAAGCTAACTCAGAATATCTGACTTTGAGAAGGTAAAATTAGATTGAGCTATATGCCCTAGCTTTAGTTAATTAATTCTCTGTCACTTGAGTGCTGAATTTTGCACCATATATGTATTTCATTGCAACATTTCATTCTGGTGTCTTTAAGAATTAACATTACTTTTAAAAAAACATGCAAAAGTCGTAACTCTTAAAAAGGACTATGCAATGGTTCTTAAAATATCACAGTAACTGTTGGTTGTAGGGAATTCAAGTATTTTTAAAATTTAAATATTTTATTTTTTCAACTACATGTAATGGAAGCTTTTAGCAATCTCTTTTCTTGCAAGATTTTGAATTTTACAATTTTTCTCCCTCCCTCCCTATCCTCCCACTTCTGACAGAAAGCATTCTGATATAGACTCTATATTTATAACCATTTTAAACATAGATTGATAGTGAACATGTTGTGAGAAAAGAATCAAGTAGAAAAGGAAGAAAGAAAACATGAGAAAAAATGACCTATTAGACAATTTTAAAAAATTGAAGATAATAATTTAGTCTTCATTTAAACTCTACAGTTCCTCCTCTGGATATGGATGGTATTTCTATAACAAGTTGTTTTAAATTGTCTTTGATTTTTTTACTGTTGAAATGAACAAGTCCATCAAGGTGGATCATCACAAAATATTACTGTTAATATGCATAATTTTCATCTGGTTCTGTTCATTTCACTCAGCATCAAATCATGCAAGTCTTTCCAGGCTTTTCTGAAATCCCATCCCTCATGTTGTCTTATAGAACGATAGTGTTCCATCACATACATATACCACAATTTGTTTAGTCATTTCCCAAATGATGGGCATCCCTTCAATTTCTAATTCTTTGCCTCTACAAAAAGAGCTGCTATCACTATTTTTGCACAAGTGAGATTTTTACCCTTTTTCATGATCTTCTCAGGATACAAATCAGTAGTGGTATTGCTGGATCAAAGGGAATACACATTTTATTATCCTTTGGGCATAATTCCAAATTGCTCTCCAGAAATATTGGATTCGTTTGCAACTCCACCCACAATGCAGTTTTCAGGTTTCCCACATCTCCTCCAAAATTGATCATTTTCCTTTCTAGTTATATTCACCAATCTGAGAGGTGTGGAGTGAACTTAGAGATGATTTAATTTGCATTTCTCAAATCAATAATGATTTAGAGCAGTTTTTCATATGACTCTGCATAGCTTTGATTTCTTTGTCTGAGAATTGTCTTTCCAAATCCTTTGACCATTTTTTGGTTTTCTTTTTAAATAAATTTGATTCAGTTCTCTATATATTATAGAAATGAGTCCTTTAGCAGAAAGGCTAGTTGTAAAAATTGTTTCCCAACTTATTTCATTACTTTTAATTTTGGTTTAATTTAATGTAATCAAAAATTATCCAGTTGGCTTTTTATAATGTTCTCTATCTCTTCTTTATTAATAAACTGCTCCCCTTTCCATCTGACAGGTAAGCTATTCCCTTATAATATTACCTTTTATGCCTAATTCCTGCACCCAATTCAAACTTGTCTTGGTACATGATGTAAGATATTGATCTAAGCCTAATTTCTGCCATACTAGCTTCTAGTTTTCTTGTCAGTTTTTATCAAAAAAAGTAAGTTTTTAATCCCAAAAGCTGCAATCTTTGGGTTTATCAACTAGTAGATTACTATAATCATTTACTGCTCTTTTGTACCTAATCTATTCCACTGATCCACCACTCTATTTCTTAGCCAATATCAAACAGTTTTGTTGACTGATGTTTTACAATATAATTTTAAATCTGATATGGTTAGACTGCCTTCTTTTGATATTCTTGACCTTTTGTTACTTCACATGAATTTAATTACTATTTTTTCATGCTCACAAAGTAATTTTTTTGGCAGTTTGACCAGTAGGACTCAAATAAGTAATTTAATTTAGGCAGAATTGCCATCTTTATTATATTATCTTGGTCTACACATAAGCAATTGGCATTTGCCTATTTATTTAGATTTGATTTTATTTGTGTGAAAAGTGTTTTACAACTTTCATAAAGTTTCTGTCTGCCTTGGCAGGTAGACTCCCAAGTAACTTATTTATCTGAAATTATTTTAAATGGAATTTCTCTTTCTATCTCTTGCTGATATATCTTGTTAGTAGTATATAGAAATGGTGAGGATTTATATGGGTTTATTTTATATCCTGAGACTTTGCTGATATTGCTAACTGTTTCCAGTAGTTTTTTAGATGCTTTTCTATTTTCCTAAGTATACCATCATATCACTGGCAAAAGAGTAAGTTTTGTTTGTTCAATATTGATTGATTCCTTCAATTTCCTTTTCTTCTCTTATTACTAAATCTAACATTTCTAATATAATATTGAAAAGTAGTAGAGATAACAGGCATCCTTATTTCACTCCTGATGTTTCTGGAAATGTTTCTAGTTTATCCTCATTATATATGATGCTTGTTGATGATTTCAGGTAAACACTGCTTATCTTTTTAAGGAACATTCCATTTAATACTATGTTCTATAGTGTAAAAACACTAGGAATGGATGTTGTATTTTGTCAAAAGTTTTTTCAATATCTATTGAGATAAAAATATGACTTCTGTTATTCCTCTTTTTTTAAGAGAAAAAAGGTATATTCCTTTCCATCCTCATTCAATTTTCCCTAGAGTTCCATAATATCTATGTTCTCTAACATTCAATTTACCTCATTAATTTCATTCTTGTTTATTTGATGGTTAGATTTATCTAATTCTGAGAGAGGGAGGTTGCGGTCTCTTACCAGTAGAGTTTTGGCTATCTTTGCCTTCCTATAACTCATTTAGCCTCTTCTCCTATGAATTTGGATGCTATACTGCTTGGTGCATTTATGTTTAGTATTGAAATTATTTCATTGTGTACTTTTTAGGAGGCAATAGTTTCCTTCCTTTTCCCTTTTAATGAAATCTATTCTTACAATTGTTTTTTCTGAGATAAGGATTGCTACCCCTGCTTTTTTCACTTCGTCTGAAACATAATATATTCTGTTCCAGCCTTTTACCTTTATTCTATGTGAATCTCTCTGCTTCAAATGTGCTTCTCATAAAAAGCATATTATAGGATTTTCATTTTTAATCCTCTCTTCTATATTCTTCCAAATATGGGAGAGTTCATCCCATTCACATTAGCAGCTATAATTACTAATTCTTCATTTCCCTCCATGCTATCTTCCCTCCATTTGTATTTTTTCCTTTCTTTCACCTTCTCCCTCCTCCCCAGTGTTTTATTTCTGAATACCACCTCCCTTCTAGCCACCATTCTCCTTTTTCATTCCCCTTTTCCTTTTCCCCTTCTTCCTTCCTTCCTTCCCTTCTATCAGCCCCTCCTTCCCTACCCCCCTTCTCTTTCCCCTCCTAATACTTTAGTGTGTGTGCTAATCCCTCTTTGTGCTAAATTCTATGAGAGTAGGATTCAAGCAGTTCTCATCTCCTATTTTCTTTCTCTCTATTGTAATAGGTACTCTGCAATTCTCCATGTAATGTAATTTACCTCATTCAACCTCCCCCTTCCACCTATCTCTTTACACCTCCCCTTTTAATGAAATATATTTTTTAAAATCATTCCATCAAAGTCATGAACATGCCATGAATGTCCATAACTCCCTCTACTGGAGCTACAGTTCTCAAGAGTTATGAAAATTTTCCTCCCACGTGGGAATTTAACCAATTTAATATTATTGGATTATAGTTTTTCCCCTATGTTTACCTTTTCAGGAATCTCTTGAGACTCTGTCTGAATTTCAAATTTTATATATAACTCCGGTCTTTTCATCAGAAGAGATTGAAAGTCACCTATTTCATTATATGTTCAAATTTTTTGCTTAAAGAAAAGGTATTTGCCCTTGAGAATCTGGTCATAGGTGAATCCTGTAGGCAATCCTTCAGTCTAAGTAGGCAAGAGATTATGGAATACATCAGTTCTATTGTTTTAGGTAGAATGTTGGAATGATAGAACCTTCACTGGTTCCTGTCTTGACTGAGGGGACTGTCCAGATATATGGTCTTCTCTATGTCTTGTCTAGCTTGCTTTGGTGTCCATATACTTGGACAATGAGATTTCATCAACCTTTTAGATGCTAATCTAGGAATACTATCAAAACACCATTAATGAATACACCTCTCCAAATATGAAGAACAACTGATCAGAATAACCCACATTTTCCCCCTTCATGAAAAGACTTTACCCTCTGCATAAATGTTTGCTTTCCTTTATAGTCTTTGATAAGATATATCCACAACTTCTGCATATTTGTCTAGATAGCCAAACCATCTGCAGTAATATAGTTTGTATTTTTGACAATTACAAATGATCTAAGGAAACATTCTTTTAAAATTGCATGTTTTGCAGTGGATAGAGCACCAACCCTGAAGTCAGGAGGGCCCGAATTCAAATTCTGATTCACACACTTAATTATTACCTAGCTATATGACTTTGGGGAAGTCACTTAACCCCAGTGCCTTGCAAAAAGCAAAAATAAAATTGTATGTTTCCATTGGATTTCAAATATGATGGTGTTGGGAGATAAATTTCACTGACAGTGGTATAGTTGAAACAGAGAAACAGCTTTTTGAAGTAGATATAATTTCCAATATCAAATAAAATGTTCGATTATTATTAGTTAGCATTGTATTTAATGTATTAGCAAAGTATTTAATGTATAGCAATGTATTTAGGAAATACTTAACTGTTCTAAATATAGATGAATTTATACATCTGAATGTACATTTCTTATCTCTTCATTGATCTCTTTGAAGCCATGGCCTTCTGTTAGAGAGTCTTCTGTTAACCCTCTGAAGTATTCTAAACAGTTTACTTTTTATTTTAAATTATTTTATTTTAATTTATTTTTCCAATTACATGCAAAAGTAGTTTTCAATGTTCATCCATTCATTTGCAAGTTTATGAGTTTTACATTTTTTTACTACTCTGCCTTCCCTCTCCCCTTCCCACAGTGGCAAACAATCTGATAAAAGTTGCATATGTACAATTGTTAAACAGTTTTTAATGGGACAAAGGTCTCATCTATCTGTCTTTTATTAGTTCTTACTAGACTCCTAAAACAGTTCTCTGCACATGGCTGGGATTACTTAAAATAAAAATTAACATGTGACCATGATTCAATTTTGAGTTACAAAGTAGTAACAATTATGGCTTATGTGGCTTCATAGTTTGGACTTCTGCAAAAGGTAAATACTTTGAAGATACAAGACAGACAAAATCCCCATCCCATCAGACCTAAATGGTCTGAATTACTAGCCCACATCCTGGCACAGAGTAGACATTTAATACATTCTTGTTAGACTGACTGACTAACTCACTCTGCTAGTAGGGAACAAAGCAAGACTGTTTACTTGCCCCATGCTGTAGCTTTATCTGTTTCCTCTTTAGCTAAAAAATGCAGGGAGAGAGGATCACTACTCAATAAATTGCATTCTTCCATAAAGAAGTTTGAATCTTTCAGTTTTTGAAATTGTGATCAGTATTTAGGCAATCCTCAAAGTTTGTATTGTCCAAGAAATCTCCATTTTTTGACTAAAATGATAGATTCTGGGATTGTGTTGCATAGGAAATTATCCTCTAACTAGAAGGCAGGAATTCGGATGTAATATTGTTGCAGGAAGATTGGTGTCGCCATTTAAGACTGAGAGTGTCAGAGCTGATGAAATTGAATGAATTCACATTTACCCTGGAGTTTTAAAACAACTCAGAATTTATTATACAAGCCTGTGTTTACAGATTACAATTTTTTTTTCCTTCCAGAGAGACAGTAAACTGCTTGAAGATAGGTTGAATAACAAAGGATTAGGTGAGGTGCCTGAGGAAGAGAGAGAGAGAGAAAAGGGAAGCAGCCAGGATATCTGAGTTGAGTGTAAGAGGAAAAGGAAAAATAATCATCAGGGTTGTCAGGCAATATGGCATAGAGGCTCATGGTTCTCCAGTGGGCCTAGGAAGGGAGCACATAGCACTAGCTTAGAAAGAGAAAGAAAGAAATTGCCATCCTTGCAGGAGAAAGTGGGGAGATGAGAGAACTTCTCTTTCAGGTCCCTGACTTAAATACATTTCTGTATTGGATTGGACATGGTGGTACTTAGAGAGTCCAGCATCTGACTCCAGGCATTCTCCAATAGATAAGCTACATGCTGGTCTTTGCTGTCCCAAAGCATGTGATCTTTAAGTCAAATACATCATTTTCTTTGGAAGATTATTGTCATATCTGCACTTGACCCATCAATAACATCATGACAAAGGTCAAATTGAATTTTTAAAAAGTGTCACCATACCAGATAGACTTTTAAAAGTGTAAAAGATTACAAAATTTGTTTCCAATCTAAACATCTCCTATGTCCATAACTCCTTGAATCAATATAATCCAGAAACTCCCTTTTTGGGGCATATGGACAATAACATGTAGCTACTATATGTTTCTCCAGGACATCCTTCCACTACCCTGGGTACTGCCATGTATTACATCAGAAAAAGCTCACTCTCAATTCTCTGGCCTGTAACCTGTGCTTAGAAATGGAGAAAGAGAGGAAAAAGACTTTTGGTCCTGAGTCTTTTAGCTAGCCATTAAAAACCTCTGGTCTTCTTTCATAATATGATTAATATGGATCTATATTTATAGCATGGCTAAAATGTATAGTTTATATTAGATTGCTTTCTGTCAGGGAGAGGGGTAGAGGAGAAGGGAGGCAGGGAGGGAGAGAGAAAAAATATAAAACTCAAAACCTTGCAAAAAATTGATTGTTGAAAACTACCACTGCATAGAGTTGAAAAAATAAATTAACTATTTAATAATAATTTTTAAAAAACAACTTCTGGAGTGGGGGGGGAGGGAAGAGGAAAGAATTTCCTGCCCCACAACTTCTGTACCATTTCCAGAAGAAGGGCAGAAGAAAAAAGGAAAAATGATGCCAAAAAAACTGAGCAAGACTTGTTGGCTCTTTTTTATAGATCAACACAAAGAGTACTTCTTCCCAACAAAGTTTATACTCCCAAGAGTCTTTGCCAACTAGATCCCTTTGGATGAAATCCCAGTAACTGAAAGCCATCCTCTAAGGGACACCAAGGGATTGGCTTCAAATCAACCAATTTATCTTGAGGCAACCCTAACAGTTAAAACAATTGGAAGTTTTCTTTATTCTACTCAACACAGTGCCAGAGGGCACCTTTCCAGGGAGGAAGAGATATAGAAAATATAAGTTTTCAAACAAAGACTGACCAAATTGATCAGGGATTTCCCTCATCCCTTCTTACCTTGGATATTGTTCTTTTGAAGGCCTCCAAATATTCCTATCAGTATAAAACATTCATAGTGGAAAAGAATCACAAAATAGGTGATGTAAAAGTGAAATTGGAATTAAAAGCAATGATTGAACTGTACTTCCCTACAATTATAAACTGTAAGTAAGCACAACCAATATCATAAGCAATTTGATTACCCATTTTGCACCTGTTTCTAAATCTTTACAATAGGAATAATGATACTTATAGTGTCTATCTTTACAGAATCTTAAATTTAGAAGGGACCATGTAACTGATCAAGACTATATTCAATATTTCTATAGCATATCTAATCTTGGCTGAAGATCTCCAGTGAAAGAAAAATCATTGCAGTCCCATTGAAGAAGATGTTGTTTGTCCTTCTTTCTCAAAGAATACCATTACATCAGGGAATTGATGCCATGATATGTTAGTGAATTGGATTTAGGTTAGGGAGGGCTGTGCAAAATCATCAGCCTCATTTTCTCTTCTGGAACTATCTGGGTTCAGTGGCTAGATTTGGATCAGAGCAACTGGAGATGACTATATATATTGAGAGACCTTGGTCTTTTTAACATATGGTTTTCAATAGGTCTCAGGTTGACTGAGGAAATGCCATTCAGAGATTAAGACTAGGTAAGGGAAAAAAGGAGGCAAGGAATGGTTTCTTTTATACAGTTAAAAAATCAATATGGAAGAAGTCCCTCAAAGTTTTTGGCCAAAACAGAAACAATTACTATTTATATTCACTCTGAGCCAATCAGGGTTCATACTATGACCCAGTAGGACTTTAACAGAGACCTAATGTTGGCCAGTCAATGATTGATTTGGGTTTAAAGTTTTATCCTTAAGAAGGTGAGGTTTCAATGATTCCTTTGGGCAGATCTCCTGCAAGTAAAATTGTGATATACTTTTGTAGACTGAGGCAAGAGAAAGGTCTGTGTGTCTGTGTGTGTGTGTGTGTGTGTGTGTGTGTAAGAGAGAGAGAGAGACAGACAGACAGACAGACAGACAGACAGAGACAGAGAGAGAGAGAGAGACAGAGACAGAGAGACAAAGAAAGATTATTCCATAATAGACAGAGACAGAGAGTTGGGAAGAGAGTGGGGAGAGAGGAGAGTAAAAGGTAGCTCCTACTACCCACAGAGAATATTGTCTGTCCTTCATTCTTGAAAAGGACCATTATTGCCTCTGGGATTTTGGGGGTTACCAGATAAGTGTAAGAATTTGGGGGCCACTGAAAAACTGAATGAATTAACATGCTCTCTCTGGGATGTTAAAACTGCTCAAGATTTTATTATGAAATATAACAAAGTAAACAGGTTAAAAAAAACTTTTCCTCCTGAGGGGTCCACAAGCACTTAAGACAGAGTGAATAACAAAAGTCTAGGTATAGTTGCCTGGTAGACAGAGAGAGAGGCAGAGGGAGGGAGAGAGGTAAAGAGAGAAAGAGATAAGGAATAGTAAAGCAGAGTTGACCCCAGGTGGGTGGGTAGTCTGCTTCAGAGGTTCAGCTGAGGTTTTATAGCCTTGCCCCTTATCTGGGCACTGAGGGAAAAAGGGGAACTCCCTCCCCCTTTTGTGACTAGAAATAGGGAGAGGGTTGAAGACTGGGATTTGGAAATGAGGAGACAGGATTCAAATTTTATATTAAACAATGAAACAATAGGAGTCAATTTACATCTCAAGAGCAAAGACCTTTCCACACCCTTAAAAAGATTCTCTGATTTTAACAGCATTAAAGGATTATAGATTTTATTTTCTGCTACACTATAATTCTTTACATCACCATGATATTAGGGATTTGATGCAATTACATGTAAGTGAGGGAGGGCTGTGTAAAGTCAGCAGTATCACTTTCTCCTCTAGAGCCATCTGCATCCAGTAGCAAGATAAAGATTAGGACAACTGGAGGCTACTCTACTAACATGGCCAAAACCCATCAATAGAGGTATGACCTGGGGCTTAAGTGTAAGAAAAATTGTCAGGAAAGGGATAAAGGAGTAGAACATCCAAAAGGAATCTTCTTTAGCAGCAGATAAAAGGGAGATGTCTTTTCCCATATGGTTATGTGAAATACATAAGCTAATGATGCTACCTGAACATGGATTCTAGTTGGATTGAAAACATTTGTGGTATACTTGGTGAGAAGTTGGATGTAACCTCTTAAAAGAAGAAATGAAAATTATTCCATAAGAGAAAAATTGGACAGAGGAAAAAGTGATGGCTACTATGACACAACCTCCCAGAATCCTTTCTGGACTTTAATTATTATCTTTCCTGGAAATGACTCTTTCAAGACATTCCCAGAGTTTAATGATCATACAGTGTGCTATGGTTTTGAGAAGACCGATTATTATTCTGTTTCTATTGCTACTTTTTGAAATAGCAGTTCCCAAGGTTTTTGTAGCTTCACCAAGATGAGAAAGGAAGTAATTATACAGACAGACTGTTTCTAGGTTCCCTCTAAGTTCTGCTTTCTAGTCTCCAAACTTTGCCACCAGATCTTATCTGTCATCTCACTCTGGAACTTCCCTCAGTACCTGGGGTTACCTGAAACACACCCCCAATACCTTTGAACCCCCCCCCCCCTTGGTCAGTTCTTCGAGAAATCTTCATGCTAGTGATGCACCTAGGTTGGGTCATCCTTCATTCCCTCTTGATTCCTGCTCCTGACTTCTGGACTTCAGTGCCATTTCTTAGCTGTCTTCTCACCAAGAAACTTCCCACAGAAACTGGATGTTTAAATCCTTGTTGAGTTATAATTTATCTGAAGTTGCTGAGACCCATAACAGAGTGGTTTCTTGGATCCCAAACTAAAATATCATTAACACAGAGATGTATGGCAGAGTGAAAGGTGATGGATCCTCATCTATTGGTATGTTCTTCCCATGAAGCAGAAAATCTAACCTATAAAAATAGGAAACAGAAACACACTAGGACTAGTATTAATTTGATCTGAATCTTTCTTTTAATCTTAGTGTTTCTACTGAGACAAATTATTACTTTAGGAAAACTGTGTGAATTTATTTTCAGTAGTTTGGGCAAAGCATATGAATTCTGTTTCTCCAAGCAGCTATTGGTATTGCATAGAGTGCTAGACTGGAGTTAGCTATACCTGAGTTCAAATCTGGCCTTAAGAATTTACTTATTGTTGCTGGGGAAATTGGTGTCACAATAAAGATTGAGAATTCTTGTGAAAGTGAGAGAATTCACTACTAGATCTGGAATTGAAATAGTTCAGGATTTATTTCATAAGCCTGCAAAATTCATAGATTAAAACCTTTTTTTACTGAAGTGGCAGCAAGCTGCTTGTAAGTAGCTTGAGGACATAATGAATAATAAAGTTTTAGGTGAGAAGCCGGAGGTAAAGAGTGAAAGGAAACACAGCCATAAAAGCTGGCTTAGACTCAAGCAAGTTTGGCCATGTGAAATAGAGGTCGTAGTTCTCCAGCTGCCTAGGATGGAAAGCATGTGGTTCTAGCTTAGAGAGAGAAAGTGGCCATCTTACAAGGGTGGGTGGGGGGAAGGTCTTCTCTTCCCAGATACCCACTTAAATGCATTTCTAATCACTTTTTTCTTTTTTAAAAAACTTAAATTTTATTTATTTAAGGCAATGGGGTTAAGTGACTTGCCCAAGGTCACACAGCTAGGCAATTATTAAGTATCTGAGGTCAGATTTGAACTCACGTCCTCCTGACCCCAGGGCCCATGCTCTAATCACCGTACCACCTAGCTTCCCAAAGCATTTCTATAATGGGTTGGACAAAGGTGACATTTGGGGAGTGATTTACCACCTGTCTCCAGGTTCTCACCAATAGACATGACACAGAAGTGGTCCTTATAGCTTCAAAAATTTATCATGTTCCAGACTTGTTACTTCAATGATTTGCTGGATAATAATATATTCATAATCATATAATGGATTTGATTTATATTTATTTGCATAATTTTATTTCAAAAGTTGAAGACAGCATGTTTCCAAAGAGTTAGTTGTTATTTTATATCGACTGTAAAAGTGAGGGGAAAATATTGAACTTTTAAAAATCAATCAAAATGGTAGCATTCTTTGGAAGAAGAGTGTTAACAATGCTAGAATAAATAGTTTTATACTTAATATGAACAAAAGGATGAAACATATTAGACAGTTCTTCTAAGTGATTCTACCTATTACAGGTTGATTTTAATCAGTTAATAAAAGCAGGTTTTGAACAATAGAATAGAATTTGGGGCCTGATTTGTTTATCTTATTGTCAGGACACCCCCATGTGGCCTATAATGGTCCCTAAATTGTATGTGCATTTGAGACACACTTAAATGTTTGGGGTATTACTTAATATTTATTTACTATTTAATATTTATTAATTAATGTTTAATATTAATGATCTCATCTAGATAGGCATTTTTTTTTACAAAGATCTTTGATTCAAATAAGATTCAGAGAGGTTAAGAGAATTGCTTGTAGTCTCCTAACTAGTAAGTTTTAGAATTGAGATTTGAATCTGTGTCTTCTGATTCTAAGCCCAGGGTATTTTTAGTATAATATACTATTTGGGGGATTATGTTGATAACCATACTATAACTGAATTATGAGAAAAAATTCAAAATTAATATTAATCTGGGAAATTAAAATCTAAGGTGAAATATATTTTTCTTCTTAATTAGTAGACACAAATGCCCTGCCCTTATGAGGGTAAGGTCAGAATTGGTAAGAATCAGCTTCGAGTCTCTTTTAGAACTCTTCAGGATGAATCCTCTACTAGCTTGGTCCTGTTCTTCTGACATCTGGCTTCACCTCTTTTTATATGCATGTGTGTGTATGTGTTTATGTAGATTTATTTGCAAATAAAGTTGTCTCTGATTCATACATGTGATTTCATCGGGCTACTTTTAATAGACATTTTACCTGCAAATATCCTTCTCATTTGAAATGAACATTTTAGCTAAATATTTCATATGGTAGGTTTTTATTCCATTATGGTATTGATTTCCTCCCCTTGTGATTATGTAGATTTGAATCAAGTCATTTATCTTATTTCCCACTTTTTAAAATTGTCTGAATAATTATTACAAAAGAATAAAATCTAACTGAGAGAAGGAATGGGAATAGTAAAGAAGTGATATTACAAATCCATGGTCTTATACTAGAAACTTTTCAAGTCTGTGCTATATACCAGCTAGGGTTCCTGACACTTAGAGTCATCATGAAGAATGCCAAAGGCTAGAACTTTGTATTTCATTCAATGTCTTTATTTGTAATGGAAAAAGTCATACTGATAAGAATGATTTAGCAGTATCTTGAGAAAAAGAATGCACTGCAGCTGAGATGCTGCTGTTTCAATTCGAGCTCAGTTTATTTTCTCCAAACCTGAGTTCCAATGACCTGATCAATGCTGACAGTGGGTTATGACCACTATTCTCTGAATCCTCATTTATTCCATTTTAATCTTACCAATATATAAATAAATAGTGATATATACATATATATATGAATATGACATGCATATATATGTAATCATAGGTAAGTTAAATTACATATTTGTCTTTGTTTTCTTTTATGTTTATTGTAGAATGGAACTTTTCAAACATTATCTTGCTCTGTGATTGCATGAAGTTAGGGACTTTACAATACAAATTTTCTGAATGTAGAGCTGAGAAATAATTATTATTTGACTCTTTCAAAGGTAGGGTATCTTTATTTTCATGAAGCTAAGTGAAAATTTAGGAGAAATTTACCAAAAGAAACAGGATACATGAAAACAATTATGTTTCAAAGCTACATTAAGATTAAAATACCCATTGTGGGGGATTTTTATCTTGGAATGGTTACTGTTTAAAATGGCAGCAACTGTAATATTTAGCACAATTTCCAGTGATTCTTCTGCTGAGCTTGATGCTTTTTCACTCTTTGTCTTTTAACTTAATTTATGGAAAAGATTAGCCTTACTCCAGTTTTTTTAAGTACTATATTCCAAAGTTCTTCAAGATTTCCTAGGATGTAACTAGGAGTGCTCAGAGAAAATTGATGCTAGTAATATTTTTCTCCTAATATTAAATATGAAATCACGTATTATAAACATGATTGTTATATATAGCAACATTTTTACATTAAATAGATTTAATTTTCTCTTTTGTTTTAAAATTTTCATATTCCCCAAGAGAATTTAGTACCTTCCTGATAGTTCAAAATAACTTCCATGAATAGATTTCAAATTTTAGTGTTCCATTTCCCCCACATGCTGCATTTCTCTATTTTGAAAATGATAGTCCCAAATTTAGGATGGATAGCATGGTCTAATAGAAAGATCTGGAGTAGCGATTAGTAGCATAACTAGTTAATTCTTGTCCCTCAAGCAAGAATCTGAAATTAAGCCCTGTTGCCTACCTTAATTGTGAGAGTAGAGGAATATTTTATACGGTTTTTTCCCTCTGCTCCTCAGTTTTGTATGCCTGCGATAAATGAATACCTCCCTCTGGTTAAGATGCCTATGTCCAAATCCCTGATTAATGATTTACTAGCTCTGTACTAATCTCTCTGTGCCTCAGTTTCTCACAGATTTGTGGTGAGAACTGCATAGAGAGTCAAATTTTGGCTTGACATAAGGAAAAAACTTCTTAACAACTAGGGCACTTCAAAAGTAAATGGACTACCTTGGGAGGTAAAATAAAGTTCTCCCTATAGGAAATATTCAAATAAAGACTGGATGACAACTTCACCTGTTGGTTAAAAGTGATATTTCTAAATTCATTTCCCACCATAAGATTTTAGGGTAATTTAATGCTGTATAAGAAGACCCAACCATTTTCTAACCTTGAGAATTCTGTTTCCTTATCTCTAAAATGAAGGTGTTGAACAGATGATCTCAATGATCCCTTGCAACTCTTGGTCCTAAGAATTTTATCAGTATTTGATCTGATGAAGAATTATTTTTTTTAAAAAAAAACCTGTGTAGTAAGTGACCATGGTCTCTTTCATGCATATGTAGGTTATCTTCACAAAATTACAAGAAATGTGAAAATAAGTATTTGGATTAATAGTTTTTAAAGATTATTTACCTGCTACCCTTTAAAGCAAGAATACTTAAAAATAAGATCTGAATATTTTTCTAGGCTTTTAATATTCTGTCCTCTTCTAAGTATTTTAGGAATTGATCCCTCATTACCTTTGCAAGAATGGTTCTTTTTTAAAAATATCTTTTTGTGATGGGTATTATTTTTATCATTTTAATTAAAAAGTAAACTACATGACACATTTGATAGAATACTAGGCCAGAAATCAGTTATAGTCCTCATCATTAGTTGAAATCTGGCCTCAAGCATATACTAGTCTTGTGACCCTGGGTAAGTCACTTAATCCTGGTTGCCTCATTTTTTTCAACTGTTAAAATGAGCTAGAGAAGGAAATGGCACATCTTTGCTAAGAAAATCCCAAGCAGGTTCAAAAGAGTCAGACATGACTGAATACTACTGCATAACTATTGTGTTTTCTATCCAATTCCTCCTCTCTCTGTCTAAAAATAAAAATGAAATCCACATAACAAATATTAGTCAGTCAAAAGAAATCTCATATTGCCTAAGTCCCAAAATATGATTTACCCTTCACCTTGAATCAATCTTTTCTCTGTCATTAGATCATTCTTTATGATTGGTCTTCTAGAATTACTGTTGGTAACTTCATTGATTAGTTTTAAATCTTTCAAAGTTGTTAATTTTTTAAATGATACTATATTTTGTTAAATATTTCTCAATTACATTTAAAAAATTTAACATTTTGCAAAATTTTAAGTTCCAAAATTTTCTCTCCCTCTTGCTCCTCCCCATCTTTAAGAAAGCAAATAATTTACTATAACTTATAAATGTGAAATCATGCTAAATGTATTTCCATATTAACCATGTTGCAAAAGAAAACAGACAAAAAACAAGAAAGATAAAAAAGTTTTTAAAAATATGCTTCAGTTTACATTTATAATTTATCAGGTCTCTCTCAGGAGATGGGTAGCATTTTTAATCATATGTACTTTGGAATTGCCTTGGATTATTATCTTGATCAGACAGTTGATCATCAATATAATACTGCAGTTACTATAGATATTTTTCTCCTGATTCTGCTCACTTCACTTTGCATGAGTTAATATAATAAACTTTGCCAGATTTTGCTGGAATCCTCTTACTCATAATTTCTTAAAGCACAATAGTATTCAATCACAATCATTTACCATAGTTTGTTCAACCATTCCCCAATTGATATCCATCCAACCCAATTTCCAATTATTCACCACCACAAAAAGAGCTGCTATAAATATATTTGTACAAATAGGTACATTTCCTTTTTCTTTCACTTCTTTGAGACACAAACCTAGTATTGATATTGCTAGATCAAAGGGTAAGTACAGTTTTATAGTTCTTTGGGCATAGTTTAAATTGTTCTCCATAATGGTCAAACTAGTTCACAACTCCTCCACATCCATTCCAGTACGTCATTTTCCTTTTCTGTTATGTTAGCTAATCTGATATGTGTGAAGTAGTACCTCAGTTTTTATATTTGCATTTCTCTAATCAACAGTGATTTAGAGCACTTTTTCATGTGACTGAATAAATTTCTTTTTCTGAAAACTACCTGTTCATATCCTTTGACCATTTTTCAATTTGACTCAGTTCCATATATATATATATATATATATATATATATATATATATATATATATATATATTTAAGAAATAAAAACTTTATCAGTGAAACTAACTGTATAAACTTCCCCATTTCCTCTTTTCCTTTTAATTTTGTCCCTATTAACCTTGTACAAAAACCTTTTGATGTAATGAAATTAAAATTAGCTATTTTACTTGTCATGATCCTATCAGTCTCTCTTTCGTGGTCTTAAACTCTTCCCTTATCCATAAAAGTGATAAATATATTTTTTACATTCTTCTAATATATTTTTGATATCACCCTTTGAGTTTAAATCAATTTGCCATTTTTTTCTTATCTACGTTTGCTGCGTGAGATGTTGATATTTGCCTTGTTTCTGCCAAACTACTTTCTGCTTTTCCCAGTAATTTAAGTTAATACTCCCAAAGCTTGGATATTTAGGTTTATCAAATACTACATTACTATGACCATTTCCTGTCATGTATTATTGTTCAAGTATTTCAATTCTTTCTGATTCTTTCTCACCTTGTTCGGAGTTTTCTTGGTAAAGATACTGGTTTGCCATTTCCTTCTAGAGCTCATTTACTGATGAGGAATAGGCAAACAGGATCAAGTGACTTATCCAGGGCCACATGACCATTAAGTGTTTGAGGCCACATTTTAACTCAGGCCTTTTGACTCTGGACTTGGTACCCTATATATTCTGTCACCTAGCAGTCCCAATGCATACTGTGAATCTAATCTATTGCTCTGATTCACCTTTCTATTTCTTAACCAATAATAGATTTTTTCATGATTACTACTTAGTAATATAGTTTGAAATCTGGTACTGCTAGGTCACTTTTCTTCACATTTTCTCTTATCAGTTCTCTTGATATTTTTTATCTGCTTTTCTTTTACTTGAATTGCTATTTTTTTATCTCTATAAAAATTTCTTTTGGTAGTTCATTTCTGTGAAAAGTATTTTGTAATCATATTAATATAATTACTGGTTTTGTCTTAGCTGTTAGGCTCCCAAATATTTTTTGTTGTCTGTAGTTACTTTTAATAAAAGTTTTCTTTCCATTTCTTTCTGCTGAATTATATTGATAACTTATAGAAATGCAGTTGATTTATATGGGTTCATTTTATATCTTGCAACTTTGGTGAAGTTTTTTACTGTTTCAACTATGTTTTAATTGATTTTTTAGGGATCACTAAGCATACCATCATATCATCACTAAAGACTGAGTTTTTGGTTCTTCATTGTCTGTTTTAGTCCATTTTTTCTTATCTTATTGTTATAGCTAGTATTTCTAGTACAATACTGAATAATAGTTGTGATAATGATCATCCTTGTTTCATACCTAATCTTATTGGTAAGACTTCAAGTTTATCTCTATTACAAATAATTCTTGCTCTTTGTTTTAAATAGATACTACTTATCAGTTTAAGAAAGGTTCTATTTATTTGGATGCTTACTAGTTGTTTAAATATGAATGAATGTTGTATTTTGGCAAAATAATTTTTTACATCTGTTGATATCTCATATAAATTTTGTTGATTTTTTGCTACTGATGTGGTCATTTATGCTGATAGTTTTACTAATATTAAACCAACTCTTTGCATTCCTGGTATAAATCCAACCTGGTCTTAATGAATGATCTTTGTGATATAGTCCTATAATCTCCTTGATAGTATTTTACTTAAAATTTTTGCAACAGTATTTATTAAGGTCATAGGTTGGAACATCTAGATGGCACAGAAGATGGAGTTCTGTCCTCGAATCAGGAGGACTTGAGTTCAAAAGTCTCCGATTCTTATTAGCTGTGTTTCCTTAGATAAGTTACTTAATTCCAATTGCTTCCATCTTTTCCCTCCCCACCCCAAAAAAGAACATAGGTCTGTGTCTTTCTTTCTCTGTTTTCATTCTCTCAGGTTTAAGAACCAGCAACAGATTGTGTTATAAAAGGAAGTTGATAGAAATCTTTCTTTGTCTATTTTCCCAAAGAGTTTTTATAATATTGGAAATAATTATTATTTAAATGATTAGTACAATTTGTAAATCCTTCTGGTCCTGGGCAATTTTTCTTAAGTAGCTTACTGATGGTTTGTTCAATTTATTTTTCCTAAGATAGGGTTATTTTAGTATTCTGCTTCCTCTTTTTTTAAATATGGGAAGATTATAGTTTTCTGAATATCCATCCTTTTCATTTAGATCATCAGGTATGAAAGTATTTAATTGAGCAAAATAACTCCTAATATTTGCTTTATTTTTGTCTTCATTGCTAGAGCATTTTTTCATCTTTGATACCAGAAATTTAGCTTCCCCTCTTTTAAAAAATCATTTTATTGGTTTCATAAAATCAGTTTGTTTTTTTTAATTATTTTGGTTTTTAAATTATTTTATTGGTTTCAAAAAACCAGTTTCTATTTTTATTTCAATTTTTTTTAATTTTTTATTTTATTAGTTTCTTATTTGATTTTTCAAGGTTTCCAAACTTATCCACGGTGTAATTGGGGATGTTTAGTTTGTTATTTTTCTTGGGTTTTTTGTTGTTTTGCTTTACAAATTAGATCCCCAGTTCATTGATCTGCTATATCTTTATAAAGTATATACTTAGAGATATAAAATTTGCCCTAAGTACAGCTTTTGCTGCATTTTGAACAAATTTTGGAATATTCTCATTTATAAATGAAAATGTTATTTTTTTATTCAGTTTTCTTCTAGAGGTCTATCATTTCTAACTTTTCCAAATTTATTTTTATCTCCTTTACTTTTTTCTTATTTATTTTCTTATTATATTTGTTCAGTTATGAGAGGAGAAAGTTGAGAGTCCCCCAAAAAATACAGTTCACTGTTTATTTCCTCCTGTAATTCATTTAACTTTTCTTTTAAGAATTTGAATGTTATGACACTTGATGCATTGTATGTATGCATTGATATTACTTCATTTCCTATGGTTCTTTTTATTAATATGTAATTTCCCTGCATATTCCTTTTAATTAAATCTACTTTAGCTTTTGCTTTGACTGACAAACCAATTTCTACCTCTGCCTTTTTTATTTTAATCAAAGCATAACAGATACTACTCCATTCTTTTATTTTAACTCTTTGTCTTTCTGTTTCAAGTTTGTTTCTTGGAAGCAACATATTTTTGCTTCCAAAGCAATATAGTAGTGCATGATGGACATGAATAGGCTAGAGCACATTATCAAGGAAGAACTATGTAAGTATATGAAGAGCAAATAAAAGAAATCTTTGGAAACATATGACCAGGAGGTGGAGCTAAAATGGCTGAGAGAAGTCAGGAACTTCCCTGAGCTCTTTTAGCTTCCCTCAGAATAAATGTTAATTAAACCTCTAAATGAATTATCGAGAGACAGAAACTACAAAAAAGACAGAGTGAAAGGGGGCAGCTAGCTGACACAGTGGACAGAGTATGGACCTTGGAGTCAGGAGGATATGAGTTCAAATCCAGCCTCAGACACTTAGTACTTACTTAGCTGTATTACCTTGCATAAGTTACATAACCCTACTGCCTTGCAAAACAAAGTCAAAAACCACAGAAAGACAGAGTGGATCAATTTTTAGATTAATATATGTTGGAAGGACTTCAAGAAAGTCTGTCTCACTGAGTGGACCCTGCTCAGGCAGGTGTAGGGGATGACAGCACTGAGGGTCTCAACTTCAGCAAAGATCAACCACCATATTACCTAGGTCTGAGATCAGCAGATAAGAGTCACAGCAGAGCAGCTGTGAGGTCTCCAAGTTCAATGCAGAAGGCAAATTGTGACCTGTAAAAGTCATGCACTACTGATATAACAAAATTGTGCAACCCCATCATTGTGGGGAAGCTGTTTACAACCGAGGCCCTAGATCAAAATGTCTGTGACCAGGCCCCTGGAACCAACCAAAAGAAGCTTGAGATAGTGACTCCTGTGGTTCAAGAGCAGATTGCCAGTATAGACACTCCCAAACTAGGCTAAAAAATAAGAAACAATTAAAAAAAAGACAACCCTTTCCCTAGAAAGCCACTGTGGTGACAAATAGAAGACAGAGGAAAAATGACTACATGTGAAACCCCAGAAAGAAATGTGAACTGATCCAAAACCAAAATGTTCTCTTGAAAGAACTCAAAAAAGATTTTAAAAATCAAATAGAAAAATAAAATGAGAGGTATGCAAGAGAGAGTCAATAACTTAGAAAATTGACTAAGATGACAACTCTTTCAAAAACACAATTAGCCAAATGGTAAAAGAAAAAAACTCTTTAAAAAATAGAATTGGACAAATGGAAAAAGAAGTTCTTTAAAAATGCAATTGTCCAAATGGAAAAAGAAATGGAAAAGCTAACTGAAGAAAACAAAAAATTAGAATTGGGCAAGAGGAAGTTAATGACATCAATATGAGACACCAAGAATCAGTCAAGCAAAATGCAAAAATGAAAAATAGAAGAAATGTAAAATGCCTCATTGGAAAACAACTGATCTGGAAAAGAAATCTAAGAGAGATAATTTAAAAAATATTAGAATACCTGAAACCTGTAATCAGAAAAAGATCCTGGTAAATACCTTTTATGAAATTATCCAGGAAAACTGTTCTAGCAAAATTCTAGAATTATCAGGTGAAGAAGAAAAATACTACAGTCAGTCACAAAGAAACAATTCAAATGCCAAGAACCTATGGTCAGTATTACAAAGTATTAAAGAACTTAAAATATAATATTCCAGAGAACAAAGGAACTTGATTTACAATCAAAAATCAACTACTCTGCAAAATTGATTCAATCTTCAAATAACAAACCGAAGAGATACATAAAAAAGGTAAATAGGAGGGGCCGCTAGGTGTCACAGTGGATAGAACACCAGCCCTGGAACAGAATATATTATGCTTCAGTTACAGTAAAAAAAAAAAGCAAGCGTAACAAGCCTTTCCTCAGACAAAGCAAAAGCAAAAATAAATCTAATTACAAGGATAAGGAACGAAACTACATCTTCCTAAAAGGTACTCTAGACAATGAAGTTATGTCAATGCTAAATATATATGTACTAAGCAGTATAGCATCTAAATTCCTAGAGAAGTTAAATAAGTTACAGGAAGATATAAACAGTAAAATTATGCAACTGGGGAAATCTTGACCTCCTTTCCCAGAATTAGATTAATCTCGCCATAAAATAAGACAGAAGGTGAATATAATTTTAGAAGAATTTGACATGATAGACAACTTTGGAGAAACTTGAATGGACATAGAAAGAGATATACCTTTTTTTCTTCACTGTACATGGCACCTACATAAAAGTGGATCATAGATGAGGGCATAAAAATCTCATAATCCTTTCCAGATCATGGTGCAATAAAATTTACCTGTGATAAAAGGCCATGGAAAGATAAGCTAATGATTATTGAAATCTAGATAAAGAGTGAGTGGGTCAAACAACAAATAGAAATAATCAATTCCATCCAAGACAACTACAATGATGAGACATCCCACCAAAACTTGTGGAATGCAGACAAGGTGGTTATTAGGGGACATTTTATATCTCTAAATGCTTACATGAATAAAGGAGAGAAAGAGGAGATCAATAAATTGGAAATTTCATTAAAAAAGCTAGAAAAGGAACAAATGAAAATTCCCAATTAAATACCAAATTAGAAATTCTGAAACTCAAAGGAGAGACTGATAAAATTGAAAATAAGAAAACTATTGAACTAATAAATAAAATTTAAAGTTGGCTTTATCAAAAGAAACCAATAAAATAATTACCCTTTTGTTAATTTGATTTAAAAAAGGAAAGAAGAAACCAAATTACCAGTTATCAAAAATAAAAAGGGTTAATTCATTATCAATGAAGAGAAAATTAAAATGATAATTTGGAGTTATTTTGCCAATTATATACCAAGAAATCTGGCAATCTAAGTGAAATAGATGAATATTTAACAAAAATATAAATTTATAAATTGCCCAATTTAACAGAAGATATAAAATATGCAAATAATCTCATTTCAGAAAAAAGAAATTGAGCAAACCATCAGTTAAATCCCTAAGAAAAAATCTTCAAGGTCAGATGAATTTATAACTGAATTCTAACAAACATTTAAAGAGCAATTAATTCCAATTCTATATAAACTATTTGAAAAAATGGGTGAAAAAGGAGTTCTGCCAAATGCTTTTCATGACACCAATAAGGTGCTGATATTTAAAACAGGAAGAACCTAAAGAGAGAAAGAAAAGTATAGATCAATTTCCCCATGAATATCGATAACAAAATTTTATATAAAATATTAGTAAAGAGATTACAGTTATTTATCACTACAATAATTCACTCTGATCAATTAGAAATTATAGTAGCTATGCAGGGCTAGTTAAATATTAGGAAAACAATCAGAATAATCAACCATGTCAATGATAAAACTGACAGAAATTATATGATTATCTCAATAGGTACTGAAAAAAGGTTTTGAAAAAATACAGCACCCATTCTTATTAAAAACCCTGGAGAATACAGGAATAAATGGAGATTTCCTTAAAATGATAAGCAATATCTATCTAAAACCAACAGCAAATAATATGTCTAATTAGGGATAAGCTCAGGGTGAAACAAGATGTCCATTATTACCACTTATTGAATATTGTATTAGAAATGATAACAATCATAATAAGAGAAAAAAAGAAATTGAAGGAACTAAAATAGGCAACGAGAAAAGAAAATTATCACTTTTTGCAAATGGTATGATGACATTCTTAAAAAATCCTTAAAAATCAACTGAAAAGCTTCTTAAAAAAGTTAACAACTTTAACAAAGTTGTAGGATGTAAATGCATATAAATCATCTGCATTTCTATAGGTTACAAACAAACCCCAACAGAAAGCAACAGAAAGAGAAATTCCATTTAAAGTAACTGTGGACAACATAAACTATTTGGTAATATAATTCCCAAACAAACCCAGAAGCTAAATGAACACAATTGCAAAACACATTTCACACAAATCAAGTCAGATCTAAACAATTAGAAAAAACAAAATTGCTCATATGTAGATGGAGCTAATATAATTAAAATGTTGATTCTGCCAAAATTAGATTGCTTATTAAGTGCCATATCGATCAAACTGCCAAAAATTGTTTTATAGAGCTAGAAAAAATAGTAATAAAATTCATCTGGAGGAACAAAAGGTCTAGAATATTGAGGGAATTAATGAAAAACATACAAAAGAAAGTGGCCACCCATAGGGGATCTAAAACTATATTTTAAAGCAAAGTCCACAAAACTGTTTGGTATATTGGCTTAGAAAAAGTGGTAGATCAGTGGAATATGTCAGGTTCATGAGATACAGCAATACATAGCTATTATAATCTAATATTTGATAAGCTCAAAGACTCCAGCTTTGGGGGAAAGAACTCACTATTTGACAAAAATCTGTAGAAAAAAAACTGGAAAATGGTATGGCAAAAACTGGCCATGGACCAATGTCTCATACCCTATACCAAGATAAGGTCAAAATGGATACAGGATTTATACATAAAAGGTGATACCGTGAACCAAATAGGAAAAGAATTTTTGATCAAACAAGAGATAGAGAACATTATAAAGTGCAAAATTGATATTTTGATGACATTAAATTTAAAAGTTTACATAAATAAAATAATACAGCCAAGTTTGGAAGGAATATAGAAAGATGGGAAATTATTTTTACTGGTAGTGTTCCTGATAAAAAGACTCATTTTTAAAATATATAGTGAAATGAGTCAAATTTATAAGAACACAAATCATTCCCCAATTGATAAATGGTCATAACGTATGAACAGACAGTTTTTAGATGAAGAAATTAAAAATATCTATAGTCTTATGGAAAATGCTCCAAATAAATTATTCATTACAGAAGTGAAAATTAAAAACAACTTAGGTATATACACATATGTATGTATATACATACATACATATGTGTATATAAAGATCAATGTTCGAGAGGATGTGGAAAAAAATGGGACATTAATGCACTGTTGGTGGAATTCTAAACTGATCCATCCATTTTGGAGAGCAATTGGGAATTTTGCCCAGAGGTCTATAAAACTGTGTCTACCCTTTGATCCAGCAATCCCACTACTAGTTCTATATCTCAAAGAGATCATAAAAATAGAAGCAAAAGATCCACATGTACAAAAACTTATGTAGTGACAAAAATTTGGAAATTGATGAAATGCACATCAATTTAGGAATAATTGAACAAATTGTGGTATATGAATGTGATGGAATACTATTGTTCAATAAAAAAATATGAACAGGTTGATTTCAGAAAATCTTAGAAAGCAGAAACAGGAGAACATTATACACAGTAATAACAACATTATGTGATGATCAGCTATGATCATCAATGATCAAAGACAATTCTAAAACACTTTTAATGGAAAATACAATCCACATCCAAAGAAAGAATTATGGAATATGAATGCAGACCAAACATACTAGTTTCCCTTTTTAAGATTTGTTTTTTACCTTTTTCTCATATTTTCCCTTTTGTTCTGATTCTTCTTTTACAACATGACTAATATGGAAATATATTTAAAATGATTTTACATGTATAATCTATACCAGATTATCCAGTGCCAAGGGAGAGAGGAGGGAGGTAGAAAAATGTGAAACTCAAAAGTCTTACACAAAATGAGTGTTCAAAAATATCTTTACATGTAATTGGAAAAATAAAATTAGCATAAAATATATGACCAGAAGTGAACATAGGAGAGTCATGCAGCCAATTGCCTTTATACACATGAATTCAGGAGATTGGCAATAAATCATTGGGTGACCATCTCATGAAGAATTTATTATCACACAGGATCAAAAGTTAAAGACAAGTTGTGATCTATACTGATAGAGATTGTTTCCATATTGAGAATAACAAAGATCTATCTCGATATTTTGAAGGATTCCTCAGACATATAAATCATCTGACATTCAAGAAAAGTTTTTTAAGTTCCCTGCAATAAGATTTATTTCTGTAACTACCTTTTTTGCATTGTTTTGCCAGTCTAGTAGAAGTTACAGATTCAGCTCCTTCTTCTCCTTCAGGTGAAACTTTCCACAATGGGATTTTTTGTAATTTTTTTAATTGAAAGGACAAGGGGCTGGTTTAGGCGAGTACTTGGGAGACTATATCACTCTTCTGATGTATTAAATAATCTTTTCTAATTATTATATAAATAATTTTGGGGGAAAGATAACAGAGAAACAAACTTTAGTCCTAAAAGTGAGTAAATTTCATATCTGTTCATTCTTGTTTATGAATCCTAGCATACATAGGGATTTTAATTTCTACTCAAAGATGCAAATAGTTATGTCAAAGACAGAGGCAAAAATCATAAGCAAAGAAATAAATGTGATTAAATTTTGTTGCTGAATGTTCATCATTCTAGTCATTTTGTACTTATAAAAAGAGTTGATTTGATGAGATGGAAAAGGTGACACTGTATGATTTAAAGGTTTTTAAGGGATGCTGTCATCTCCTTGCCAATATCTATATTCCCTACCTCTGTCAATGTAACTGAAGATTGGGACCTATAGAAAGTCTCTACCATAATATTATTTATCCAAATTTAAGAAGGACTACGTTTTCTAGTAGAATGACTGTAGTAAGGATTATCACTATTACTAATTAATCTTGTGCCTGAGGCAAGAATCTGATATTATGTCTTGATGTTCTAATGTTACAGGGTCATAAAATCCTGAAAGGAATGACTCTCTGAGTTATCTTATGGGACCTATCTGCTTAGTGAGTGTAAGCTGAAAGACATTCTGAGAGTTGGTTATAGGAACAATATTTAGGAACTGGTTTGGAACTAGATGGATTGCATGAAGTCACTGAAATGGGAATTGTCAAAGACCAGTTTTTTCCAGTTCTCAGTTTCTCCAAGCCTTAACTCATCTGTCTATAGGACCAGATCTAATGATTCCACATAATGCATGTAGAAACTGACCTTTCTCTTTTAAAATTTTTCTTCCATAGATATAATTGAATAATTTAATATTGGAGAAATGTATATCTTTTATCTTCTAATGCTTCAGGAAAAATGTATGAGATTTTCCCACTCACTAAAATGACTAAAGAATGAACAGAAGAAACTAAAAGCATATTTGTTAGCCATAAGGTGGAAAGCCTGTGCAATAGTTTAATATTCTACTTGCCAATAGACTTTACAAATGGCTTACTGACTCAGTGCACAAAATGAACACCATATGAACTGTTGTTTTTGTATGTTTAAATAATAGCAGCTCTAGGTAATGTGGAGTTAATGGTTTAGCACTTTTACAGTGTCAGTGTTCAAACACTAATGGAAACATTTTTCTTTTCAACTTTTAAAAATAGTTTCAAAGACGAAACACTGTGCATCATATAAATTCAGTCATAGATGTAAAAAGAAACTTGACAGAAAGTGATTGGAACTCTTGAGTACCACCCCAGGGTAATGCAGTGCAGAACCATTCCAGTATGGAACCATTATTATATTTTCTATGAGACATACATAATAAAGCTATACAGTTTGATATCCTCTTATTTTGATATTGTATTCATATTAAATGGGATAATAGATTTCTTGTACCTCAGTGAACTGAATAAAGACAAAATACTATATAACCAACTTTGATAGACATTTTATTAAGTGAATAAATGTAGTGTACATTTAGCTTAAGGGTAAGGATTGCCAAGAAAAAAAAAGTAAAATAGCTACAGAGACTTGTGACTTGTCATCCACTACTTTTAAAACATGGAAACACTGCAGGTGATTCTATTTTAGTCTGAATCAATATGGTTCTACATATGTTATAAAGCAAAAAGTATTCATACATTTTACCATAAATTTTCAATAAGATTTCAGATTGATATTTAATAGATCCTAACACTTGCTATACAATATGTATGAAATAGAACTAATCAGCTCATCTGTGATGTGGCTGTTCTTTCCAAAAGGATCCCTAAGCCTTCTTATATTATGCAATTCATGTCTATGTCTTCCCACATCTGTTTAGGAGATTCACATAATGATGGAACCAAAGTTTTCTGGGTTTTAATACATTGCTTGAATTCTCCATATAGGGGAAAATCTCTCCATAAAGAGAATCTAGGTTTAAAAAGAACTTTTCCCCCATTGCTATTTGATTGATAATCTGTGTATAGTTGCAGAGAAGTAAGTCCTTCCTTGGGCAATAAGCAGTAAAACTGCACTATAGTACAGCTAGCTATTGGTTGTTGATGAACTACCAAGAAATATTGGATAGAGAATTAATTGGGGCTAGAGTAATCAAGGACCACTACAGAGCTCTTAACAAGCACATTATAAGAATTAACTGGTATACAACCAGAGAATAGGTAAAAACCAAAACAAAACAAAGTCACATTTGTTCTTTTTTTTAAAACTGAAAAAAATCCAGGTTAACTTAAATAATTCATTTTATGCACTTGGACTATTAAGTAGTTAATGATCTTTCAACAGTCGCTTAAAGGAGCTAAGCGAATGCATTATTTAAGAAACCAATGATGAATGCTTTGGCAATAGAACTTTGTTAATACCAATAACACCCAAACAAGGTATTTTTATGCCATAAGCAAATTTATATATTTATAGACTGTGTTCTTTAAGGCCCTTCAAAGAAAGTGTGGACGCAACTCTACCTTACAAAAGAAGAATAGTTTATTTCAATCTAGAGACACAACAGCTGTAGATGCAAGCAGAGCTATATTTGAACAAGAATAATAGCAAAATGAATAGTTATTACAGTAGAATTTTTCTTGATTTAATGACTACAGAGTAATTGATCAAAGAAACATTAATGTGCTTTGCAGTAGCATAGTGAGTAGAAAGTATATTTAGTTATGACAATCAATCCTAAGCATTTTATGTTATTTTCAGTTTTTCTCACACTTCTTTCCTGGATTTCCATGGTAATTAGCAATATAATAATGATATTAAAAATGAGTAGCTGTTTCTGGGTTTGGATAGCAACCCTTAAGGGCATCTCGTTTCAACTGGCAAAGATCAACACTTGTTGCTGATTCCACATGAATGAGCACATTTTGCATCTGGCTCTTAGCTCTCTAGCCTCTGAAAAGAATTCTAATATATATCAAGATTGTTGTTCTAATTTAATTCTAAGACAACAAGGTGGCACAATGGATAAAATGCTAGTCCAAGAATCAAGAAGACTTATCTTTGTGAGTTCAAAGCCAGCCTTAAACACTTCCTAGTTGTGTGACCCTGGGCATATTCTTTAATCCTGATTGCCTCAGTACCTTGTTTTAAAAATGTGGGGGAGAAGTAAACGCCAACCACTCCAGGAGCTTGTCGTTTACTGACTGAAATGACCCAACAGTGACAAAATTCTTTTAGACTCTTTTAATATGGTCAATTCTGTATTTGTGATCTTGAGGCAGAAAAAAACCTATATATCCAATGAGAGTTTGAAAAGAGAATAACAACATTCCTTTCATTTACTGACTTGGAGAAAACTGACATATAAATAATCAGTTTCTTTTCTGAATATATGACCTTTAGATGAAGACAAACAGGCCTTCCATTGTTTTTTTTTCCTCGCAAAAATGTATTATCTCTCCTTGCCATAGCACCTACACCCATTTAAAAAATATATAGATAAGAACAAAAACTCTCATATATATCATCCAAACTCATGCAAAGTCACGGTCATAATTATAGTCATCATAGTCATAGTCCAAACCTCATGCAGCAAAACAAATTCCCACATTAGCCATGTCTAAAACTAGAGGTTTCATTCTGCATTTTAAAAAAGTCCATTACCCCTTTGGCAGGAGGCAAGTGGTATGTTTCATATTTTGTCCTGTGGATTCATGTCTTATCATTGCCCTGATTTGATTTTAAAGTCTTTGAAAACATTTTTTCTTTATAATGTTGTCATTGTATAAATTGTTCTAGTTCTTCTTACTTAAATTTCCATTACTTCATAAAATTCTTTCCAGTTTCATCAAAAACTGTCTATTTGATTGTTTCTTATGGAACAAAAATATTCCTTTGCATTCATGTACCATAATTCATTCAACATTCCCCATTAGATTGGCACCCAGTTGACTATCACTTTTGAATACTATTTGGATGCTATAAATAATTTTTGCATATGTGGGTCTTTTTTTTCCTTTAATTTCTTTAGGCTATAGACCTAGTATACTGGGTCAAAGGGTAAAATACAGTGTTTTGCCTTTTGGGCTATAGATCCAAATTGCTTTCCAAAATGACTATATAAATTCACAGCTCCACCAATAATGCACTAATATACTTTCCTGACTTATATCCTCTCCAACATTTGTCTTGTGCCTCTTTTGTCATCTTTGTGAATGGAAAAAATGGCTCACATCTTTATAAATGTAAATTCATTCCTTATATATCTGGGAAATGCAATCTTTATTAGACAAACCTGCTGTAAATATCTTACCCAGTTATTTGAACTCAGGTACTCCAGACTCCAGGGTCGGTGCTCTATCCACTGTGCAACCTAGCTGCCCCTAATTTTTATTATTTTACAAATTTTAAATCATTAAAATTGTCCATTTTATTTTCTTTGATTTTTTTTTAGATTTTTCAAGGCAATGGGGTTAAGTGGCTTGCCCAAGGCCACACGGCTAGGTAATTATTAAGTATCTGAGGTCGGATTTGAACTCAGGTTCTCCTGACTCCAAAACTAGTGCTCTATCCACTGTGCCACCTAGTCACCCTTCTTTGATTTTCTTTATAGATTGTATAGTAATGAATTCTTCCTCATCCATGTATCTGAAAGATAAATTGTTTCTTGATTCTCTAATTAACTTAAGCTATCACTTTTTATATATAAGTCATGTGTCCACTTAGTTTTTAACAGTGTGAGATTAGTCCATTCTTAATTTCCATCAATGACTTTTCAGCTTCCCCAGCAGATTTTGTGAAAGAGTCCTTCCCCTAAATAACAAGATGGGAGGATTGAATTTATCAGACACTGCGCTGCCATGTTTCTGTATTTCATGAATCAACATCTTTGTTTTTCAGCCTGTATCCAAATCACTTTAATGATGTGTACTATAGTTTGAGATCCAGTATTGATATACTCTCTTCTTTCCGTATCACTCCTTATGACCCTTAATAATGTTAAAACATTGTTCCACCCCATGAATCTTATTATCATGCTTTTTTCTGTATATAAAATAGCTAATTGGTGATTTGATTGGTATAGAATTAAATAAGTTAATTAAATCGCCATATTATCCTTTTTAGCATGTTGACTTGAGTTACATATAAGCAGTTAATATTCTCTAATTATCCATTTCTCTATTTCTGAAAAGACTTTTACAGTTGTCTAGTTCATCAATGAGCTTAAATTGATATGATTCCAAATATTCTATTTTACAAGGAATTTTATTTCCTCGCTCTTCCTGTTGGAGGTAATATGCAGGAATGCTGATGATTTATGTAGATTTATTTTATAAATCTTAATTGAACTTAATTGTTTCAATTAATTTTTGAGTGACCTTTTAGAATTTGATTTACATAAATCATCATATTATCTGCTAAACTGATGATTTGGTTTCTTATTTGCTTAATGCTTATTCTCTTTATTTTCCTTTTTATTGCTCTACCTAGTGTTTTTAGGACTATATTAAATAGTAAGGATGATAAAAATCTCCTTCTTTTATAATTAATCTTAATTGAAATGGTTCTACCTTTTCACTTTTACATATCATGATTTCTTTTGATTTTGAGATAGTTATTATATGCTATATTAATGAAAAAACTATTTATTCATGAGCTTTCCCCCTGTTGTTTTTTCAAACAGAAATGTGTTATGAATTTTGTCAAAAGACTTTTTTGTAGTTGTTTCTGTAATCACATGGTCTTTAATATTTATATGATTTACATTATTTCTCTTAAAAAGTCTTCCTTATTTTGAAACAACTATATTTCTGGAACAAATCCAATTTGTTCATTTTGGATAATATTTTATTTAACTATTTTTTTCAATGTTCATTGGGTATATTATGTTATAGTTTTCTTTATTTTTCTTTAATTTAGGTATAAAAACCATATTTATATTAAAAAAGATTAGAAGAGGACCATCTTTTCTTATTATTACAAATAGTTTATGCAACATTGATATTAATTTTTCTTTGAATATAAATCCATCTGATCCTTATGTTTTTTCTTTTTTCTTCTGAAGTTCATTTATGATTTATGTGCTTTTTCTGATAATGAGATTATTTAAATTTCTTATTTCTTTAGTATTTTATTTATTTTTGTACACATTCATTTATTTCCTTTAAGTTATTTGATAATTTACTTTATTTCCTCTTCAATTGCTATAGATTCTCTTTTTCATTTTTGATCAAATCAATCTGCATTTTCACTTTTAAAAATCATATTATAATGATTTTGATTGTTTTTTAAAAAAGCTTTAATTTTTACTCTTCAAAGTGATGTTTTTCTTCCTCTCAGTTTTATTAATTCTTCTTTAAATACCACAATTTCTGCTTTGCTAATTATTTGGAGAATCTTAAATATATTTCTATGCCAGGTTCATTGATTTATTCTTCTTTGTTGATGAAACATTGAAGAATCATTGAAGAACCATTTTAACTGCATCCTTTAAATTTTGGTGTATTTTTTCTAATTTTCTTTAAATTATCTATTCTTTCTTTAATTTGCTTTTCAACTCTTTGGACATGCTGTTTAGTCCAATTACTTTTCAATTCTTTCTTAAAAGGCTTTTTATTGAATATCATTTTCATTCTTTATGATAAATAAATGTATTTTACTTTTTGTCACTTTTGAAATGAGAAATTCTTCAAATTTATCATCATGTGATGATCTTTACCATGTTTGAATCAGTTACAATTTGTGAGTCTTGTAGACTGTTCAGTTCTTGGTTGCAAGTGCTCTACTTACTATATTAGTATGGGTCAGAATTCAATTCTAAGTAACCAGTATTTATACAAAAATAGAAACTATATTTAATTATTAAGACTTCATACTGTAAAAATAATTTCTTAGTTTACCAACATATTTGGGACAATATCATACAATGCTTTAAATACTAATGTTATTTGTGAATACAACAATTTCATAGCACTTGCCTCAGGGTTTCTCAGTGACCTTTAAGAGATAACTGTAATGTATTCATTAACATTTTCCAGCAGCTGGTGGAACTTGAAAAGAATGTGAAGGTCTTTGTACTATTTTGAAAAAAAAAGTAAGAGATCTATTATTCAAAGAAACTGAGTATTATACCTGCCAGATTAAGATCATGTGCTTGTATATATATAACATGAATATAGCAAATTCCTTTTCTTTTAGAAAAGTTTTTTTGCATTCCTTAGTATTCAATACCCATATTTACTGTATCAGTTTTATAGCCTTGGCTTTTTGAATCTTTATATCAATTCCATTTCCAATATTAATTTCTAAAGATTTGTGATGCCAATCCATTTTTTTCAAGGACATCAATGAAGTCTATAAAACTCTTTATAGAAATCTTTCAATGGATAACAACATTGCTTTGAATAAAAGAATCATAAGATCAGAATTGGAAGGGATCTCAGAGTCTTTCTAGTCCAACCCATGCCCCTCAAAGAATTCCCTCCACAACAGAACTGAAAAAAAGGTCACCTAGCCAAGAGTTCCATTCCACTCCTGGTTAACACATTGTTAGGAAGTTTTTCCTTGTATCTATAACAAATCTGCCTCCTTACAATTTTTCCTACTACTGCTAGTTCTGCCTTTAGGGCCAAGAATCTCTTCTACATGTCAGTCCTTCAAATATTTGAAAGATGGTTATTATTTTTGAAGATTTTAAAAATATAGACAAAGTGCTTTGCCTTCCTTGAAACTCTATGCAAATGTTAGCTGTTAAATCCTCTTTTTAAAAAAAGTAGTAAACCTACTCAGATCCTTTAATAGAGCTTCATTTGACATGAATTCAAAATCCTTCACTTAATATCTGAATTTCCAACTTATTACCATCTTTCCTAAAATATGATATCCATTTAACTAATATTGTTGATAGAAATGTTACTGAAATGCTTAAATAACAATTAAAGATAATTTTGCTATCTTAATTTCAGAAAATATTTCAGCTTGAAATTTGTTGCTTAATCAGCAAATAAGCCCACTTAAAATCAATTCAATTGATTGTTGAATCTTATCATCAACAAATTGTCTTTGTATTCCCATTTTTCATTGACTTTCACTTCTAAAATGAGTGCAATAATCCAGTGAATTCTGATTTTCTCTATAATTTCAAATTTTAAATGTGATTGGGATGAGCCATATCAATAGTACAGTGACTGCCTTATTTGCTAAACAGGATGCAAGGAAAACAAAATCAAGGTTTGTTTAATTAATAATACCTTAACCACTCCTGACTTATTAAATTTCTACTGCAAAATTGCTTGACAAACCAAAATCTTACAAATGAAAGTTCTTCATTCCAGCTTTTCTTGGTGATCAGCATATTTAATCTAGTTTATACATAGTTTCAACAGATAATGCTTCTCTTGAATATCCGTATTTTACTTAAGTGAGAGATCATTGATCTTGGTGGAGAATGAGCATTTCCATAAGTTATCATAAACATCCTTTGTTACCTATTTTTATTCATTTAATACATTTTACTGGTCATTATTTAAATTATTTCTTTCCAACTAGACATTTAAAAGGAATTGTGTTTTATTAAAAATTTCACTCATAAGTACCAGTTGTAAATTCTATATACTGAACTCTGTGTATTGCACATGACCCCCTCCCCTTTTTCTGTAAAATATATTTATTCTCCTTTTACCTTTATAACTATCTTTGAATGATTATTGTGCAAACCATACAGTTGAATTAAATTAAATTAAGTTATATGCAATTGACTCTAAAATATCTTAATACTTATGATAATGCAATTATAAATAACTTTTCTTAGTTATATTTTTGGTGTTTTAAAATACATTTCAAAGAGTTGCCATATCTAGAGTTAGCTTTGAAATAGTAATGGTTTGATTCAAGAGTTTACTTCCTTGACAATACACTAGAATTTTGAAAATCCTAAAGTTTTTAATAGTTCTATGATGTATGTTAGCAGACACTATTAGGTCACAAAATATTTGTCCTTGAAATCTAATAGCAAATCATTAATTTTGCAAATTTTACAAATTATCTTTTCTATTTTCTATTGTTATTTTCTGTCGTGGTATTCTGCAGAATTTCAAGCAAAGCTCAGATACTTATTCTCTTATTTTTTCTTTTTTTTTTCAGGTTTTCTCATTTTTACTTCCCAGTAAAAGTTACTTTTGTGTTCTAAGCACCAACAATTAGAAAAAAATGTATACAATTCTAACAACCAAATTGTTTGCCCTAAGAATACAGTGATGTTCAGTAATTTGGTCTGTAAAGATTCAGACTATGATCTTGCTAGCACTGGAGGACAGAAAGATGAAATGAGAGTCGTAAACTATAGTATTCTTTTTTTCTTAAAGATTGTATTGGTGATTGAGTCTAAAAAATGTATTGGCATATCATTAAAATATGGAAATGCTAAATTTATTTCCCTTCCTTTCCCTAATTGAAAGCTTCAGAAATTGTGACATTAAATCAGGGGATTTTATTTTTCTTCATGTTTTTGAGTACCAAAGAAGATCTTTTAAAAGTCAAAAGAAAGGGGCAGCTAGGTGGCATAGTGGATAAAGCACTGGCCTTGGAATCAGGAGTACTTGGGTTCAAATCCAGTCTCAGACACTTAATAATTACCTAGCTGTGTGGCCTTGGGCAAGCCACTTAACCCCATTTGCCTTGCAAAAACCTAAAAAAAAAGTCAAAAGAAGAACTTTTAAGCTTGGCATCTAATCATGAATATGTGCTTTGTTTACCTGCTCCTGTCTGATTGTCATAATGTAGACTTAAAGATACAATATTTTGTCAAGATCAAAAACAGCTGCAAGGGTTTGACAATCAATCAAATTCTAATTTTTCTAAGGAGCATTCATAAATGGTATCCATCAATAATTTTTTTCTATTTCTTCATTCTTTCAAATGACATCATCTCCAGATAGCTTTCACTGATCTTTCCAACTAAAATTAGACTTGATGAACATAGCACTATGCACCTTTCATGGTATAAATCCTATTTTTAGTATCATTCACTGTGTACATTTTAATGCCATCACTACCATCTCCCCATTATACTGTAAAGATACACTAGTTCTGGAAACCTGTTTTATTCCTTTCTATATCCCTTAGAGTGGAAAAATTGACTGTTATTCATTAAGTAATTATTGAATAAAAATGGAGTCATTCAAACACTTTGACAATGGCACTTGTGAATAGAATCTAAAGGGACTCGGTGACTTTGTGATTAATAGACCTCTTTTCTTTTTAATTACTATTTTATTTTATTATTCTAATTATATGATATGAAAGCTTTACAAAATTCCTCCATTTGCATATTTATAAGCTACATATCTTTCTACCACCCTCCCCTCTCATCTCCCCCCAACAGCAAACAGGCTGGTAAAAGTTGTATACATACATTTGTGTTTAACATGTTTACATATTAGTCATATTGTGTATGAGGAATGACAACTAAGGGAAAACAGAGAAAACCATGGGATAGGAAGAAAAAAAACAAAAGAGAATTTTTAAAAAGTGAACATAGTATCCATTTAGTTTTTGTTATTTTAGTTATTTTGGATTTTGGGGTTTTTTTTTTTCTGGATGTGGATGGCATTGTCCATAGCAGGATTCTCCCTAGGTCTCTGACCTGCTAAGGGGATCTATATTTATCATCTTCCAATGTTGTTGTTAATGTGTACAATGATCTCTTGATTCTGCTCCCTCTGCTCAACATTGGTTCATGTAATTCTTTCCATGATTCTCTAAAGTCTGACCATTCTTAGTGTTCTATAGAACAGTACTAGTCTATAAAATTCATATAACATTACTCAATTAGCTGTTCTCCAATTGATGGTCTTCTTCTAAATTTCCAATTCTTTTCCACTACAAAAAGAGCTGCTATGAATATTTTGGAACATGTGAGACTTCCAATTTTTTATGATTTCTTTTGGATATAGGCCTAGTATTGGTATTTCTGGGTCAAAGGGTAAGATCAGTTTTCTTGCTCTTTGGGCATGGTTTCATATTGCTCTCCAGAATGGATGCATTAGTTCACAATTTCACCAACAGTGCATTAATGTCACAATCTTCCCACAACCTCTCCAACATTGATCATTTTCCCTTTTTGTCATCTTAGTTAATCTGATAGGTGTAAAATGGCACTTCATAAATGTTTTAATTTGTAATTCTCTAAATAATAAAGATTTGGACCATTTTTTCATAAGATGATAAATAGCTTTAGTTTCTTACCTGTTCATATTTTAGGACTACTTATCAATTGAGGAATGACTTGTAACCTTATAAATTTGATCCAATTCTCTTTATGCTTTAGAAATGAGAACTTTATCAGAGCCCCTAGCTGTGAAAATTGTTGTCCAGCTTTCTGTTTTCCTTCTAATCTTGGTTGCATTGTTTTTATTAGTGCAAACCTTTTTTTTTTTGCAAGGCAAATGGGATTAAGTGGCTTGCCCAAGGCCATACAGCTAGGTAATTATTAAGTGTCTGAGTCTGGATTTGAACTCAAGTCTTTCTGACTTCAGGGCTGGTGCTCTATCCACTGTGCCACCTAGCTGCCCCATGCAAAACCTTTTTAATTTAATATAGTCAAAATCATTCATTTTGTAATTTATAATGTTATCTATTTCTTGTTTGATCATAAATATTTCCTCTTTACATAGAACTGGAGTATTTCTTAATCTGTTCATTGGTTTATGGTATTTCCATTTATATCCAAATCTGCACACATTCTGACTTTATTTTGGGATAAGGTATGAGATATGGGTACCACCTAGTTTTTGCATATTATTTTCCAGTTTTCCCAGCAGGTTTTGTCAAATAGGGAGTTCTTATCCAAGAAGCTAATGTCTTTGGATTTGTCAAACAATAGATTATAATAGTACTATAAATATATTTACTGCTGTTTCTTTTTTACCTATTTTAATCTGCTAATCGATTATTTCCTAACCAGTACCAGGCAATTTTGATGACTGCCACTTTATAATATAGTTTAGATCTGGTACAACAACTAGGTCACCTTCATTTGCATTTTTTCCCATCAATTCCTTTGATAATCTTGACCTTTTATTTATTGTTCCAGGTAAATTTTTTTCTAGTTCTCTAAAAATAGGGGGTTTTTTTGGTAATTAAATTGGTATGATAGTGAAAAGGGTAATTTAATTTGGATAGAATAATCATTTTCATTATCTTAGCTCAACTTAACCATGAGCAATTTACATTTTTCCAATTGTTTAGATCTGACTTTTATTTGTGTGAGAAGCACTTTGTAATTGTGTTCATACAGTTTCTGGTTTCTCTTGGAAGGTAGATTCCCAAGTATTTAATGCTGTTTGTGTACTTTAAATGAAATTTCTCTTTCCATCTCTTGCTTTTGGGATTTGTTAATATATATATATATATATATATATATATATATGTGTGTGTGTGTGTGTGTGTGTGTGTATATACACATATATATATATATATATATATATATATATATATATATGCTGATTGATTTGTGTGGGTTTAGTTTATATCCTACTTTGGTGAATTTGTTAATTGCTTCAAGTAATTTTTTAGATGATTCTTTCGGGTTCTCTAAGCATACCATCATATCATCTGCAAAAAATGAAAACTTTGTTTCCTCAATGCCAATTCTTATTCCTTTTATTTCTTTTTCTTCTCATTTCTAAAGATAAGATTTCTAATACTATATAGAATAATAATGGTGATAATGGACATTTTTTATTCACCTCTGCTCTTATTGGAAATAAATGTTCATAGTTTATCCCCATTATATATAATATTTGTTGATGGTTTTGAATAGAAACTGCTTATTATTTTAAGGAAAACTCCATTAATTCCTATAATTAGTGTTTTTAAGGGCAATGAATGTTGTAGAAGGTTTTTCAGCATCTACTGAGATAATCATATGATTTCTGTTGATTTTATTAGTGATATGTTTAATTATGTTGTGTTTTCCTAATATTGAATTTTCCTGCCTATCTGATATAACTTTTACCTAATCATGGTATATTATCCTAGTAATAATTTGCTGTAATCTCTTTGTTAAAATTTTATTTAAGATTTTTGCATCAATGTTCATTAGGGAGATTGGTCCATAAAGTTTGTTGTCTGTTTTGGTTCTTCCTGGTTTAGTGTCATAAAAGTAATTTGGCAGAACTCCTTTTTTAATATATTTTTTAAAAAATAATTTGTCTAGAATAGGAATTAATTGTTCCTAAAATGTTTGGTAGTATTTACTTTTAAATCTACTTGGACCTGGATATTTTTTTCTTAGGTAGTTTATTGATGATTTCTTCAGTTTCTTTGTCTGAAATGGAATTATTTACGCATTGTTTTTCCTCTTCTGTTAATCTGGGTAGTCTATTTCACTCAGATTGTCAAAATTATTGACATACATTTGGGCAAAATAGCTCTGAATTATCTATTTAATTGCCTCCTTATTGGTGATTACCTCACTTTTTTTTTCATTTTTGATGCTGGTAATTTGGTGTTGTTTCTTTTTTTAAATTAATTTTAATTAATTTTAAATTACATTAACCAAAGTTTTGTCTATTTTATTGGTTTTGTCATAAATATTTGTATTATTTCAATCAAAAAGTATTATTTATTAAATCAATGGTTTTCTTGCTTTCAATTTCATTAATCTCTTTGATTTTTCAGGATTTGTAATTTGGTATTTAATTGGGGATCTTTAATTTGTTCTTTTTCTAGCTTGTTTAGTTTCATGCTTTATTCATCTCTTTCTCTTTTTCATTCATATAAGTATTTAGGAGATATAAAATTTCCCCTAAAAACTGCATCCCATAAATATTGGTATAATGCCTCATTATTGTCTTTTTTGTGGATGAAATGGTCAGTTATTTCTATGGTTTGTTACTTGATCCACATAACTATCAAAATGAGCAAAAAATATCCAAAAAGAGTGCTAAACCTAGGAAACTGGTTGGTAGTTCTTGTCCATCAGTACTGAAGAAGACCAAAATGACAGCACTGTGCCTTAGATAAGTTACAGAGTGTCTGACTTTGGCTGATCAAATTGATACTATCTCAGAATGCTGTACCACAGGTCGAGCACAAATAGTCCATGTGAACAACTGGGGTGCTAAATCTAAACTTATGTATCTCTCACTTTCTTTGAGCTGCTTCAATTCTGCCTTCCTCATAGAGCACAGCACCTTCACAGATGAGAGCACACCATGCTGGGGGTCCCATGTCAGTGTCTCCCATACTGTACAATCAATCCTAAAATTCTTAAGATATAGACCTTCAGAATTTCCTGGTACCACTTCTTCTGAACCCTTTGTGAGTGCTTGCTCTGTGTGAGTTCTCCATAAAATAGTCTTTTTTTACAAACATGCTTCCAGTATTCTAGCAATGTGCCCAGCCTATTGTAGTTGCACTCTCTATAATAATGTTGGAATGCTTGACAGTTTAGCTGGAGAAAAAGACCTCAGTGTCTTCCTAAGACAATTTAAATGGAAGCTATTCAGTTTCCTAGCATGGAGCTAGAAGACTCAGGTTTCACAAGCATTCAGTAATAAGGTCAATATGATGCCTTTGTAGACCTTCAATTATGTGATAAGTCATATTTCTCCTCTCCCACATGTTCTTTCAAAGCCTCTCAAATACTAAGCTAACTCAGACAATGCATGTGTCAACCTCACTGTCAATGTGTACCTCTCTGGAAAGGACACTATTAGGTTAAATGAACTTGTCCACAATACGGAAAACTTTTTCATTTGCTGTAACTAATGGTTCCACATATGGTTGGTGGTACTGACTGATGGATTACACTTTTCTTACATGTAAAATAAGGGATTAGATTAAAGGATCTTTATAACCCTTTCCAACCTTGGGTCCTATGCTTGACTTATTCAATACATCTTCAGAGTGAGTTAAATAGCATTTATTAAGAAACTATTATTGCCAAGCATGTGATAAGTACTGGGGAAAGAAGGAAAACAAAAAAAAATAGAGAAATGTCCTTCCAACTTATGCTATGCTACTTAGAAAAGAATTAGTCTACAAAGTGGTAGAAAAGTTTCAATTTTCCTTTGACAAGCATGTTGCCTGACTCAGATATATATTTAATAGTCATAACTTTAATCAAAATTGAGTATAGTACAAAACTTACTTATGGAAAAATAATTCTGTTTAAAGTGAGAATACAAATGATTTTCACTAAAAGACTAGAAAAGAGTGCTGTGTTATTTTTAATTTCAAATCTATTTGTTTTTAATATTCTTTTTTTAAAAAATGAGTTCTGTATTTTCCATTCTCTCAAACCTGTCATGTATCCACTGATATCAATTACATATTTGAAAGAATGCAAAGCGTATTTACATAGTACCTATGGTGCCAAAAAAAGAAAGCAAGAAAAATAAAATGAAAAAAGAAGGCTTCACTCTGCACTCAACCTCCATTAGTTTTAATTTCAGGAGCTGAATAGTATCTATCATAAGTCCTTAAGAATTCATTTAGATCATTATTTTGCTGAAAATAGTTATCACTCACAGATGATCATCATTATGTATTTTTTATTATTTTATTTTTCCAATTACATGCAAAGAGAGTAATAAACATTCAGCCATTTGCAAATTTATGAGTTCCATATCTTTCTACCACCCTCCTTTACCTTTGCCTTTCCTATAGCAGTGAAAAATCTGATAAAAGTTGTGCAATTATATTTAGCATATTTCCAAGTAAATCATATTGTGAAAGAAGAATAATAAAAAAGATTGCCTCACATCCAGAATCATCTACAGTTGTTCTGTTCCATATCTGGTCACTGGACCCAAATGACTCCAGAGAAAAATGAGGCTGGTGACTTGGCACAGCACCCTCTCACTCAAATCCAGTTCATGTGCATCTCATGTTATCACCTCCCTGAAGACATGGTCTTCTCTGAGAACGAAGGATAAACATCATCATGTTCTCTATCTCTTGTTTTGTCATAAACTTCTCCCCTCTCCATAGATCCAACAGACAGACTATTTCTTATTCTCTCAATTGATCTATGATATCACTATTTAAATCTAAATCTAGTACCTATTTTGACCTTATTTTTGGTATAGGGTGTGAGATGTGGGTCTGATCTTAACTTATGCTATACTATTTTCTAGTTTTCCCAGTAATTTTAGTCAAATAGTGAGTTCTTATCGCAAAAGTGTCTTTGGGTTTATCAAACAGTAGATTACTATAATCATTTATTACTGTTTCTTTTGTACCTAATCTATTGCACTGATCCACTTCTCTGCTTCTTAATCACCACCACACAGTTTTGATTATTGCCACTTTATTATGTAGTTTTAGATCTGGTAAAGCTAGGCCACCTTCCTTTGCTTTTTTTTTTCCTATTAATTCCCTTGATATTTTTTTGTCTTTTGTTGCATCAGATAAATGTTGTTACTATTTTTTCCCAAACTCTATAAAATAGATTTTAGTATTTTGATTGGCATAGCACTGAATAAATAATTTAATTTGGGTTGATATATTATTTTTATTATTTTTAGCTCAATTTTTCTATGAGCAATTGATATTTTCCCAATTGTTTAGGTCTGACTTTATTGCTGTGAAAAGTATTTTGTAATTGTGTTCACATAGTTTCTGAATTTGTCTTGTGAGATAGATTCTCAGTATTTTATTTTGTCTATCATTATTTTAAATGGAATTTCTCTTTCTATATCTTGCTCTTACGCTATGTTGATCATATATAGAAATGCTAATGATTTATGTGGGTTTATTTCATATACTGTTACTTTGCTAAAGTTGTTTATTGCTTCAAGTAGTTTTTAGTAGATTTTCTAGGATTCTTGTAATATTTCATCATATCATATGCAAAGAGTGAAAACTTTGTTTCCTCATGATATAATCTTATTTCTTAAAGTTCCTTTTTCTTCTCTTGTTGCAATAGCTAACTATTCTAATATAAACTATTGAATAATAGTGGTGATAATAGGCATCCTTGTTTCATCCCTGATCTTACTAGAAATGCTACTAATTTATCCCCATTTCATATATATATAATGCTTCTGATGGTTTTTAGATAGATACTACTTTTCATTTTAGGGAAAACTTTATTTGTTTCTATGCTCTCTAATGTTTTAAATACACTTCCAATGAACTCTTCCAATAGGTCTTTTTGCATTTGAGGCCAATTCATTTTTTCAAAGGCTTTTTCAGCATCTATTGAGATAATCATATGATTTCTGATATTTTTGTTATTGCTATAATCAATTATGTTGACTTTTTTCCTAATATTGAACCCTCTCTGCATTCCTAGTATAAATCCTAGCTGATCATGGTGTATTATCCTAGTAATAACTTGTAACTCTTTACTAAAATATAAGTACAATTCTCAAGGGTTGATTGATTGATTGACTTATTAATAAGCACGATTACCTCATAATCACTTCATACTCATAGCTTCTCTCTAAGTGCATTCTTCTCAACCATTCCATTAGAAATACAATTTTCAAGAGCCATAAGCATCATAAAATTATAGTCGATTTATACTATACTCTTTACAAGTACTTTATAGAAATACAACACTCCCTCTGACTATCCCAATGGAAATACAATCTTCATGAGTTAAATATCTAATACATCATCACTTTCATGATCAATCTACATTTATACCCTCTCTCTATAGATGCTTCTTTTAACTGTCCTAAAAGAAATACAATTCTCAAGAGTTACAAGTATAGTTTTCCCATATAGGAATGTTGACAGTTTAGTCTTATTTACTAACATTTTCCCCTTTTCCATTTACCTTTTTATGCACCTCTTGAGTTTTGCATTTGAAGATCAAATTTTCTCTTCAGTTTTGTTCTTTTTTTATGTTGATTGCAATCCAAGGTCCATTACACTGTGGAATCTCGTATTTCAGGCCTCTGATCCTTTAATGTTGAATCTGAGTAATCTTCAGTGTGGTTTCCTGATATTTAAATTGCTTCACTTTGGTAGCTTACAATATTTTTCTCATTTAGCTGAGAATTCTGAAATTTGACTATAGTATTCCTTGGAAATTTTATTCTGGGATATATTTCTAGAAGTGACCAATAGATTATTTCAAGCACTATTTTGTCTTCTTGTTCTAGGATATTAGGGCAGTTTTTCCATAATTTCCAGTAAGATATTTTCCAGGTACTTTTTCTGATCTAGATTTTCAAGTAAACCAATACTTCATAAATTTTCTCTTTTGGATCTATTTTCCAGTTTGGTTATTTTTCTGAAAAGGTACTTTACAATTTTCTTCTATTTTTTCAACCTTTTGGGTTTTTTTAATGGAATCTTGGTGTCTCATTAGAGTCATTAGTTTCCATTTGTCCAATTCTAATTTTTAGGTTTTTATTTCCTTTAGTTAGCTTTTGTGATTGCTTTTCCAGTTCGTTAATTTTATTTTTAAATGAATTCTTTTCTTTTTCCAATTAGTTAATTTTACTTTTTGATGAGTTATGTTATTATTATTACAGTTGGTCATTTTTACTTTTAAAAGCAGTCATTTTCATTTTTCATTTAGTCAATTTTTAAAGGAGTTGATTTCTTTGGTAAATTCTTCATAATTCTCCTTCATGGCTCTCATTTCTTTCTTCATTTTTCTTTTTATCCTCTTTTTTCATTTTTAAAATCCTTTTTGAACTCTTCCAATAGGTCTTTTTTGCATTTGAGGCCAATTCATGAAGTCCTTTGAGTCTTCACATGTAAGTATTTGTCATTGCTTTCCTCTCTGAGATGGCATTTTTCTCATCTTTATCAGAATATTAACTATCTATGGTTAACACTATTTTGGTTTTTACCTCATTTTGATAATTGAACTCTGATCCTGGGACACAGGAAGTGAATAATCCCAAGCTTTTTTGCTTGGGCCAGTATCTTATCACTAGCTTACTACTTGCCTATGATGTTACCAATGTGGTGGTGTGTTCTCTGCATTAGGGCAGCCCAATGCAGTTGTGTCTGTTGCATCCGCATTCCCAGGACTTAGCTTTTCTCTTCTCAGTTGGGGTTGGGTCCCTCACTGCTGACTTGCTGCAACACTGGCGTTCTGTACCTTGATCTGTGTCTAAATGCCTCCTGTTGGCTTTCTGGCTTTCCTGCCTACTCTGGCTGTACAACCCTTTTGCTCAGGTGAACCAGATCTTTACTGGAGTTCCTCCATGATATTTTGAGTTGAGAACGTGTTTCACTCTTTTTTTTTGTGGTATCTGTAGGTTTAGGTTCTGTGTAGAGGCTTCATTTGAAATTGGTTTGGGAAAAGTGCTGGTGCTTCTTAGCTGCCTACTGCCATCTTGGCTCCTCCCAAGAAGTCTCATCATTCATTTTTGTTTTTATCCCAGTGGCCTGACTCTTTGAGTTTATCAAACAGCAAATTACTATAATCCTCTCCTGTTTTTACACCTAGTCTATTCCACTGGTCCACCACTCTATTTCTTAGCCAATACCAAACAGTTTTCATGACTGATGCTTTATAATATAATTTTAGATCTCGTAGTGCTAAGCCACCTTCGTTTGCTTTTTTTTTCTTTAAGCTCCTGGCAATTCTTGACTTTTTATTTCTCCATATGAATTTACTTACAATTTTTTCTAGCTCTTTAAAGTAATTTTTTGGAATTTTGATTGGTAGGGCACTAAACAGATAGTTTAGTTTTGGTAGAATTGTCATTTTTATTATATTAGCTCTACCTATCCATGAGCAGTTGATATTTGACCAGTTATTTAAATCTGATTTAATTTGTTTGAGAAGTGTTTTATAATTGTTTTCAAAAAGATTCTGAGTCTGTCTTGGTAAATAGACTCCCAAGTATTTTACTTTGAATGGAATTTCTCTTTCTAGCTCTTCCTGCTGTTTCTTGCTAGTCATATATAGGAAAGTTGAGGATTTATGGGGGTTGATTTTATAACCTGCAACTTTGCTAAAATTGCTAATTGTTTCCAGTAGTTTTTTAGATGATTTCTTGGGATTCTCTAGGTAGAATATCATGTCATCTGCGAATAGTGAGAGTTTTGTCTCTTCCTTCCCAATTCTAATTCCTTTAATTTCTTTTTCTTCTCTAATTGCTGATGCTAACATTTCTAATACAATATTGAATAGTAGTGGTGATAATGGGCACCGTTGTTTAACCCCTGATCTTATTGGGAATGCCTCTAGCCTCTCCCCATTGAGTATAATGCTTGTTGATGGTTTCAGATAGATACTGCTCATTATTTTAAGGAACAGTCCATTTATTCCTACACTCTCTAGTGTTTTTAATAGGAATGGATGCTGTATCTTGTCAAAAGCTTTTTCAGCATCTATTGATATGATCATATGGTTTCTGATAGGTTTGTTATTGATATAATTGAGTATACTAACAGTTTTCCTAATATTGAACCAACCCTGCATTACTGGAATAAATCCTACTTGATCATAATGTATTATCCTAGTGATGACCTGTTGTAGTCGTTTTGCTAAGATTTTATTTAGGATTTTTGCATCTATATTCATGAGGGAAATAGGTCTATAATTTTCTTTCTCTTTTTTAACTCTTCCTGGTTTAGGTCACAGTACCATATTGGTTTCATAGAAAGAGTTAGGCAGAGTTCCATCTTTCCCTATTTTTCCAAAGAGTTTATATAGGATTGTAACCAATTGTTCCTTAAATGTTTGATAGAATTCACTTGTGAATCCCTCAGTCCCTGGAGATTTTTTTTTAGGGAGTTCACTAATGGCTTGTTGAATTTCTTTTTCTGAGATAGGGTTGTTCAGGTATTTAATCTCTTCTTCGTTTAACCTGGGCAACTTATATTTTTTTGTAAATATCCATCCATTTCACTTAGATTATCAAATTTATTGGCATAAAGTTGGGCAAAATAATTTCGAATTATTACTTTAATTTCCTCCTCATTGGTGGTGAGTTCACATTTTTCATTTATAATACTAGCAATTTGGTTTTCTTCTTTCTTTTTTTTAATCAAATTTACCAGAGGTTTATCAATTTTATTGGTTTTTTCATAAATACCAACTTTTGGTTTTATTTATTAATTCAATAGTTTTTTTGCTTTCAATTTTATTAATTTCTCCTTTGATTTTTAAAATTTCTAATTTGGTATTTAATTGGGGATTTTTGATTTGTTCTTTCTCTAATTTTTTTAGTTGCATGTTTAGTTCATTGATTTCCTCTTTCTCCAATTTATTCATATAAGCATCTAGAGCTATAATATATCCCCTGAGAGTTGCTTTGAATGCATCCCATAGGTTTTGGTATGTTGTTTCATTATTATCATTATCTAGGATAAAATGGTTAATTCTTTCTATAATTTGTTTTTTGGTCCACTCATTTTTTAAGATGAGGTTATTCAGTTTCCAATTTGCTCTGGGTCTATATCTCCTTGGCCCAGTATTGCATATGACTTTTATTGCATTGTGATCTGAGAAAGATGTATTCACTATTTCTGCCTTTCTGCAGTTGACCATGAGGTTTTTATGTCCTAGTACATGGTCAATTTTTGTATAAGTTCCATGTACTGCAGAGAAAAAGGTATATTCCTTCCTATCCCCATTCAGTTTCCTCCATAAGTCTACCATATCTAATTTTTCTAACAATCTATTTACCTCCCTAATTTCTTTCTTGTTTGTTTTATGATTTGATTTATCTAGATCTGATAGCGGGAGGTTGAGGTCTCCTACTAGCAGAGTTTTGCTGTCTATGTCTTCCTGTAATTCTTTCAGCTTCTCCTCTAAGAATTTGGGTGCTGTCCCACTGGGTGCATATATATTCAATATTGAAATGACTTTATTGTCTATGGTACCTTTTAGGAGGATAAAGTTTCCTTCCTTATCTCTTTTAACGCTATCTATTTTTGCTGCTGCTTTGTCTGAGGTAAGGATTGCTACCCCTGCTTTTTTTACTTCAGCTGAAGCAAAATATATTTAGCTCCAACCTTTTACCTTTACTCTATATGTATTTCTCTGCTTCAAATGAGTTTCTTGTAAGCAGCATATTGTAGGATTCTGGTATTTAATCCACTCTGCTATTTGCTTATGTTTTAAGGGAGAGTTCATCCCATTCACATTCAAGGTTATGATTACTAATTCTTTATTGCCCTCTGTGCTATCTTCCCTCTGTTTGTATTTTCCCCCTTTCCCCCCCTTTTATCCATATTCCCCAGTATTTTGTTTTTGAATACCACCCCTTCAGTGTGTTTGCCCTCCTATATCACTCCCCTTTCTTTCCCCTTTCCCTGTTCCCTTCCCTTCCTTTTGTTATTTCCCCTTATTTCCTCCACTCCCCTTCCTTTTCTCTGTCCCCCCTCCCCTTTTCCCCTTTTAATACTTGAAAGGTTAGATGTTTTATAAGTTAACTGAGTATGTGTAGGTTGATTTTAAGCCAAGTCTGATGAGAAGAAGATTCAGGTGTTTCTCCTCTACTCCCTTCTTCCCCTCTATTACCATAGGTTTTTTGGTACCTCTTAGTGTAATGAGATTTATCCCATTCAATCCCCTCCCTCCTCCCATCTCTTTCCTGTCCCCCTTTTTAGGGAGGTAGTGTATTTTTTTTAGATCATTCTATCTAAGTCATAGAAAATTCTGAGTGTCTGTCCCTTCTAGTTCCATATATTCTGTTGAATAGAGTGAGTCAAAATTCCTGAGAGTTATTAGAGTCTTTCTCCCCAGTGGAGTTAAAGCCAGTTACATCCCATTAGATATCAGTCTCCTGGATAGGTCATGGATGTCCAGCATTTCTGGCTAGGTATATTCTCTCTGTTAGAGTTACATTTCTCAGGATTCTCAGGATTTATGAGAGTCTCTACCCCCCCCCCCCCCCATGCTGGGATATAGCCAGTTTCAACTTGCTGGATTGCATTTTTTTTCCTTTTACTGCCCCCTCTTTTTTTTTTACCTTTTCATGTGTCTCTTGAACCTCCTGTTTGATATCCAAATTTTCTGTTTAGCTCTGGTCTTTTCATCAAAAATTTGTTGAATTCTTCCATTTCATTAAATGTCCATCTTTTTCCCTGGAAGAGAAGGCTCAGCTTTGCAGGAAAGTAGATTCTTGGCTGCATTCCAAGCTCCCATGCTCTTCGAAATATCTCATTCCAGACTCTTTGATCCCTTAAAGTTGATGCAGCCAGGTCCTGCGTGATCCTTACTATGGCTCCTTGATATTTAAATTGTTTCTTTCTGGCTGCTTGCAGGATTTTCTCTTTTATCTGATAGTTCTGGAGTTTGGCCACAACATTCCTTGATGTTTTCCTTTTAGGATCTTTTTCTGGTGGGGATTGATGTACTCTTTAAAAAACTACTTTGCCCTCGGATTCCATGATGTCAGGGCAGTTTTCCATCACTAGATCCTGTAATATTAAGTCCAGGCTTTTTTTTTTCCTCTTCAATGTTTTCAGGAAGTTCTATAATTTTCAGGTTCCACCTCCTCAATCTATTCTCGAGGTCAGTGGTTTTGTTGATGAGGTATTTCACATTTGCTTGTATTTTTCTATTTTTTGATTTTGTTTAACTGACTCTTGCTGTCTCATGAAGTCATTAGTTTCTGTAGACTCCATTATTTTTTGGGGGGGAGGAGTTTTCTTCATTAACCTTTTCCAATTGGTCGATTCTACTTTTGAAAGAGCTTTCCATTTGACCAATTGAGGTTTTGACAGAATTAATTTCTTTTTGCATTTGCTCATTTGAGGATCTGAGAGAATTATTCTCATTTTGCAAGGTATTAATTGTCTCCCCCAAATTTTCCAGTTGATTTTTAAACTCCTTCCTTATTTCTTCAAGGAAGTCTTTCTGTGCTGGGGACCAGATTGTATTCTCCTCAGATGTTCCAGGTCTCTCTGGGTTGGGGTCTTTCCCTTTCAGGAATTTTTCTTTGGATCCACCTTTCCGCTGACTCTTCTTCATTATGCTAAGACCTTGAGTTGGGTGGGGCTGGTTCACCTGGGCTTGGGATCTCTAAAGGCTTTACTGAGTGCAGTTTCTCTGGCTGGCCAGTAGGAGGAGCTGGTTGCCCTCTCTGGGGTGTCTGTGACCTTGGTTGTGAGGCCTTCTCCCTTTGCTTGAGGGAGGGAATTGGAGCTATTGAATTCTTTTGCCTTCAATCAATGGTGGGCTTTACCCTGGCCTGAGGTCATTCCTCACCTGGGCTGGATCTTTTGCTCACACACCTGGGCCTGAGGCAGAAATAATTTGCATTTGTTTGAGAAGAGGCCTCAGTGCAATGGAGGGGTGGACTCAGATTTTCTCAGACCTGAGGAGACCAGGGATGGTGTCCACAGCTGTCCTGCACCAGACCTCTCCCTGCAGCCCCTTCCCCAAGCTCCAGGGGGACAGCACCAACACCAGCGCCTCTGCTTCCCCGCGGACCCAAGCCCCCTTTGTCCAGCCCCACCGCTGATCCAGCAGGTCCGGCTCTCGGGCCCTCAGACTCCAGGTTCCAATTCAGCTGTTGGTCTGGCTGAGTGTCCCTGGGAGCTCAGACTCACCTGCCAGTACTCAGCCAAGGCTGCTGGGGGAGACAAATCCTGAGCTAGATTTTCCTCTCCTGGCTTTTCTTTCTGGGTTTCCTGGTTCGGATTTCTTTTAAGAGGTTTGTTTCATGTGATAGATGGGAAAGAGATCAGGAGACTTTAGAACTCTGCCTGTCTTCTCTCCGCCATCTTGGCCCCCTGCTTCCTTCTTTTTTAAATGGAATTTATCTGTGTTTTTTTTTAGTTTTGCAAGACAATGGGGTTAAATGACTTGCCCAAGGTCACACAGATAGGTAATTATTAATTGTCTGAGACTAAATTTTACCTCAGGTCCTCCTCACTCCAGGGCCAGTTCTCTAACCACTGTGTCACCTAGCTATCCCTTAAATGGAATTCATGAATGGTTTTTCAATTTTTTTTCATAGAAACAGCTCCTATTTGTACTTGATTTTAATTTTTTTTAGCTTTCAATTTTATTGATCTCTCCTTTGAATTTTTTCAATTTTTAGCTTACTTTTTAATAGGGAATTTTAATTTGTTCTTTTTCTAGTTTTTTTAAGTTATATATCCAGTACATTGATCATTTCATTATCTCTTCTGTTGATATAAACATTTAAAGATTTAAAATTTCCCCTAAGTTCTGTTTTGGCCACATCACACAAATTTTGGAATTTTATGTAGTCTATTTAAATAAAATCACTGTTTTCATCATTATTCTTTTCATTCACTCATTCTGTGTATTAGTTAATTTAGTTTCTAATTAATTTTATTCTATTTTTTCATGACTATTGAATGTGTTTTTATTTCACTATGATCTTAAAAGGATACACTTAATATTTCTGCTTTTCTATATTTGTCTGTGAGATTTTATATACTGAAAGAGGGTCAATTTTTGTGAATATGTCTTATGCAGCTGAGAATAAGGTTTACATATGTCTACTTTTGTTTAATTTTATATTAACTTTTATAATATTCTATTAATCTCCATAACTTTTTTCTTATTTTATGGTTAGATTTATTTAGCTCTGAAAGAGGAAATTTCAGGTTCCCTTAATAATTTAGTTTTATTGTCTATTTCCTCCTGTAACTCATTTAACATTTCTTTTAAAAATCAAACACTACTGAGGACAGCTGGGTGGCACAGAGGATATAGCAGTGGTCCTAGCGTCAAGAGGACCAGAATTCAAATTTGTCCTTAAACACTTAATAATTGCCTGTGTGACCTTGGGCAAGTCGCTCTTAACCCCATTGCCATAATTAAATAAAAATTTTTAAAAATCAAATAGTATGCCCTTTGGTGTATATACCTGTATGCATATATATATATATATATATATATATATATATATATATATATATGTAGTAATGTTATTATTTCATTATCTATGGTACTTTTTTAGCAAAATTTAGTTTCCCTATTTTTTTACTTTTACTTTGTCTGAAAGATAAAGAATTTCCAGTTCTTTGCTACCACAAAAAGAGCTGCTTTGGATATTCTTCTACATCTGAGTCCTTTTTCCCTTTCTGTGATGCAGAGGTAATAGTGGTTTTGCTGGACCAAAGGGTATGCACAGCTTTAAACCTAACTCTCAAGCAGGTTTCTATTCTCTTCATTTGTCAATTCACAAGTACTTCCTTGTATCATCTCTCTTTGTTGTCATCTACTATTATATAACTTTTTGTGAGTTCCTACCATACTTCCATAATGAAACTGTAAAAATCCTGAAAGTAATGACATATATTGCTGTAATTTCTTATAACTCAATCAAAGTCTCATAAACAGTAGGCTCACAGTAAATGTGTTTTGATTAGATGCCTGAGAATTGAAGTATGATCACATTTAGGATAGGCAGAAAAATCACTTAAATAGAAATTGAATCATAACTTCCTAATTTAAAATTGCTATACAAGCATAGAAGCCAACTCATTAAGTGATTCCACTTCTTATTGAGTCCTTAGGAATAGATTTTCTAGGAACTGATACTTTTTTCAAAGAAGGATATTATTTAGTTCTTAGAAGGGCAGCTGGGTGGCATAGTAGATCTCTAGAGCACTGACCCTGGAGTCAGAAAGACCTGAGTTCAAACCCTCAGACATTTGACATATACTATCTGTGTGACCTTGGGCAAGTCACTATCCTGATTTCCTCGCATCTAGGACAATCTCCAGTTGTTCTGATCCATGTCTGGTCACTGGACCCAGATAACTTTGCAGGAGAAATTGAGGCTGGTGATATTGCACAGCATCCCCTCACTCAAATCCAGTTCGTGTCTTGGCATTACCTCCTTGATGTCATCATCTTCTTCAGGAATAAAGGGCAAGGGGCAGAGCCAAGATGGCAACAAGAGAAGAGCCTCTCTTAAGTGCTCTCTCTCTCTCTCTCTCTCTCTCTCTATATATATATATATATATAATATTTCAAAACTCATAAAATAATGACTCTAACTAAATTTTCAAGAGACAGAACCCACAGAAAGATCCAGTGAGGCAATTCTCAAGGCCAAGGTCACCTGGAAAATGGTGGAAAGGCTCTGCTCCATGGGTTTGGAGGGGCGGCCCACCAGAGTGAAAGGACTTCAAGCCTCCTGGAGGCAGCACCAGGGTGCCTGGGAGCCACAGCTCAGGGCTACAGGGGCAGTTTCCTGACCAACACCCCAGGGGAGCACTGGGCACAACTTGGAACATCAGTTGGGGGGGACCTCTGTCAGAGTGAACTCCTGAAGCCCAGCCCTCAGGGCACTCAGCAAGCAGCCTGGCAGTGGCAGCCCAGATCCAGGAAATGGAAGTGAGGGAGATAGAAGAAAAATTGAGAAAAGAAATGAGAGAGATGCAGGAAAAAAACATGAAAAAGAGGTCAGTAGCTTAGTCAAGGAGATCCAAAAAAATGCTGAAGAAAATAGCATGTTAAAAACTAGCATAGGTAAAATGGTTAAAACAGTTCAAAAAGTTATTGAGGAAAAGAATGCTTTAAAAAGCAGATTTGGCCAGATGGAAAAAGAGATAAGAAAGCTCTCTGAGGAAAACAAATCTTTCAGAAGTAGAATGGAACTAAAAGAAGCTGCTGACTTTATGACAAGTCAAGACACAATATTTTAAAACCAAAAGAATGAAAAATTAGAAGAAAATGTGAAACATCTCATTGAAAAGACAACTGATCTGGAAAACAGATTCAGGAAAGATAATTTAAACATTATTGGGATAGGGGCAGCTAGGTGGCACAGTGGATAGAGCCCCGGCCCTGGAGCCAGGAGTACTTGAGTTTAAATCTGGCCTCATACACTTAATAATTACCTAGTTGTGTGGCCTTGGGCAAGCCACGCAACCCCCTTTGCCTTGCAAAAAGAAAATTTTTGGGATACCTGAAAGTCATGATCAGGAAAAGAGCCTTGACATCATTTTTAAAGAATTCCTACAGGAAAATTGCCCAGATATCCTAGAAGCAGAGGGCAAAATAGAAATGGAGGGAATCCACCAATCTCCCCCAGAAAGAGATCCAAATAAAAACAATCCCCCAGGAATATTATAACCAAGTTCCAGAACTCCCAAGTCAAAGGGAAAATATTACAAGCAGCCAGAGGGACACAATTCAAACATCATGGAGCTGCAGTCAGGATCACACAGGACTTCACAACAACTATATTAAGGACTCGTAGGGCTTGGAATATAATATTCTGGAAGGCAAAAGAGCTTGGAATGCAACCAAGAATCAACTACCCAGCAAAATTGAATGTCCTCTTCCAGGGAAAAAGATGGACTTTCAATGAACCAGGAGAATTTCAAATATTCCTGTTAATATGGCCAGAGCTGAACAGAAAGTTTCATCTTCAAATACAGGACTCAGGTGAAGCATAGAGAGTGGAGGAGAAGAGGAAAGTATGAGGGGCATAATGATGATGAACTTCATGTATTCCTGTATAGAAAAATGATGTTGATAATACTCATAACAAACTTCTCATTTAATAGAGGAGGTAATAGGGGCTTTTTAGATGAAGCACAGGAGAGAGCTGAATTTGAAGATATAATATATTGTAAAAATGGAATCAATGGCTAAAAGGGAAATGTAATGGGAGTAAGAGAAAGGAGAGGTGGAATAGGCTAAGATATTTCATATAATAAGTTTTTTTATTACAATGAGCTATTGCAGTGATATGGAAGGGGGAAGACTAGGGGGAATGAAGGAACCTTCACTCTCATCAGAGGCGACTCAGAGAGGAAACAGCATATATACTCAATGTGGTATAGACATCTAGATTAAGAAGGAGAGAAGGGGGACAAGGGGAAGGGGGGAATGTGAATGTTGGAGGAGAGGGTGGTCCTTGGGGTAGTGAGTGGTCAGATATAACACATTTTCTTTTTTACTTTTTGCAAGGAGCTGGGATTGGATGGCCTGTCCAGGAACACAGGGCCAGCTGGTTGCTGGGCCTTAGGAGTGGTATATGAGCTTGGGGCCTCTTGGCCCCAGGGCCAGTGATCAATCTGCTGTGCCACTCAGCTACCCGATAGCACATTTAAGAAGAGGGACAGAGTGAAAGGAGAGAGAAAATATAGTGTATGGTAGTGGGGAAGTACGAATGGAGGGAGTTACGATCAGCAATGGCAACAGTGGAAAAATATGGAAGTAGCTTTTGTGATGGATTTATCACAAAGAATGTGATCCACCCATGACAGAGCTGGTGGTTTTGGAACACAGACTGAAGCATTATTATTATTATTATTATTATTATTATTATTATTGGCTTTTGCAGGGCAATGGCATTGGCATGGCTTGCCCAGCGTCACACAGCTGGGTGATTGTTGGGTTTCTGGGGCTGGATTTGGTCTAGGCTGTGCTCCTGACTCCAGGGCTGGTCCTCTGTCCACTGTACCACCTGGATGTCCCTATTATTTTTAATTTTAATTTTAATTTTTCTCTTTCTTTTACTTTATTGTTAATGAGGGTCTATATTTGGGGGGAGGGGTATTATGTTTACTCTTAAACAAGAATATTTTAGTAATGTATAAAAAACATTTGTACAAATATAAATATAAAAAAAGGAGGGTAGTAGAAAAATGTGTAACATACATATGCAAGTAGATGGATGTTGAAAAATTTTATAATCTGTAAGTGGAAAAATAAAATATCAATTAAAAATAAAAAAGAAGGACAAATAACTACAGCATTATTTAGATTTTGAGATGAGAGAAAATGATCATTACAAATAATGGCAAGCTTTAGAAATAAAATGATGTATATAACTTTTTACATTTATATAAAAGGAAAGACAATATTATTGAGGAAGTAACATTTCTGAAAACAGAGCTTTAATAATATAATTAATATTATAATTAAAATTCAATGATGGCTCCTGCCTGCACCAAAAAATGGTGAAAGAATTCAAATTCAACAGCAAATTCAACAAATTAACCTTCCAAAGACAGAATGTCAGTTTAAATCATGTTCAATGATTTGATTATTTTGCTATAAAGTATTGACATAGTTTATTTTTTCTGAATATGAAATATGACTTGTGAATTTTAAGTACATTTGTGAACTGAAAACAAAATTACAGGTGTCATTAAAATCTCTGTCCACGTGCAATTTTATAGACCTTCTATTTGTCATTGTAGGCAGGTATGTATAAATGTGCTTTACATGAGAAGCCAAGTCACTTATCTTTCTTAGATTTGAATTTGGGAAAAGACTGAATCAAAAATAAACTTTCTTAGGATAAATTTTTTCAGATATTTTGGGAAGAGCTTGAATTTTCCTCTGTAAAACATAAGCTTTATTGCATAATATTTCCCATGACAGGAGCAGTAAAGAAGAGAGAGGGTACTTGGTTAAAGTCAAGAACTTTTGGGTTCTAAACCCACCTTGATATTTTGAAACTTTGGGTAAGTTGTTAACTTCTATAGGCCTTAGGCAATTCTTCATGATTTATACACCAGGATCTTAAAGAATGTAGAATTGCTAATATTTGTAATTCTCTATGATCTGCTTAATATATCCATGAATTTCTTTTTATCTTCAAGGTATATTTTGATTTGGAGAAAATTTAATTATAATAAAAGTTACCATTTATCTGGCAAATAGTACCTACTATTTGCCACACACTCTGCTAAACACTTAACAAATATTTTCTTCTTTGATCTTCACAACAAATGTTGGAAATATGTATTATTATTATTATTATTATTATTATTATTATTCTCATTTTACAGTTGAAGAAACTGAGGTTGAATGAAGTTAAATGACTTGCCCAGAATCACACAGCTTGTGTGTGAAAGTTGAATTTGAACACAGTTCTTCCTGATTTTAAGTTGAGGGTTCTATCCACTGTATCTTTTTTTTTAATAAATAAGTTTTAACAAATAAATCAGTTACTTATATTCCTTCCAAGCTCAATGAGTAGAAAGAAGGTATTGATCACATTCCATTTTTATCCTTATGTTTGTTTGTTCTTTTTGTTATAGAAGGTGTTGATCACTATGTTTTTTATCAATAATTTATAGATAACAAATCAGTCATGCTTGTAAGCTAGAGAAATTTGTATAAAATTTGTAGCAGAGGTAAGTTTAGAGTTGAAGCTCCATAGATGCCTATCTAGTACTTTTACAGTCATTTGTGGTTCTTCCCTGAATCCCATTGAAACACAATTCAACTATCATCTTCATTGCTGCCAACATCATCATCATCATCAGCCACTTTTATAAAGTGTTTATTTTCAGACAATTTGCTGCATATTAAAAATACAAAGAAAACCCATCAGGATTAGGGTGCTTCTTTGCCTTTCTGCAATCCTTTTCCAACTTTCTTTAAGGCACTTTGGTAAAGCTATATGATATGAGTTATTTTTATAGTTAGATCAAAAATAAACAAATGAACAAACAACCCCCCCCCAGAGCAAAGATTGTACTTTTCAAGGAATGAGTAAATAGTTTATTCATTTCTTCCACTCTCAGCTTGTGTCACCATTATTTAGGAGAACTTTTGTGCCTACTTAGAGGTACCTGACCTCTAACAACAACTGAATACTACCTTTAACGATTCTGGGATCTATGAATCACAATGCAGGACACCAATATTTTAGATTTGTAGAAGCAGTATTTGCTGAACACATCAGTTTCAAGTTGCATTTATATTTTATGAAAAATTTTTCCACCTATCTCCCTCATCTCCCTCCAAAAGTCAATTTAAGATTCATTAAAATATATAGTTCCTATAATCCAGTTCCCTTTTCTAATCAAATTTGAGAACTCTAAATAATTAGAGAAATCATGAAAAATAAAAACAAGTGCTGGTAAGTTAAGATTTATGAATGAAAAAATTCCAATTTCTAATTTCAAAAAATGAAAGTTTCACACGAGAGTTAAGTAATTTCCTGAGAGTGTTCAAATCATGTGAATTAAGCAAATTAATGCTTTACTATTAAGAGCGTTGCATTAAAAGGGAAACTGGAAAGATATATTTCTAATTTAATATGCTCATTTAAACTGGACATTGAAAATCTAGATATTCAAAGAAATAATATTTTTGATTATTTTTTGAGCAAAAAGAATAATCCTATAACTACTTCCACATCAATCCTCTAAGAAGGTTTTATCCCCAAATAATTGTAATTGATCAAGAGGGGATTTGTCTTTTCCTATGTTTATCTTAAGAATGACCCTTAGAAACATTGTATAGGTATCTGTAGTTGCATTTGCTCTTATATATTACTAGACTGCTAGAATGTTAACTTTTTTCCTTTACAATTACATAGTTATGACTTCCTAAATTTTATACAAAGCTGAACACAAACCCGAAGAAACAATGTCCTTTATGCACAATTCATAGAAATTTATTATCTCTGTATGTCTCCTAATCGTCCAGTAGGGTTCTGTGTTTCCTTTTTCTTTGCTGATAACAGAATTCTGGACATAATGAATAATCACGCGCTTATATGTACAACCAGCTCCATAGAATATAAATGACATGGATCTTATTTTTTAGTTGTTAATAAACAAAATGAACCTATAATGCTAAATCCTAGAGTAATAAGTTAAAGGATATTTGTCATGTACCCACTGGGCACCATTCTTCAGAAAGATTGCCTTGGTAATTTGTTCAAAGGACTCTTAACTGTCTAATGTCATTAATGTATATATGTTGTTATGAATCTGATGATTTGGTTGAATGAAATGTCTATTTCTCTTATATCCTATTTATTTGATTTCTGGATTTTGAAAAGTTTCTGAAATATTTTAGATCACTACCAAAATCTAGAAAATATGTGTTTCACTACTCTAATATAATAAAACAAGTTCACAAATGACTAAATAAAGCTATTAACCTGATCATTTTTAACCATTTAAGCTAATGTCTAAGCAAAATTGGATAATAGCAGTGATCAGATTTCAATGAATTAGATAAACAATTTGAATCATTTAATTTCAAAAATGAATCAATAGCTTTTAATTGCAATGAAATTTAGAGAATGGTAAGGAGAGCATCATAGTTACTAATATATAGGTTTAATTAGCTAATTCAAAGTATACTAAAAGTAAACTTCCTTTAAAATAGACTTAAAGCCTATTTCTTTTAAGAAATTGTTCTTTCAGTCAAATTAATACTTAATTTTTAACCTAATTCCCTACTAAATAAAATGATATAGAAGATCTTTGCTTCTATACTCTCAGCTGATATTCCTACTTTTGATATTATTCAGCCCTGTATATCTAAGCACATTTTGTCTTTTTGTTTGAGGAAAATATTGCAAATATTCCATACTTTTTTTCTCTGAGAAATATTCCTGCAGATGAATAATCAATCATATTACTTGGGTTTCAGTAAGGTATTACAGGAAAACCTAATGATATGCTTATATAGGTTTTATTTCTATAGAATAATTATTAGAACATTTTATCTCCTTTCAAAATACTACAATATCTATTTTTATATAATTCCTTAAAGTTTGCAAACACAACATACATAATGTCATTTTTAGGCTCTCAAAAAACATGGGAGTATAATTATCCCCATTTTACATATCAGGAAATAGCAGTCCAATGATTTGTCTTGGATCACATATCTTGTAAGTGTTTGAGGCAATATTTGAATTTTGGTCTTCCTTACTTTAGCTCCAGCACTTTAAAAATAGGATCATAGATCTAGAGTTGGAAGTGACTTTAGAGATCATCTTATGCAAGAGCCCCATTTTACAAATGAAAAAACCAAGTCCTGGAAGGGCAATGTGATTTGTTCAGTGTCACATAGGAGTTAAGTGACAGAGACAGCCATCTGACTTTTAAGAGAGTTCTTTTCATTGTGCCATATCATTTTTGAGTTTCAGAAAATAAGAGTTTATTAGATACTCCATAATCTGAAACCAAACTTGCCCTCCTGCCACTAAGTAACCAGGACAAAGCAAACGTGAAAACATGTATCACCTAATGCATAGTCATCCTCATTAAATGATGCATGCATTATTATTCTTCTCTCTTGATTTGAAATATTACATAAAACTTCTCAAATTATATATTTTAATGGAGGTTATATATCCAAAAGTTTTCTTCAGAAAAGAATGCAAATAGAAGGGAGAAATGATCTGTGTACCTTAGGGAGGTATAATATCTGTAAAGCCTCAAATTCATGATGACAATAAAAATAAAGAGTATTTAAAGATAAGGATTTTAATGATAATTCTTAGTTCATTTTAGTCTTAATTCTTCTTTCCTTGACCTTAGAAGTTCTATTTCTCTTTAAAATGCAGCCAATAATAGAATTATGCAGTTTCAGGACATTTTAGTTACCTCCACTCCTAATTAAACACATTATAGCTTTTCTTTTCTTTCCTCCTTCATGTTCCTTGAATGTGATAGATCTCAAAGGCACTTCTTGATTTAATGGAAAAACTTTGTGGAAACACTATGCTTAAAATTTTGTCCTTTAAACTGTATTTGATTTATTTAATAACAAAGATAAATTAAAGATTAATGTCCATACATACATATGTATATATGAAAGTTGTAGCACAAAGAATAAGATCTATAAAATCCATGTATTTATAATGAGGTTCCTGAGCCAATATCATGCAGGTGTAGGAAGATAAAAGATAGGCAATAATTACAAAGTTAAGCATTTTAATGATAAGGAAGAAAATATTTGGTATAGCACCTTATCCAATTCAAAAAACAATTAATTTCCTAATGCTTATACTGCTAAGAGGATCCACTAGCCCATAATTTTCAGTCCTCACATTGCTGTTAACACTGTTTTCCCATGATCCAAACCTTCATCTGAAGCTTTGTTGTGCTTTCTACTTCTCTTTTAAGTATGGGTTACCCAAAGGCCACCTTCCCCATTATCATCAAATTGGATCCATTGGTTCATATTTTGCTTAAGTTGTATTTATATCTAAAGGTAAATGACTCAGAAAATGACTTCCACCCTTCTCACTGAATAGGAGGCAACGTCAATTCAACAAAAAAAATGAGAATATGCTAAATATTTTACATTTTGTTTTTTCCATAATTTTAAAAATTGTTAGTTGATGAATGGTTTCTCATTCACTTAGTTCTAAGATTTTGAATTGCTGCTCTATTATTTCATGTTTCAAGTCTGTATTATTTTTACTATCTCATTTTAATTTAAATATTCCCAAATTTGGGGGTGGAGGTTAGTTCAGTGCTTTTGCATATATGTACTTAGGTCATTTCATTTGCTAGTATGTAATTGATTTTCTTCTATAACAATTTGAAATCGACATACTTTCGATCCACATGTACATCTTCATTTGGATCTGCAAAAATACATTTCATATTTGAGTAAAATTGAATTAATCAGTGCCATTTTGAAAGCCACATAATCTCTCCTTTGATATATGTGACAAATACTATAGACAAACAGATTAAACCTACCTGTTAGAGAGTGTGAACATTTTAATGATGTACAGGATGAAATTATAAGATAAAATACACTAGCTTATTTAAAACTTGCAAATGAAAACTGATTTTCACTGTTTGATAACTTTTCAGACAAAGAGGCACTAGTTGTCTTCTTTTGGTAGTGCCCCAATGTTAAAAACCTGAATGTTATATTCTATGCAAAAGAATCAGGAGATTCATCCAGTTTTTAAAAATTACACATCTCAGACATAGAACTTTAGAGGTTATCTAGTTCAGCTAACACAGGAATAAGAATCTTTCACATTCATTTACCACATGTCCCTCTTCCCTTTCAACATACACAAAATGGTAATATAGTCTTTATTAAAGACTTGTATTAACAGAGAACCCATTTTGTTGTGAAAAAGTTTATCTAATTTTGGACAAATATAATTATTTGAAAACATTTCCAATAAAAACTCAAGTTTAGTTGTACAGCTGTACCCCTTGTACCTGGTTATTCCCTCTGGGGTTAAACAGTACAAATCTAACCTCTCTCTAATTAACCTATTTCAAATATTTGAAGACAATTATGTTATCTTTAAGTCTTCTCCAGGTTCTTTTCAAGTTCTTTCAATAAACCCTCCTATGATATGACTTCTAATCCTCTGACAATCTAAATGAACTTTTTTTGGAAATATATGCATCCTTTTGTCAATGTCCTTTCTAAAATGTAGCACCTAGAGGTGAACATAATAGCATATGATTTTACCAGGGCATCACATGGCAGGACTGTCTCTTCTTTCATTTTGGGCAAATATTTTCATTTACATAGTCTAAATTTTCACTGCACTATTGAGCTTGCCCTATGTTTGACAATTTGTTAAGATTTTTCAGTTTGTCATTAGTTGGCATTGTCTTCCATCATCATTTCTATGCCAAGATGAGGACTTAATTAGAGGACCTCATGGCTGATCAGTTGTCTATTGTAAGAAGTTCACTCGGTTTACTTAGGAAACATTCAATTTTTAAGATAACTCAACAATAATAATAGATTTTGATCCTTATTAGCAGAAAGATTACTTAGATGAGAAAAAAAAGTTAAAATCCTTGAAATGTCAAAATAGTCCATTATTTTTGACTGAAATTTCAGGATAATTGGCATGCAACCATCCCAGTCAACCTGTTCTCAACTCTTGATTTGAATAATTGACATTTTGAACTTTTTATTTATTTATCTTTGACTTCATAAAATTAAATTTAGCCCTTTATGCAATGTTGTTGAAATCTATTTTCATATTGTTTTCCATTGTAACAGTTTTCTTTTTCAGCTTTGAAAATTCTGCCATCTAAGCCTTCAGTAAAGTCATTTCATTAATCACTCTGTTGAAAAACAGAGAAAAGATAGAATCATTGATTTCTTCATTGATCTTCCAAGGATCTTTTTCTAGGCTGATATCATTAATTTTAAGACCTAATCATTCTAGTCAGTTTCAAATTCACCTAACTGGAGCACCTGCTAACCAGCGCCTCTCTTTCTTGTCCAAAAAGATTGCTTTAGAGAATTTTGCAACAGTTTTGTGGAAATCTAAATGCTTTTAGATTATTATTGTTGCTACTGCTAATATTATTATTAATAATAATAATTAGCATTTATTTTGTGTTTTATATTTGCAAAGAGTTAACTCTTTTGTTAACTTTTTTGTTCTTTTATTCAATTAATATTTAAAATATTAAAACCAGACAATTAGATCATGCATAGCATTCCACCTTAAGAAGAAAACTTGAGATAACTAAGAATAAAAAATTTAGGACCTGTTTTTAAAATGAATAATAGTATAAAATATAAGCAGCAAAAATGATATCTACATACTCCTAAAAGAAAGGGAGCAGGGTAGCTAGGTGATGCAGTGGATAGAGCTCTAGCCCTGGAGTCAGGAGGACCTGAGTTCAAATATAACCCCAAACACTTAATAATTGCCTAGCTGTGTGACCTTGGGCAAATCACTTAAACTCATTGCCTTAAATAAAAATAAAAATAAAAAATTAATAAAGGGAGCTATATAAAGCTCTTCACTGTTAATAAATAATGCCCTATTATAAATAAAATTTTAAAATCTACATTCATGTATACATGCACTTATACATGTATTTATGCATTGTTTGGATCTAAACACATTTATATATATATATATATATATAAATACTATGTATATGTAAATGTGTATGTGACTATATATGTATTTGTAAATATATCCACTCACTTCTGTATTGTCTCTATACTTTGTTCAGTTAATATAGCATACATTTGAGTATATATGCATATTTATGAATACATGCATATAGACATGTGTATATTTAGCTGTGCATTATTCTACATGTATACCTTTATGGCTATGTGTTTGTGTATATTTATATGTGTGTATATATATATATATATATATATATATATATACATATATATATATAATATGAGTTTCTAAATATATTCACTTCCTGTACTCTCACTCTTTATTTTGCTCAATGAATATCTTATCCATTTATATGTGTCTGTGTATATATATATATACATATACATATATATATATATATATATATATATTTATATATGTACATATCCCTATATGTTCCACAGGAAGCTATTCCCAATACCTCTTAATCCTACTACCTTTCTTCTCTTGAATATTTTCCATTTATCTTGTAGATAGCTTGTTTGCATATAGTTGTTTGCATATTATCTTTTGCATTACACAGTGGGCTTTATGAGAGCAGGGACTGTTTCTTGAGTTTCTTGCATTCCTGATGTTTAGCACAATGCTACAGCATAGTCAACTCCTAAGAAATGTTACTGATTGACTTGTCCTTAGAAAACAACTTTTTACTTATTATGGATGAATATCGATCAGTTGATTCTCTAGGTCAAACAGTATGCTTGTAGTTCTGCAACTTCTCTCAAATTGGGGCAGTTAGGTGGCGCAGTGGATAGAGTATTGGCACTGGAGTTAGGAGAACCTGAATTCAAATCTGACCTCAGATACTTAACAATTACCTAGCTGTGTGACCTTGGGCACGTCACAACCCCATTGCTTAGTTAAAAAAAAAATCATCTCACATTGACTATTTCTACTTTTTATTGCTATCTTTATCAATTTTCAGGAGATAAGGTAAAACTTTAAAAAATATTTTCATTTGTACTTTTCTCACTGAGAATTTAGAATAATATTTGTTTTCATTATTTCAACATTCTTTTAAAAGCATGTTGTTCATAACCTTTGACCACTTATCTTTTGGGGAAGCCATTCATTCTACACAGAATCTCCAGAGTCCATGTTTCATGAATAATTTCCCTTTGGAAAATTCATTCATTTATCTTTGGAACTTCACCATAGGGCCTAGCCATATAATTACTGTCTCACTTTATTGGAATATAAAATGTTAGAGGTCAGAGATTGTCACACTTTTTTGTATTTGTAGCCCTAGCACTTAGCACAGGGTCAGGCACTTAGTATAATATGAATAAAAGCTTTTTTTCTTCCTTCTTTCATTCAAATATCATTCTTATGCTAAAAATTTTATTTTCTAGCCAGAAAGGCAGAACTGAAAAACATTAATCCATTAGAGAACAATTAAGTGCTAAGTGGTGTGAAGCCACAAGCATGATACAAGTTAGCACAAAACATTATGAGCAGAATTTTTTAAATTCAAAAGATAGAGGCATTTTGAAAAATATATTTCTATGGCAGCATAATTTTATATGGAAAGTAAGGTATTATAATTTAAAATATAGTGACAAAAAGCCCTTCCCTAGTTTATTGCTATTTCCTTTAATTTTTTTCTTGAGTTTGTTGAGAAGCATAATGATACCATGTCATCACATTCACCATCTTATGAATGTTACCATACTTTGTAAGGTTCTGAATCTTAGAGTGAAGGGACCCTCATGGAGAATGTACAACTTTTTTAAAGAATAAAACAGGGAAAGGGGGTGTTCAGTAAAATGAAATCAATGTCATCTAAGTGCTCTAGTTCCAAATATATAATCCTATGATTTTCACTCTCCACTGCAAACTTATATTTCAACTTGTTAACCTGATCAACATTTAATTCATATTAACATTATATTAACTATTTCATTCATCCTTCGCAACTGATGAAACATTAAGAGAAAAGTGTAGATACATTTTAAATTTCTTCCTTCTTTTAATTGTCTTTTCTACATATCATTTTTTCTTCTAAAAACACATCTGCATGTGGGTCTTTTGTAACAAAATAGCAATAAAGTCTACTATTTTCAGAATTTCTTCCTCTAGGAAACTCAAACTCCTTGAGATAGTAGCCTTACAACATTCCTCTGAGGTAATTGCGTGATAGCATCTCCATTTTTGGATGAGAAAATGGAGCCACTGAGAAATGCAGTGACTTTATCCAAGTCACACAGCAAGTCACTGGTAGAGCCAGGAATAAAAGTGATTTAAATTTACATAATATCTTTATTCTATGGGGTCTAGAACATTTTATATGCCTGATCTCATTTATACTCAAAGTAGCCTTGTGAATTAGCTTAGTAAGCAGTGAGAAATTCAGCATCTTGCCCAAGGTCATGCAAAATATGTAGTAGGAAATCCAAGTCTAGATTTCATTTCCCTTGGTTCCTTATTTTTGCTTTTTAAGTGTATAAAGCTGGTTGTTGTGTAAACTGCACTATTGAGATTGTACTGAAGCTATGATAAGAACAGAAATTATTAGCATTTGAACTTCATGGAGTTTCAAATTAAAAAAAATTGAATTTACAGTTGATATTCTTGTTTGGAGGTTTCTCTGAAATTAGTTAAACTGATCTTTGGATGCAGACATTCTAGATGCTATAAAACTTATACTTAATGTATTTCAAGTTTTTAAGGACCTACTTACTGTGATAATCATTAAGAGACCATTGTCACTGCCATGAAAAATTTTGAAAAATGAGGACGAGAAGAAGCTTGCAAACTAGGTTTATGTGCTTGACTTCAATTCCTAGCAACATTCTCTAGCACATTTTTAAAGATAGAGTTCATGAGCCTCTACAAAATGATTGGGGTAGGCTGAGGAATTAGAGGAATGATGAGAAGAAATAATAGGTTTATTATGAATCAAATAATGGGAGGAGTAGAATTTCATAAGTTATATAGCAACAGATGTTAATGAAGTCTGAATTGTAAATATTCTAATATGATGTAGAAATAAGAGCATATAAGAGACATCATGGCTCCATCAAGAGCATTCCATGACAGATTCATCTTATTTCTTCTTCCTTCATCAAACAGGTTGATCAGACTGATACATAAAAGAGATGCAGATTGTTCTAATTCTAGCAAAACATTTGACAAACTAATGTGGTTCTTAGGAAAATATGGAGAGATGTGGACTAGACAAGACAGATAGGGGGGCTAGGTGGCATAGTGGATAGAGCACCGGCCTTGGAGTCAGGAGTGCCTGGGTTCAAGTCCGGTCTCAGACAGTTGGTAATTGCCTAGCTGTGTGGCCTTGGGCAAGCCACTTAGCCCCATTTGCCTTGCAAAAACCTAAAAAAAACAGACAAGACAGATAGAAATGTGGATAGATTATGATGAAGTAGTTACCTGAACCCAAAGAATAGTCATAATGCCTTGATGTCAACATGGAAGGAGATCTCTTGGTGAAGGGTGTAGCCACCCAGATGAAACAATTCATCTTTGAAGGATTAAACTGTCACAACAAAATACTAACACAAAGATACTGACCTTTGTTTGAGCAGTATAAAATAAAAGGCAGGCAACCAAAATGTTTCCCTCAAGAGAAAGCAACCAAACTCTCCAGTGTGGCAGGTGTATTACATGTGGCAAATATTGGGGAGGTCATGGATAAACCACATGGATGAGCTGGCATGAATGGGTTCAAGTTTGCACCACTGGAGGAAGCCTTGAATTGATAAGATCAAAGATACATTTAAGATTCAATGTTTCTTCTAATTTCTGTTGGGAACACTGTTGTTTATGTTGGCTTCTATGTTATTTTAGATTCTTCCCTCTCTTCTACAACCCCTTCTCTTCCCACCCTGCTCCTAATTGACATTTCAGCTTCAACTGCTACTCTGTTCTTAGTGCTATCAACTACCTGAGTACAAACTATCATTACCATTTGCTTAGCCTACTGCAAGAACCTCCGCTTTCTCTCCAATTCAATCTATCTGTTATATTGATGCCAGGATAACCTTCCATATGGTCAAGTCATGCTTGTGCTTAAGATACTTCAATGACTGCCAAAGATTACTGAGAAAATTTCAAATTCCTTCACCTAGATTTAAATGACTACATAATATGGCCTCTTTATTCAAATATTAACTCTCTACTTTTTTCCATGTTATCCATGCTCTAGACAAACTGGACTAATTGATTTCATCTCACCTGGAATGTACTCTCCTGTATTTTTACTCATACTCTGTGTCTGTAATGCCCTCCCTCCACACCCTCTGTGTGAACCCTCTATCCACTAAATTTCAACCTACCCTTTAAAGCTCAAATCAGAAACACTTGATCCCAGAAAATTACCTTAACTAGTAATGATCATTACATCACTTTATTTCCACATGACACTGCTCTGGAATATCTTTCCTTGTATAAATTTGTATTATATGGAAATGTGTTTTATGCCCTTGTATAGATCATTGAATTTGGTCTGGGTCTAATCGACATTATGTTGCTTATTATCTGTGGAACTTTGAGGAAGTTACTAAATCTCATGTTCATCTTACAAAAAAAAAGCTGATCTATAAAATCTTTTTTTCCAACTATAAATACTGCAATTTAAATAGAAGTAGACTGGATCTCATTAAGGCAGGGGACTTCTTGTATCTAAACTTTATACTTCCCCTCAGCCCTGTCTATTTACCACAGTATGGAATATATTTTTAATTGAATTTCCTATAGCCAAATTGTGTGTTTACTTTCCTCAATAATTTAATATTTCTTAGACAAAAATCACTATGCTGAAACCTACAAAAAGAAGACAATCTCAAAGTTGGAAATAAGCTTAGAGGTTATTTAATCACTACATACCAGAAGCATGAATCCTCTCAATAATACCTCATAACATCAATTAAACAAGAATTCATTAAGAGATTCACTATGTGATGCTTTTTTTTATCCTTAGAACTAAGAAAAGTGATGGGGATGCAAAGATGAAAGCAAACTAGTTCTTATCGTTATTCACACATACATTCAAATGTATATGTTATAAATAAAATATTTACAAATATAATGCAAGGTCATCTTGAAGGTCATTGGACAGAATAGAAAAATCTTCCACCAGTAGGTGATCCTTGAACTGAGTCTTGAAGGAAAGCAAGGGTGCCAAGAAAGAAAGATGTAGGAGAAGGATGTACAGCTATGAGGAATAGCCAACCTTCTAAAGGTTTGGATATGAGAAATGGAACATCATTTCTGAAAAATAGTAAGTCAGCCAATATAGCTGGACCAAAGAACGCTTGAAAAGGAGTGATGTTTATGGGAATATTGGAGATACCCAAGGAGTCAGTTGGAGAGTAATGAAATGTGAAAGAAAGTTCATATTTGAGCCTACAGATATTGAGGAATCACTGGAATTTATTGAGTGTTTGTTGTGGGATGGTTTGGAGAGAGAGGTGGGAGCAGGCAAGGATAATATTATCAAATCTTTGCTTTAGAAAAATCTTTGTCTTTGTCTGTGTGTGTGTGTGTGTGTGTGTGTGTGTGTGTGTGTCTGTATGTCTGTGTGTTTTAGATCAACCCAATCCAATTTTAATCGACTATAATTTTTAATAAATTATTTCAAACTTTCTTCTTATTTATATTCCTGTTCAATAATCTATCCCTTACCCAAAACTGTCCCCCCTCCAAATTTTCTTTTCTTCTGAATAAATATGAAGGATTTCTACAGTCAATACCTGTTCTATTCTTTTTCCTTCCTAAAACAGTGTCACAACAGAGCACAAACCTCCACATGCGTATGACTAAGATAGGGCACTGAAATTAGTGGTATCTGTTGTCAGGAAGCTTACAATATAGTTTTTTCCCCTATTCTAATTTAAAATTGATATTTTCATCAATACATGTTTTCCAAAGTTTTCACAGATATTTATATTTTCTATTATTTTTTACCTGTTGTGGTCAATTTTGTGGTGGGATGTTACTTATAATTGGGGTTTAGGAAAATGTAGTCATGAAAATACAATGAGCTGCTTAATTATGTACCCCATTTCTTGCTAACCCAATTAATGATGAAAATACACTAAATTGTGTCAGTGGACTAACAGATATTAAATATTACCTAGCAAAATTTCTACAAGTTGTTTTAATCCAGGGAATTCTTTTAGATTCAGAAATTTTGGTTGGTTGATTTTGAAAAAAGCCATATATTGTTTATGTAGTTTGTCTTGTATTCAATTGCACTGAAAATAAGTAAAAATATTTTAAAAATGGGAAAACAACTTTTTTCATTATCTATGAAAACAGGTAATATAACTATTTTTGTAAAGTATATGGATATAAACTTAGAACAAGATCTGAGAATAGAATCATAGTTAATATAGTTCCATCAATACTCATGCAGTAGCTATATATCTTAGAGTTATGCCAGGACTAAAATTACAGTTAACTTAAATATGTTCTAAAATTCCTCAGAGATCCTGTGGCAATACCCAAAGCAGCCAGTGAATGAGATTGTAAGAAGTCTTGAAAAAATACACTAAAAATCATTTGGAAATTTCTAAATGCAAATACATTCAGTGCAATGTTAAGATACCAGTTAAATACACTAATATTTTTCAAAACATTTTAGAGTGATAATAAGAGCTAATTACAAACACAGTTCACTAACTCATCTAATAATACAAAGGAATTGGGTCAAATCTAACCTATAGGTTCTGTCATTTCTGAATGATAGAAGCATCTATAAAGTTTTGTTCTCTATCCAGACAAGTGAAGGGAGATGTAGATGAGGTAGATTGTATTTCTTTGTAATTCCCCCAGTATTCAGTCACAAAGGACAATCATTTCAGCCTCATGTGGGGGAAGGGTGATATGTAGTGACTGCTCTTGACATAAAGGATTGAGAAATGGGAAGGATAATGGGGACATGGCTGGGTGAAAAGGACAGCTTAAACTAAACTGATGGGAAAGAACCTCAATGGTTTATTAAACAAATCTTTGCTACTGCTAGGTGAAAAACATTTTTCCCCTTTTATTGAGATAATGTGTGAAAGGAATGACCATGTTTGAATTTAAAGGTACCTTAACAGATAAAAACCAATGTCAACATTAATAAAATTCCTATTCAAGTTAAAATTATTTGATGATATTTTTCCAAATGTGAAAATAAGATTAAACATCTAAAAAATCTCCTAAAAATTTTAACTGAGCAAAAAACATGTAAAATTTGATTTTGTCTGATAATTTTTATTATCAGGTAATAATTAACTTGTATTTATGTTCTTCTTAAGGCTATTCTTTCATTTATACAAATATGAAAAATGTGGCTGCTGGAATTAGCTTTTGTCAGCATCCCCTCCCCCACTGACTGAAACCTTAGCACTTCAAACATTGATGCTCTGTGTATGTGTGTGTGCATGTGTTCATTTTTGTGTGTATAACCCTCAAATGGATAGGATAGAGGTGATAAACAGAAAAAGAAAAAATAGAAGAAAAGCTTATTTTTTATGTTTTTGCTTTTGTAATAATGAAATATTAGTAAAACTAAGAGTAAAGATGATGTTTTAATATAGTGAAAAGACAGTCTTAAATTACTACATAGTGTATTTAAACCAGCAATTTATATGAACAGGAAGGACAGTTTTATTAAACAATCCTGTGATTCCCTGCCATTTTCTTAAGCAGTTATCCCCCTGTAGCAAAACACATAGATAATCAACACCCTGGTCTGTCAGTAAACTTGTTGGGGAATTAAATCCTAAAGGAAGGAGTCCATAGCCCCAGAGGAAGACTGAGTGCATGTTTCACTGTGTCTTTTAAAGCTCATCTCAGTAGTCCCACTGCTAGAATGTGCTCTGTTGTCATAGCAACACCATCTCTTGCTTCATACAGGAAAGATTAGCTCTTACTGTGCAGTGGAGAGAATTTAGGGGAAGTCATACTAATCCCTGGGTGCATTTCGAGAGAAAGGTTGGACCTCGCCTGAGGGATGCTGTATCTGCAATGATAGAATTGGCCTGCCACAGACACTGGTATTTAAGTTGAAGAGCGGAATTCACAGTAAGTGTCAGCTCCTCCAGAGTGGAATATTGATGAATGAGGTTTTTCTAAGTCTTGTTGAAGACTGTCCCATGCCAGCAGTAGAATGACAGCAGGAACCTGTGATTAGAATACCAATGTGTTTCACTAGTTTTGGAGAGATTTCAAGTACAGGTGTTTAAATGCAAAGATGTGACGTGATAGAAAACTTGGGAACAAATTTCAAAACTACACTTTTGACATGGCTACATAAAAACCATAAAAGCATGTCCAATTAGAATGGCACAATGAGAAAAGCGAGTTCGTCAAGTGTGCATTGCACTTTAGGCTAAGCATTCATGCTGTAACATTATATGTTTCCATTTCTTAAACTTCAAAAGTTTGAGGTAGAATGGATAAATCCCTTTGTCTAAGCAGTCAAAATTTTCAACATCAAAAGTGTTTATCTGTTTTAAGTGTGCAAATCTAATTGATTCTCAATGATGTAGTCTTTATCAAAAGCCCTTGTAGAATTATAAAGTAGTGAAATTGTCTCTTAAGATTCAATTGTGACATGATGAGATTTTCTTTGTGGAGGAGTTGGAACTAATTTTTGTTTAGTTTTCCCATTTGATTCTGCTGCTACAACTTGTCACTATAAAGCTAGTGCAATGTGAATGTGTTTCTTTTTTGCTGCTTGCATCAACTGGATGTTGTGAACTATGCTGGGGTCTGTTTCTTTGTATGATTTTTAGTTGCTTTCCTTTTGAGCTTTTTTCCTACAATTACTAAGATATAGCATTTATGTGACATTAAAGACATAAAAGCCTTGTTGTGAGCTCTGAGATTCTTGATGTTGACATATTTTGCAGTGAGTTCTCTCCCCCTCCCCCAATTGATTATTTTAAATATTACTTAATTTTCATGTCAATAAAAAACAAAAATTAATTAGTGTAAAAATTTTTAATCTAGAGTTTAGATAGAGCCTTAAGATCATATGTGTTTATGTATATATGCCATTTAAATTCTCTATTGTAAAAATATTATCATGTTGCATTTTTGATGTGTTCTACCTCTGCATATTTCAGTAATGGATGCATTATTTTTAAAAGTGTAATTCATAAACTTATTTTTTCTCTTATACATATTCATAACCATAGTCTTACTAGTAGAGTACTTATTTTATGTAGCATAGCCTGTGCTAAATATAGACATTATCTTGAGAAATTATTTTTAATTGCCATTTGAAGTGTGTTGATTTCATTTATCAGGAAGGAAAGAATTTTAGATACTGCTTCAAAATGTAGCATAATTTATGCACTTTCTCTTTTCTCCAAACTACTTCTGTTTAAGAATATTAGAGAAAATGTATTTATTCCATAAATATTTACTGAGCACTTACTATATAGACAAGGTATATGTATATATATATATATATATATATATATATATATTCTTCATACTCTAAAAAGGAACACAAAACTATGAAGTTCTTAGTTGCTCTATTGTTATTCGGATTGTACTTTCGTGGGAGGAAAGATACAGGCACAAAAAAAAGTCAGCAATATAGGACATTGAGTGCCCCCCTATTCCCCCACCCCATGGAATTCAATGGGTCTTACTTTTTGAAAGGATTGTATTTTTTTTCCAGCTGCTCTCCTTTTTTCCCAAGTTCTGAACATCAGCTATAGTGTGGTATTCTTAAAACGGATAGAAAAAGGGAGCCTTCCTTGCACCTCTCTTGAGCAGCATGTTTCTTGTACAAGGATATTTGGGAGGGAGAGGTGGATATTGATTTTATGGGAAAGGAGAAACTTTCAGTGGCTAATTTGAGATTCTGCCATCTAGTTGAGGGTAAGAGGATCATAGCTTGGATAATAAAAGGAAAAAAATTTCTGAGGAAGAAAATATTGTTGATGGAGAGCAGAATGCATCAACACAATCCCTTTATTGCTCTAAAAATATTTCATTTTAACAATGAATTGCAACCAATTTTCCCTTTCAACTGAAGTTTTCTATCATTTTCCCAGTTCTTTCTTTTTCCTACCCACCCTGCTAGAGAGAGGCAGTAGGCAATAATAAGTATGTCTAATATCATAATTTAGTACCTGAATCAACTTACATCTGCTGCACAATTTACAAATGACTATACCTAGAAGGAAAGGGATTCTTCCATGGAAATTATGGCTAATTTGACAACAGAATGATTATCTTTTTTCCCCCTAAAATCAAGACACCCAAATTTAAAAGTCTTTAAATATATTTTGTAAAATAACTAATAAGAAAAATGCAGAATAATCATTTATAGATTTATTGTAATTAAACATTTTAGCATTCCTTATCTGTAGAAAGAAAAAAAAGTGCTTGATAGAGTCTTCTTGTATTCAGATTCTGAAACTTCTACTTTTAGTTTTTATTCTGGCTCACACAGTTAAGTGATTGAGTACCTGTTAGACCCATTTCCTTAGGGAGCTATTAAATAAGGTATTCCTCTTCTCCTTAAAAGATGAGATTTAAGTTGACTTATAGCTTTCTCCCCTTATCCATTTCTATAAGTTAACCTTTTCATTTCTCAGAACTAACATATAACATGCTACTATGGCCTAGTTCCCTTAGAGTTACAAGTAAACAAATGACTTTGGTATGTTATTGTACAATTTGAAAAGTTTTTTCTTTGATAGATTTAATTTTATTTTTTAATGAACAAAATTATCTTCTCTTCCACCTACTTCTTCCTTTCCACTTCTAAAAAGAAAAAAAGAAGGCAAACCCTTTGAAATCAATAAGGCCTAAGGCCTAATCTAGCAAAAGATCCACTTTTGTCTCTGTCCACAATGACTGTGTTCATATTTCGACCCCCTCTACTGACAAGAAGTAGGCAATATGCTTCATCCCCAAATCCTCTAAGATCAAGGTGGGTCATGGATTCAACTAGGAGCAGTCTTTGTGAGTTCTTATGTTTTCATTCTAGTAGTATTCAGCTTGGTAGGACATTAAGAGACTTTTCTTGAAACTGAAAAAGAATTGGAATATAAAGACTCTCCAGAGACAGATAAAATGTGAAAAATCCTTCATTTGTCTTGGGGCAGCTATACTCCCTTCTCTAAAATCAGTTGTCTCCTTTATGTTTATACTAGCTGGTACCAACAAAGCACAGATTCCATCCCATCTTGTTCTCTTCTGCAGGCTTTGCAGATTCTATTGAGGTAGATAGAATGTTGATTTCTTTCTGCTTTGCTGTTTACGCCCTTGCTGGTTGAGTTACTCCATTGCCCTGATGATAGAACCCTAGAGTCAATAAGGATGTCCACAAGACTCTTGTCAACTAGCAAACAGGATGATGTTGCTGCTTCTTTCTTTAAGACTACAGAGTTTTCCGCAGGCTAGGTGGCGCAGTGGATAGAGCACCAGCCCTGGAGTCAGGACTACCTGAGTTCAAATCCAGCCTCAGACACTTAATAATTACCTAGCTGTGTGGCCTTGGGCAAGCCACTTAACACCATTTGCCGTACAAAAATATTTTTAAAAAAAGACAACAGAGCTTTGATTTTGGAGCCCTTTGCATCTGTCTTGGCTTCTGCCTGGTGGGCTTCTGCTTTTATCTTTACCATGGGCTTTTGGGTTCTCTTGGTTGGCCAGGGGTGACTGGATCCCTGATCAATCTGTCTTCCTGAAGGTTACCCATGTTTGCATTGGAGTTCAGGGAAGGCAATAGTTAGAGTTTTGTTTTGTTTTGTTTTAAAACATTTGTAGGATTTTTGTCTCAACTATAGAACGATCAGTTCTCAGATGTCATTCTGTTCCAAAATGATTTCTTTTAATATAAGTCATTTGGGGCAGCTAGGTGGCACCAGCCCTGGAGTCAGGAGTACCTGGGTTCAAATTTGGTCTCAGACACTTAATAATTACCTATCTGTGTGGCCTTGGGCACACCACTCAACCCCATTTGCCTTGCAAAAAAAACCAAAAAAACCTAAAAAATAAGTCATTTATTTTAAACAAATACTGAAAATTATATTCTGAGTGTTTTATTGCCTAAATGATTCCATTTGTTTTACCAGTATATTAATGATCTTCTGATTTTCTTCTTCAGATTTTTTTCTTGTGCCATTGCATTATTCTACTTTCAATGTCAAACAAAAAATAAACAATTTTAGTCTTAAATGACTTATTTTTATACATAGGCAATGAAAAGAAGACACATGCACCATGATACACACTAAAACTGTACTGCATACCTTGAGTATACCTAGAATCATCTGGAACTTTTGCCAATTTTCCCATAGTGTGCCCAGACAGGGCAAGGAAAAATAAAATGTGATGAGGAAATAACAAACTTATATCAACCGCTGTCATACATCATTCCATAGAATGAAGTTTAGATACAGATTTTTCTTGATTCCAAAGACATTAGATTAAGCCCTGGAATCAGGAGGACCTGAGTTCAAATCGGAACTTAGTCACTTAGTAATTGCCATGCTGTGTGACCTTGGACAAGTCACTTAACCCCATTGCCTTAAATAAATAAAATTTAAAAATAAAGAAAAATCCTTTTCTTTCTTCCAGTTAGAGGGGGAATAGATGTAGTATGTAATCAGAGAAGCCTTTTTAAAATCATGTGAGGAAGGAGAGGGAGACAACTTTAAAAAGCAGGAGCATAAAAAATGACTTTTCCCTAGGCCCTGTGGAGCACCTGTGAATGGAAGATAGTGATTCTAAGAGGAAAAGTTAGGGAAGCAGTATAGCTAGAAAAGGGATGGCTTTTGCAAAGTCATTTATTCAGGATTTGGTCACTTGGGATCAGGGAAACCTAAGGTTAATCTACCAGGTAAAGTCAATATTGTTTGATGGAAAAGTAAAGGAAAATAGGTCTGGAAAGGTCGACTTTAGCCAGATTGTGAAAGGCTTTTGCATTTGCTAAACAGAGGAGCTTGTATTTTACCCTATAGCATGGGTTCTTTACCTGGGGTGTTCAAATTTTTAAAAAATTATATTTTTATAACTATTTCAATATATTGATTTCTTTTATAATCCTATTTTTTATTTTTTGATTTTGTAAGCATTATATTAGGGGTTGACTTTGAGTTTTTGTATTAAAAAAGTAAATTTACATATAAGAATAATAAATGTATGTTGAATTGAATTGGTATGTTATATTATTTCAGAAGAAATTTAAAGATCAAAGAACTATCATTTCCTTTTGTCTAAACCCACCAACAACTCAAAAAAAAGTTTTTGAAAAAGTTTGATGTAACAAGGAACTCTTGAAGATTCTTGAACAAAAGAATGACATCATTGGACTTGCATTATAGGAAGATTTTTTTTACAAAAGAATAAAAGATGAGTTATAAAGGAGTGAGTTTTGGAAACTGTTGACCTGGACCTAGCACATATAAATGTTTAACAAACATTTGTTTTTTGTCTGACTGATTAACTGATTGAAAAGTTCAAGTGAGGGGTAAAGAAGTCATTACCTAGAGTGGCAACCATGTGAGTAGAGAGAAGTTAATGGATATGAGATGCTCCAACATTTCAAACTGCCAAGGCTTAATACATTGTCTGATATACGGCTGGGATTTTTAAAATGTTTATTTTTCAATTGGATAGAAATATTGTGGGAGAGTATCAAGTTGACAAAACTTTGAAGTAATGACTTTAGAAGGCACCTTCAATGGAAATAGAGAAGTTTGGAGGAGAGTGGGTTTAGGAAAGAAGATAAGAGTTCTTTGGTCTTTAAATGTCTTTCTTTAATAATAAAATTAATACTAATTCAAGTCAACATATTATTATTATTATTTTATCATTTTATTTAGCTAAAAAGCTCAATTACCATTTATTCTAAGCAACTGTAATTTCTATCCCTAATTCTAAGTCCTTTCTTTACTTTGTGAAGGGAATCTTAATAGAGAGAATACTGCCCTAGAAGGCAGAACGCAGTTTCCTAATCTGTAAAATATTTTCCTTCCTTACTTCATAAGACTAAAGGCATCATGATATAGCTGATAAAGTGCCTCAATTCAACTTCTACTACTGATAAATATTGTTTGTGTGAGTTTGGGCAAGTCAATAAACTTCTTACTGTTCTATGCAATTATCTGAAAATGAATTTCACAGATTATGCAGACCTCCATTAGTAGGAGCATATTTATCCATGTGTTCCCTATACTAATTAAATCATGTCTAGTCACTATTTCCACTTCATAAGATCATTATGAATATCGAATAAATGTTGTATTTGAAATTTGAAAGTGGAAACATACCATACAAGCTAAAAATGTTAATATTATCAAGTAGAGGAAGTTGAGTGTGAGCATTGAGAGTTGTAATGTAAATTCCTCCAACTTTTACATTCTGATATTATTTCATCATAATGTATTATGTCAAGTTTTTCAATTATTGTTCCACTTTCTCACTGGTCTTATTTCATCAGTCTATGCCAGAGGTAGCTAAGTTCTATCCTCAGGTATGGTTGAATCATTGTTTTAAACCTAGAATATCCTTCACCAGATCTTAAGTGATTTTGAAATTATTTTGTATATAATAGGATGTGTGAATGACTATGTGCTATATATCATTCATTGTTTTAAAAAAAATTCACAATTAAATAAAAAACATTCTGGGTACTTGGGAAATCACTTAATAAAAACTCACCCCTCCCCATCTGAAAAATTGTTGTTGACAGAGAGTCAGAGACAGAGACAGAGAAAGGGAAAGAGGAAAGAGAGAAGGGAGCAGGAAATGAAGGAGGAAGGAGGAGAGTGGAGAAAGGAACAAAGGAAAAAGAGAGAAATGTTATTTTTTTCATTTTATCCTTGGCCTTATTTTTAGGATCATAGCCAAATGTGTTTCTTTGGGAATCTATAATTCTTCCCAATTGTTTAACTGGAAGGAGACATATTATTTTATATAACAGAAATTTAAGGTCAAAATAATTTTTATTTCACATTTCTAAAGAGAATGTAACCATGTTACACTTAAATTTTCACCCCATATAATCACTTCTAAGTGTGGTAACCCATATTCTATGTGTTAAAACGTGTAGAAAAATACCCAGGATAAGTTTGGAAAGAATTGTAAGATATTTTTATTAGTTATTTTAAACCCTCAAATTTTGTTGGAAACTGTAATATAATTAATATTAAAAGAAAAATAAAACCTACAATTTAAAGCTCTGCTAATTCAAGAGAAATTTAAGTATTACCTAAAAGAGAAACTTTATTAGAGAATTCTGCATAGGTGTGAGCTTGCCCTGAAAATTGCTACAAGCAAGTAAAAGACATAAGGGTGAAAGGCTAGTTTGTGAAGGATTGTAATTTTTGTTTTTGTTTTTGTTGAGTGTATTTTTTGGTCTCTGATAATTAGATCTCTAGAGATAAATATTGTCTACCTTGAGAAGTAGAAGAGATCATTTCTAATAACTAGTCCTAAAGAAAAACAGGGCTCTTTTATCCCCAGCATCTCTTGTTACCTCTTATTAAAATGGGTATAGAAACCCTGAGGTGGTATGTCTATATATTTTCCCTCCTTTTATTGTTTTAATTCTTTATATTATTGTATTTTCTTTTAGGACTCATTTCTGTGTCTCATGTTAGTTAAGTTAAGACTATAAGAGACAGGGAAGGAAACCACTCATTTTCCAAATAATACTGGTAATACCTCATAAGGTTTAAAAAGTATTTTCTTCACCTCAGACCAGTGAAGGATTATGTTCTCATTACATAGAGAGAAATAACTCAGGACAATATTTACCCCAAATCACAGTGTTCCACTGTCTAGCTGTAGTCTTAGTAAAAAAAGACCTGAGTTCAAATGTAGCTTTAGATATGCACAAGCTGTGTGACCCTGGGCAAGTCATTTATTTTTTTTAGGGTTTTTATTTTTGCAAGGCAAATGGGGTTAAGTGGTTTGCCCAAGGCCACACAACTAGGTAATTATTAAGTGTCTGAGTCTGGATTTAAACCCAGGTACTCCTGACTCCAAGGCCAGTGCTTTATCCACTGCGCCACCTAGCCGCCCTGTGGCCAAGTCATTTAACCTCTCTCTACCTCTCTTTCTTCACCTTGCCCTGCAAGTATCTCTGTTAGGAAGTTTTTTTTCTATACATTTAATGAAATTCCATTCAAAAAAACATTCATGAAGCACAGACTTCATGATAGGCACTATTATGTTATGATATGAAAACACAGACAAGAAAGCTCCTGCCCTCAAGAAGCTTACATTATACATTGGAAGATAGAACATGTATCCAGATGTGTAAGAATAAAGACTTTTGAGGGAGAGAGGATAGACCTGAGATTTCACTGATACTCAGTGATTATCTCCTGCTGAGAAGCTCCCTAACAATACAGATTAGACCTGCTCTATGTTTTAGAGCTTTAGCCTGGAAAACCCAAGAGGTACAGTGATTGTCCAATATAACCCCAAGAGCATGTGTAAGAATCAGGCTTGAAAGCATGGAGACCAACTGACTATTCATTTTGCCATTTAATTCAGAGATATTTTTATTCTCTGGGATAAATACAAGTGTGGCAGTAATAGGGTAGTATGGTAGCTTGATATTCTGTTGTAAAGATGAGCAATGTTGTCAGAGCTATTACATACCCTTACTCTCCTCTCCTCTCCCTGTGGACAACACTACTCTTCCTAGTTCGTTCCTTCTAGGGAAGTACTTTCCCTTTCAAACTGGTCATGGGAAATAAAAGAAAGAATTTGCCTCCAAAACTAGCTCAGCTATTTATAACATATAAGTACACTCTTCTAGGTCCATCCCTCAGACTGCAAACTTATTGCCTAGGGAAAAAAAACTGAGGAAAAAGTTTTACCTCTTTTCCTTTGTGAAACTGTTAAACAAAAAAAGAATCAATAATTCTTTTAGCTCTAGGATCCAACTGAAGAACTACTCTGGCAGAATACCACAATTGCAAATCTACCTTTTTCTACTCCAAAGTGCTCCCTTATCACCTTTCTCTGCATCATTTGAGCAAAGATACAATTAAATGAGCAATGCAATGGTTAACCACATTTTTGATATTTAAAAGACAAAATTAACACAACAAATTTTTTTTAAGGAAAAAGAGTTAAGTTTTGCAAGCAAATATACTTATTCTAGGGGGAAAAGGAATGAAAAGACAGTTCCCCTCCAAACACTCCTAATCTACAGATCACAGACTCTAGTACTGGGGTTTGGATCTAAGTTTCTCCAGCAATATTTCCCTCCATGTAATCGTTCCTCCTTGTCACAATGGTCCCTGCCACTCTTTTTTTCCCCTGAGTCTTTTGGTATCTTTGTTCTCTCTTAGATTTTCAGTTATCCACAAACCCAAAGGTTAAGAGGGTGGACTGAACCCCTACTTGACTCCAGTTTAGACTGAATGAGAAGCGGAAAAATTGGAATGATTTCAACCAATATCAGCAGGAATACTCCCCTAGCATCTTATATCTTTTTTTTAGAAAGATTTTATTTATTTTGATTCTTACAATTTTTCCCCTAATCTTGATTCCTGCCCCTCCCACCCCCACCCCCCCACAGAAGGCAGTCTGTTAGACTTTACATGGTTTTCATGGTGTACATTGAGCTAAGTTGAATGTGATGAGAGAGAAATCATACCCTTAAGGAAGAAAAATAAAGTATGAGAGATAGCAAAATTACATAATAAGATAATCATTTTTTTAAGTTAAAGGTAATAGTCTTTGATCTTTGTTCAAACTCCACAATTCTTTCTCTGGATACAGATGATATTCTCTATCACAGATACCCCAAAATTGATAGTATCCTATATCTTTGGCAATGATAAGATAGACATATAAAATATACATTCAGAATAAATAGAAAATGATTTCAGAAAATGAAAAAACAAAGGGATTGTGTATATCAGGCAAAGCATCATTCTGTAAGAGGTGATGGGGCAGTGAGGTGGTGTTGGTTGAAATCTGGAAGACTCATCTTCCTGAGTTCAAATCTGGTCTCAGACATTTCCTAGCTGAATGACCTTGAACAAGTCACTTAACTCTGCCTCAATTTCCTCATCTCTAAAATTATTTGGAGAAGGAAATGGTAAACTGCTTACATATCTTTGGGAAGATAACCCCAAATGGGCTCACAAAATGTCCAATACAACTAAAACAACTGAACAAAAAAAAACATAAGAGGAATACTTAAGTTGAGGTTTCATTGAAAGAAATCTTGATTCTAGAAGTTCCACAAGGGCGAAGTGAGGAGGGAGAATAATTTAAAATCACTTTAGCTTTTCCTTTTTAATCTGCTCTCAAGGGACAAGTAGAATAACTCTAATCCCTCTCCCACATCCCATATCTTTAAATACTTGGAAGATAGAAATCACTTTCCCCTAAATCTTTTCTTCTGCCCTGACAAACATGCCCAATTCTTAGAACTCATATAATATGGTTTCTATTCCTATTACTACGATTACTGCTGCTGCTGCTGCTGCTGCTACTGCTATTGCTATTGCTGCTGTTGCTACTACTACTATTTGTACTGCTGCTACTGCTATATAATCTTTGTGTTTTTATTTTTTATATAATCTATATAAAATACCTCAGCATTCACACCAAGTAATTTTATTTTTTTCTTCAATCTATTCTTAATCTGAAATAACTTGCCTGACCCATGCAAAAATAATAGGTAACATAAACCAGATTAAGCAAAAGTATGGTTATAGTCATTTAAGAAAAAAACCGTATTTTTATTCTTTGATTAAAGTTGTGTTCAAATCTTTTCTATCCATCAAAAACAGGACAAAGCAAAAATTAAAAAATAAATGAGGAAAGAGTTGGAATTTACTAACCTGTGAAAATTAGGATGTATGATTCTTGCATTTATAATAATAGTTAGCATTTGTATAGCACTTTAAGTTCCCAAGCACATATGGTTTATAGCTTTATATATGTTAATTCAATTAGTCATCTTAACAACCTTACTAGATAAGTCTAATATTATCCCAAATTTAATAGAAGAGGAAGCAGAAGCAGCAGAGGTTATTTGTTTATGGTCTCATGGCTGATCAGTGCTTGATGGAAAGATTTGAATTCAGTTTCTATTCATTCTATGTCCTACATTCTCTCTATTGACCTTCCTAACTGCCAAACTCCTAACTTTATCAGTTCAAATTAATGCAACAAATTTGCATAAGGCACCTATATGCAAAGTTCTCTACTAGATATGAAGAAGACAGCCCTTGTGTTCAAGGAATTTAAATTCTAACAGAGGAAATGAATGTACAAAACCAATGTGATATAAGGTTATAAGTTACAAAGAAAAATGAGTCAAAGTGCTCTAAGAAAATTTGAGGAAGGAAAGATCATTTTAGTTAGAATGAAATGCAATGATTTCATGCAAAAGGGATTATTTGAAATCATCCATTTATTCATTTCTTGATTCATGTACCACAAGGTGTTCACCATTTCTTTAATGACTGGACAGCGTGTTACTTTCTAGATCTTTTTTCATTACTACAAAAAGAGTTGCTTTAAGTATTTTTGCATATAAAGGATTTTTTCTTCTTTCTTTGATCTGTATAGGCTTATCAATGGTAAAATTGTATCAAAGGACACACACTGGTAATTTTTTTATGCATAATTCAAAATTGCTTTCCAGAATGGTTATACTTCCTCTTAGTTCCAAACACTGAATGTTTATTTTCCCATAGTTCTTCCTGTAGTTTTTATTTCACTTTTCTGATTATCTTTGCTACTCTGATGATTATGAGATAGTAACTCAGAATTATTTTTTTTAATTAATAGTAAGTCACACTTACTGTGTTACCCTGGGAAGTCACTTAAACTGTTTGCCTTTTACCACTGAAGAAGGAAATGGCAAGCTAGTCTATTATTTTTACCAAGAAAACACCAAATCATATCACAGTGTTGGACACAATTGAATGACAACAATAATTTACTTGATAAAAAAAATGAAAAAGAAAAACGTTTCAAAGACAAAAGATGCACAACATGAAATTCAGAGTTTTATTAAGAATGACAATTGTGGATCTAGGACTTGTGGCCAAGATGATGCAGAAAAGACAGGCACTGTGTTAAGTACTCACTCCTCTTTCCCCTCAAAAACAACATGAAAGAGACCTCATAACAGAAATTCAAAGGACAAAACCCAGAAAGAGAAGCTAGGAGAAGAAGACCTACCAATAAGGTCTGTTTCAGGGGACCTTGGATGAAATGGGAGTCAAGAAGACCAAAACAGGGACAGCAGCTGGGGGAAACCAGACTGCCAGCCTCAGCCATAGAGACTTTGTTAAGTAGCTGGTGTGAGATCCAACTTTAGCTGAAGATTCTTTGGCCTGGGGAAGGGAGCTACAGGTGGGTGAGTTCCAGCACAGACTTTCAGAGCATGCCCAGAGAACAACAAGCTGGGCAGGGAGACTTGAGCTCTGCATTTTCAGCAGAACCCTTTGCCAAGAACAAACAATAAACAACCCCCCCACCCCCCTCAGGCTAAGGTGGGACAAAAGAGTTCACTCTAGGGGGAAGAGATTAGCTCCCTCCCCCAGGACTCAGCATATTATTCAAGATCAACTCAGACCCTGTGGTTGAGAGCAATAAACACTCCAGAGAAAACAACTAGCACCCCCTCCTGGCAGGTCCTTGGAATTTCTAAGACAAGTGAACAAAACCTCTAGGGATTTCAAAAGCAAACCTCTCAGAGTCACCCCCCCCCAAGATCCTACAAAATATGAAGAAAGGCCAGAGAAAAAGGGGGGTCCATGGAGACATACTTAGAAAAAATAGATTCTAACCCAAAGAGATCTAACATTTCTGAGAAGAATGTGAATTGGTCTCCAGCCCAGAAAGACTTCCTTGAAGAAATCAGGAAGGAGTTGAAAAATCAATTGGAAGATTAACACCTTGGAAAATACAACTGGACAAATACAAAATGAGAATAACTCTCAGATCTTCAACTGGGCAAATGCAAAAAGAAAATGATTCTCTCAAAACTATACTTGGCAAATGGAAAATTCCTTCAAAAAGAGAATTGATCAACTGGAAATGGAGTTGCAAAAGGTAAATGAAGAAAATTCTCTAAAAAAATGGAATCAATAGAAACTAATGACTTCATGAGACAACAAGGTTCTGTTAAACAAAACCAAAAGATTGAAAAAAATAGAAGAAAATGTAAAATACCTCATCATCAAAACCACTGACTTTGAGAACAGATCAAGAAGTGACAACTTGAGAATTATAGGCCTTCATGAAAACATTGAAGAGAAAAAAAGCCTGGACTTGTTATTATAGGACTTAGTGATGGAAAATTGCCCTGATATCATGGAAACAGAGGGCAAAATAGCTATTGAAAGAATACGTGGATCCCCTCCAGAAAGAGATCCTAAAATGAAAACACCAAGGAATGTTGTGGTCAAATTCCAGAACTATCAGATAAAAGAGAAAATCCTGCAAGCAACCATAAAGAAACAATGTAAATACTAAGGAGCCACAATAAGGATTACACAGGAAATGGTGGCATCAACATTAAGGGATCCAAGGTCCTGGAATTATATATTCTGAAGAGCAAAGGAGCTGGGTATGCAGCCAACTATCCACTACCTGGAAAAACTGAGCCTTCTCTTCCAGGGGAAAGGATGAACATTTAATGTAATGGGAGATTTCCAATATTTTGTGATGAAAAGATCACAGCTAAATAGAAAATTTGGACATCAAACAGGAGGCTCAAGAGATACATGAAAAGTTAACAAAAAAGAAGGGTAAAGAAAAAAACTGCTATCCAATAAGATGAAACTGGTTATATACCCACTTAGGAGAAAGAATCTTATAACAATTGAGAATTGTAACTCTATTAGAGAGAATATACTTAGGCAGAAGTTACGGACAATCATAACTTTTCTATGACTCAGAATGATTTAAAAACAACATCTCCTTAGAAAGGGGGACAGTAAAGAAATGAGAGAATGGAGGAGACTGAATGGGTAAATCTCATTATATTAAGAAGTACAAAAGACCAATTGTAATAGAGGAGAAGAGTAGAAGCCATGAGAACCACCTGAAACTTCATCTCATCAGACTTGGTTTAAAGACACACTGAGTTAAGTTAAGAAACTTTCTTACCTTTCAAGTATTTAGAAGGGAAAAGGGGAGGGGGAGGGGGAGGGGCAGATAAAGGGAAATTAACAGAAGGAAGGGAAGAAGGGGAAAAGGGAAAAGAAAGGGGAGGGGTTGATATAGGAGGGCAAATACACTGAAGGTGGTTGTATTCAGAAACAAAACACTGGGGAATATGGATAAAGGGAAAAATTGGGGGAAATACAAACAGAAGGAAGATAGTATGAAGGACAATAAAGAGTTAGTAATTATAACTTTGAATGTGAATGGGATGAACTTTCCCTTAAAATATAAGTGAATAGCAGAATGGATTAAAAACCAGAATCCTACAATATGCTGCTTACAAAAGACTCATTTGAAGCAGAGAGATACAGATAGAGTAAAGGTAAAAGGTTGGAGGAAAATATATTTTGCTTCAGCTGACATGAAAAAACCAGGAGTAGCAATCCTTCCTTACCTCAGACAAAAACAGCTGCAAAAATAGACAGCATTAAAAGAGATAAGGAAGGAAACTATATCCTCCTAAAAGGTACCATAGACAATATAGTAATTTCAATAGTAAATATATGCACCCAATGGTACAGCATCCAAATTCTTAGAGGAAAAGTTGAAAGAGCTACAGGAAGACATAGTCAATAAAACTCTTCTAGTGGGAGACCCCAACCTCCCACTCACAGATTTAGATAAATCTAATCATAAAATAGGAAGTTAAGGAGGTAAATAGATTGTTAGAAAACCTAGATAGGATAGAACTATGGATGAAAGTAAATTGGGATAGAAAGGAATATACTTATTTTTTCTGCAGTACATGGCACTTACACAAAAATTGACCGTGTACTAGGGCATTAAAAACCTAATGATCAACTGCAGAAAGGCAGAAATAGTGAATACATCTTTCTCAGATCATAATACAATTGAAATCATATGCAGTATTGAACCAGAGAGATATAGACCCAGAACTAATTGTAAACTAAATAGCCACATTTTAAAGAATGAGTGGATCAAGCAACAAATTATAGAAAGAATTAATTATTTCATCCTAGATAATGACAATAATGAAACAACACACCAAAACCTATGGGACATACTCAATGTGGCTGTCAGGGGATATATTATATCTTTAAATATTTATATGAATAAATTAGAGAAAGAAGAAATCAATGAATTAAATATGCAACTAAAAATTAGAGAAAGAACAAATTAAAACCCCCATTTAAATATCAAATTAGAAATTCTAAAAATTAAAGGAGAAATTGATAAAAATAAAAAGCAAGAAAACTGTTGAACTAATAAATAAAATCAAGAGCTGGTTTTATGAAAAAAACCAATAAAATTGATAAACCTCTAGTCAATTTTATTTAAAAAAAAGAAGAAAACCATATTGGTAGTATCATAAATGAAAAAGGTGAACTTACCACCAATGAGAAGGAAATTAAAGCAATAATTCAGTACTATTTTGCCCAACTCTATACCAATAAATTTGACAATCTAAGACAAATGGACAAATATTTACAAAAATATAAATTGACCAGATTAAATGAAGAAGAAATTAAAAACCTAAATAACCCTATCTCAGAAAAAGAAATTCAACAAGCCATTATTGAACTCCCTAAGAAAAAAATCACCAGGGCCAGATGCATTCACAAGTGAATTCTATCAAACATTTAAGGAACAATTGGTTCCAATTCTATGTAAACTCTTTGGAAAAATAGATGAAGATGGAACTCTACCTAACTCTTTCTATGACACCAATATGGTGGTGATTCCTAAACCAGCAAGAGTTAAAACAGAGAAGGAAAATTATAGACCTATTTCCCCTGATGAATATAGATGCAAGAAATATTAAATAAAGTCTTAGCAAAATGATTACAACAAGTAATCACTATGATAACACATTATGATCAAGTAGGATTTATCCCAGGAATACAGGGTTGATTCAATATTAGGAAAACTGTTAGTATAATTAATTACATCATTCAGAAACCCCTATCAGAAATCATATGATCATATCAATAGATGCTGAAAAAGCTTTTGACAAAATACAGCACCCGTTCCTACAAAAAACACTAGAGTGTAGGAATAAATGGATTGTTCCTCAGAATACTAGGCAGTATCTATCTGATACCATCAACAAGTATTATATGCAAGGAGGATAGGCTAGAGGCATTCCCAATAAGATCAGGGGTAAAACAAGGATGCCCATTATCACCACTACTGTTCAATATTGTATTAGAAATGTTAGCTTCAGCAATAAGAGCAGAAAAAGAAATTGAAGCAATTAAAATTGGGAAGGAAGAGACAAAACTCTCATTCTTTGCAGACGATATGATGGTATTTCTGGAGAATTCCCAAAAATCATCTAAAAACTACTAGAAATACTTAGAAACTTTAGCAAAGTCACAGGATATAAGATAAACTCTCATAGATCCTCAACATTTCTATATATGACTAGCAAGATGCATCAGAAAGAGCTAGAAAGAGAAATCCCATTCAAATTAACCTCAGACAATACCTAGGAGTCTATCTGCCAAGGAAGACTCAAAAACTTTGAAAACAATTACAAAACACTTCTCACACAAATAAAATCAGATTTAAATAATTGGGCAAACATCAACTACTCATGGATAGGTCGAGCTAATATAATACAAATGACAATTCTACCAAAACTAAACTGCTTGTTTAGTGCCCTACAAATCAAAATTCCAAAAAATTACTTTAATGAGTTAAAAAAATTGTAAGTAAATTTATATGGAGAAATAAAAAGTCAAGAATTTCAGGACTTCAATGAAAAAAAGTGCAAAAGAAGGTGGCTTAGCCTTACCCAATCTAAAATTATATTATAAAGCATCAGTCTTCAAAACTGTCTGGTATTGGCTAAGAAATAGAGTAGTGGATCAGTAGAATAGGCTAGTTGCAATAGCAGGAAATGATTATAGTAATCTGCTGTTTGATAAACCCAAAGAGTCTATCTATTGGGATAAAAACTCTCTCTTCGATAAAAACTGTTGGGGAAAATTGGAAGATAGTATGGAAGAAACAGAATTTAGACATAAAAAACAATATTATAAGCAAATTAGAAGATCGAGCAGTAGTATACCTGTCAGATCTATGGAAAGCAAAGTAGTTTATGACCAAGAAAGAGATGGAGAACATCAGTAAAAACAAACTAGATAATTTTGATTACATTAAATTAAAAAGCTTTTGCACAGACAAAATCACTATATCCAAGATAAAAAGAAATATAGTAAACTGGGAAACTATTTTTACAACTAGTACTTCTAACGAAGGACTCATTTCTCAAATAATCACAGAACTGAGTCAAATTTTCAAAAGAAAAAATAAGCCATTCCTCAATTGATAAATGGTCAAATGATATGCAAAAGCCATTTACAGCTGAGGAAATCAAAGAAATCCATAGTCATATGAAAAATTGATCCAAATCATTACTTATTAGAGAAATGCAAATTAAAGCATCTCTGAGGTACCACCTCACACCTCTCAGACTGGCCAATATGAACAGAAAGGACAACAATCAATGTTGGAAAGGATATGGAAAATCTGGGACACTAATTTATTGTTGGTGGAGCTGTGAACTCATCCAACCTTTCTGGAGAGCAATTTGGAATTATGCCCAAAGGGCAACAAAAATGTACATACCCTTTGATCCAGCAGTACCACTACTGGGTCTATACCCTGAAGAGATGATGAAAAGGGGTAAAAACATCACTGGTACAAAAATATTCAAAGCAGCCCTGTTTGTGGTAGCAAAGAATTGGAAATTAAGTGTATGTCCTTCAATTGGGGAATGGTTTAACAAACTATGGTATATGTATGGCATGGAACACTATTCTTCTATTAGAAACCAGGAGTGATGGGAATTCAGGGAAACTTGGGAGGATTTGCATGAACTGATGCTGAGTGATATGAGCTGAATCAGAAAAACAGCAACATGGGGGTGATGATCAACCTTGATGGACTTGCTCATTCCATAAGTGCAACAACCAGGTACAATTTTGGGCTATCTGCAATGGAGAATACCATCTTATGCAAAGAAAGAATTGTGGACTTTGGACAAAAACCAGACTATTACCTTCAACTTATAAAAAAGCAACATTATCTTACTATGTAATTTTGCTCTCTTATACTTTATTTTTCTTCCTTAAGGATATGATTTCTCTCTCATGACATTCAACTGAGACCAATACATACCATGGAAACAATGTAAAGACTAATAGAATGCCTTCTGTTGGAGGTGGGGGGTGGGAAGCAAGAATGGGAGAAATATTGTAAAACTCAAAATGAATAAAATCTTTCTTAAAATAAAAACAACAATTGTGATTAGCATAATAAATTTTACTGAAACCAAGAAAAACTAGTAAATTCCAAATTTTATTTATCATGCTGCTATGCCACTTTATAGGTGATATCTCTCATAGCATAAGGATATGGAGAAGATTTGTTTTCCAATACATGAATCACTTAATCTTTGAATGGTTTTCACTGTTTAATAGCTGTCATAGTCTCTCCCAGAGGTGGCTTCATCTAAGTAGTAGATGAACTCATTTGTATATGAATAAATGTGTACCTTTCTTCCTGGTTCAATTTACACCCTTAAGGGGTTCATGGGAGTGACTCCCATATCTTTGATCTCATATGCATTACTATACCCCAAAGACCAGAATTGAAGGGGACTTTTTTGAAAATTGAAAAAATAATAATATGGGAAAGCTGCATGTGTTAATGAAATTTTAATAAAGGACAGAGTATCATCAGATCACTCAGTGACGTGAATTATTTTTTCCCAGATCATGACTACATGAGAGCAAATAGGCATTTTTTTCAAAGACTAGACTAACGACTATGTTATATAGTGTCTTAAATGCTGAAGCTTTAAAAAAAGGAAGAAAATATAGAATATTCCTTCTCCTCTCCCTCTTCCTCCTCCTATAGACAAGTAAGACATTTGCAAAATCATCAAGGGTATCACAAGGACTTTGTCTCCAGGGAAGTTATGTTCAATAGTGTTTTAGGGAGTATCAATGTAGAGAGAACTGGCAAGGAGGATGGAAGGAGGCAGTAAAGTTATTTTTTCAGACATACTAAGAAATACTCTGAAACCTAGACATTAGGACAAGCAATCTTCAAGTCCTTCATAAGATTATTTGAGTTCAGGAGTGAAATTTTTAGATATCCTATAGGCTCAATTTAGATTGCCTCTTAAGTGCCCTTTAATAGATTATCATAAAGAATTATGGGACATAAGTGGAATTTTCTCCAACCACTTCCTATCTAACCTGAAGACAACTAGAAAAAAATTTTCCATAAAATTGTGGCCTACAAAATACAAAAAGTTTTTAAGTCATAGCATCACAGAATTTCAGAGTGAGCAGGAAACTCAGAGGTCATCTAGTCTGATGATACTTGAAAAAGAAAACCCTTAAAACTCTGATAGGAGATTTGCTGAAGGATTTCTAATAAGCAAGAGTTCATTGCTTCCCTTGTTTTGGATATTTGTATTAGGAAGTTTTCCTTTTAAACCTAAATTGTTTTTTGGGGGACTTTGACTCATTGTTCATAGTTCCATTCTTTAACGCCAAATAGAAACCTAATCATATATGTGAATGTTTAGATATGTATATATACATAAATACATACATATATATGTATTTTAAAAGGACACTCTTGCCCCAAAGGCAAGTAGGATAGGCACAATGGATACAGTACAAGGACTGAAATCAAGAAAACTCGTCTTTCTCAATTCAAATACTCTGGAATACTCTATATGCTTTCTGATCAGAGAGCCCAGTACAGAGGAACTCTCATCTTATTCTTGGGAACTATTCTTTAAAGTCCAAGATAATGTTAACTTTTCCTAAGTGCTATGTCACACCATTGATTCTGTTATTTTTAACATTTTAACATTGACCTGGTATAACTAGCATAAATATAAAATTTACCTAGCTACAAAACTAATAAGAATAACTAATATGCTAAATAACAGATTTAGGATTCAAAAAGATTTGATTGATTTAAAAAATTAGATTGAATCTAAAAATTAGTGCATTAGTGCAAAAGTTAATAGAGATAACAACAAAGCCATTTAGATTTTTTTAAATGAGATTCACGATTAAGAAGAAGAAATGGAGAGAAAAGATGGCATCCTCACCCCAGCCTGTTCCAAGACAAACTAGAAAATAGCTGTAACACAATGAAAACAACCCAACAAAGGATAATACCAAAAGGAAAAACTCTAAGCAGGGAAGAACTATAGCAAAGAATGAAAAGATAGAGGTGGGTCATTAGAACTTTGCTGGCATATTAGAATAGAGAACTTGAGTAGAAGTTATTCACCCTTCATTGGAGGAAGGGAAGTTCCCTCCCAATATTTCAGATATTGCTAGCTTCACTATTCCAAAATTTACATATGGTGACAAATACTGAAATATACCACACTGGATTCTTCTACCTAAATATTTCTTTTGTTCCAATCTTGCATCAGATTTAAAGTCCAACAATTTGTTAGTTGGTAGTATATTCTTCAAAAATAGTTAGAAGGGAGAATCAAATTTTTCTCTGAATAATTTTTCTGACTGAAAGCTCTGAGCTAATTTTTGTTACTGATGAGTACGCCACCATCCTCTCAATCACTGAGCTTTAACCTAGTTGTCATTCTCAGTTACTCAGTCTTTTTCACACACACACACACACACACACACACACACACACACACACACCAGCCCAATCCAATCTGTCACTAAGTCCTATGGAGTTATAACATCTCTTGTACATGCCTTCTTCTTTCCCCTCCTACCATCAGCCCTCCTCACCATCTGGCTGAACAATTGCAATAGTCTGCTGGTTGGCCTCAAAGCAAGCAGTAGTCACAGAAAAGATCCTGAGTTACAAGTTAGTTTTGGAGGATTTGTTTGTTTGTTTGTTTGTTTGTTTTGCAAGGCAATGGGGTTAAGTTACTTGCCCAAGGTTACACAGCTAGGTAATTATTAAGTGTCTGAGCTCACATCTGAAATCAGGTCCTCCTGATTCCAGGCCAGGTGCTCCATCCACCTAGGTGCCCCCTAATTTACAAGTTTTAAGAAAGATTCTGCTTTACCTATTCAACAGGGACAAGGCATCAAGGAAGAATCTGATTCTGTCTGGCTTACTGTTCCCTCTATAGGGATATCTAACAACTAAATTGGAAATAGTCTTAATGTAATCAGGTCATTGATGAGTATTTTTGGGACTAGCCATTCAAAACATTTACTTTTTTTTCATTTAAATAATTTCCAATCCACTGAATAGTACTGTGGTCAAATTTACATGTCCATCATTTTCACAAGAGTATTAGAGACTGTTTGAAATATTTGCTAAATAAACTATATCCCATGTCATTAAGATGATCTACTCATTTAATAACCCTAACATTAAATCCTCTGTTTTTAATGAAACCATGCTGACTTATTCTGATCACTGTTTTTTGTTTTCTGGTTTTCTTTTAAACTATCTCCTAACTTATATTAGAAATCAGTTTCCCATTGATTGTATTTGTTTGGGTTTTTCCTATATAAGAATAATTTTCTTTGGGGGAGAAACTGAAGAAATATAAGAATGGAGAAGTTTTGCCTTTTCTCTCTCATTGTTGTCCTATAAATCTTGACCAATGATATTCTCCCTTCACTTAAGTTCATCTTTCCTGAAATATAGTTTTTTTAATATCCCTTTTTTTTGTTTTTCTTTCCCTTATGGCCTCAGCTTATTCTGTGCTTTAATACAACTAACACTATTTTTATTAGACACTGACCCGTTTGTATTCATCCCATGTTTTACCTCTTTCAAAATATGGAAATTACTATGTTTTGAATATGCTTGTGTCATGGAGGAATTTCATTAATAACATAAAACTTAAAAAATGTTTTGAGTAATTCTTAATTGCCAATGGATAATTGGAATTACATTTAGTTATTATTTGTTGTTTTGGTTTTAAAGCAGAAATTTCATAGTATTCTGATTAAAGATAGTAATTTAACTAAATGATGTTATAATAGCCAATCTAAGAATCATTTTACAGTTTTAATCTGAGAATCAAAATTCTTCTGGTGGTAGAAATCAGTTTATAGGAACATATGAACATATCATTATTGTACAATGAATAGTTTTTAGCTAGAAGTCTTCAATCAGATATATATTCTGTTCTATAAAGTAGACTCTGTTAGCTCTTTCTGATCATCTTGTTGTCACTTCAGATTCAACATGGAAAAGATCAAACCTTTGATCCTTCCATATTCCTTCCTTCAATGTTTCTTTTATAACATTTCAAACATAATATTATTTCTTCAGTATCCCAATATAAAAGCATTAGAGTTGGGAGTACTTATTAAGTGTATACTACTGACTGCAAGTCTCTGCAATTTAAATAGTGCTTGTTCTCAGGGATTTTAGAAACCTTTGGGGAAAAGGGCTTATAAACATGAAATAATACAGTAAGGAAAGATAATATAGTAACTTTAATTAGAAGTTCACAGAAAAGAGAACTCAATATAACCTAGACTTTTCAGGAACAAATTTATGGAAGATACGGGCCTTATCCTAAGACCTGTGCTTAGCACCTTTTTTCTAACCTAACATATACCCCAAGCAATTATCATTTTACTTCTGGAAACCCTCAGAAAAATTTTCTGGATCCCATAGATTTATCATCCAGTTTTTATCTTTCATTGTCTCTTCCTTTTCCAATACTATATCTTCCCCACATGGATTTTTTTTGATGTGAAGTTACAACCTACTCAACTCTATTCTTTTATTTTCATGAGCAAGTCATTTCCAAATCCTATCTTTCTCCATACTTCTAAATTTTATTTTCTCTATATTCTTTGCTAAAAACTTCATTCTATTTCTAATTTTCTCTTATCTCACCTATTCTGAAGTTTTGCTTACTATTCCCCTCCTACTGAATTGACCTTTCAATGAACTTTCCAATTAAAAGTATTCATAGTGTTCTATGTACCATTCCCTTGATCTTATTTAATCCTGGAATAAAATTCAGCTATCATGATCAGTAAAAGGAAAACAGTAAAAGTAAAAAAATCTTTAACAATTACCCAATTCTATGATAAAACCTTGTGATTATACAGAAATATATTTCAAAAGATTTAACATATTTTGATGATATTGCCTTCAGTTCTTCCATTGGAATTCATATTAGGAGTGTAAGGGTGAGAAGCAATTGAATCAATTAATCAATCACATACCCCCTTTTACAGAAACTAATAAGATAGTATATACTCTAATACCTTTAACAAGTGATAACTCCTCTACTAAATCAATGAATGAAATACTAGGTACAAAAAAAGTGTTTTAGCAGTTAGAAAAGAACAAAAGCCACCAAAATGATGTGATGCTGCACAAAAAAAAAAAATTTCATTTGGATTGGCTCAATCATGCTTTTTCCATCTTGAGTTAGAAAAATTTACTACACTATGTTAGAACAGAGGATTCTAGTGGCAGACCAACCTGATAATAGAAATAGTTCCAAACCACGCTGAGAGGGAATCACTTGGTACGATTCTCTGTATCCCACCACACCCACTTAACCAGAAGATGACATAGCAAATTACAAAAGGTTGGAATATTTGGATCAGTGTCATTGCAGCATATAGCAAAAGGGATATATCACTGACTGTATTGAGTGGCTAACTGAGCATAAGGGAGAGGCAGTTTCAAGACTATAAGGAATCTAGCAAAAAGCTACATCATGCCCAAGGGAAATTACATAAGTTTTCTAAAAAGGAGAAAAATGGACTTTTAACAATTCCAGACTGAAAATGGTTCCTGTAATATATTTTCTCTTTAAACTTGAGACCACTTTTCTTTTGAATCCTATTTGCACTTGTAAGAATGTGCACCATGGATTCTATTGTGTCCTTGGTTTGGAAGGGATATTGTGTATCAAACTTTTTATTTGTATCAAAGCTTTTATTTTTATCAATTCTCATTTCTAAAAGCTAATTAAATCTGATGACCAACTACTATTGAAGATAATTAATTAAGAATATATACTGGGGGGAGGGTAGAGCCAAGATGACAGAGTTTGGTTTAGTTTGATTGGTTCTTATACTTTGTTATCGAAAAAAGACTAAAATGACATCTCAAACATGTTTGAGACATATTACAGTGTGTCCAGCTGTGGTTGATCAGACCAATATGAGCTCAGAATGCTCTACCACAGGTGGGGCACAAATACTCCTTATGAACACCTGGGAGGGGTACTCTAAACTTATGGATGTCATGTTTCCTTTGCTTCAATTCTGCCTTCCTCAGAGAGAGCAGCCCCCTCACTACGAGGTCACACCATGCTGGGTGGTGCTTTGCCACTGTCTCCCATGCTGCACAATCAATTCTAAAATTTTTCAATGAGACCTTCAGGGTATCTCCTTATCACTTAATCTGACCTCCCTGGGAGTCCTTGCCCTGTGTGACTTCTCCATAAAATAGTTTTTTGGACAAGCATACATCTGGCATTCTAACAACATATCCAGCCCATTGTACTTGTGATCTCTGTAGTAATTTGGAATGCTTGAGAAAGGACTTCAGTGTCTGGTATCTTTTCCTACCAGGTCATCTTCAAAATCTTCCTAAGACAATTTAAATGGAAGTAATTCAGTTTCCTACATGGCACTGGTAGACTGTCCACATTTCACAGGCATATAGCAATCGGGTCAACACAATGGATCCATAGACCTTCAGTTTGGTAGTCAGTCTAATACCTTTTCTCTCCCACACTTTCTTTTGGAGCCTCCCAAGCACTGACCTAGCTCTGACAATGCAAGCATCAACCTCATTGTCTATGTGTACCTCCTTGGAAAGGACACTGCCAAGTAACTTGTGAATTTGTCCACAGTACTCAGAACTTCTCCATTATTTGTAATTGATGGTTCCACATATGGATAGTGCGGCTCTGGCTAATGGAGCACTTGTGTTTTCTTGGTGTTAATTTTTTGACTAAAATTAGTACAAGAAGCAAAGAATTGATCTATACTTTGTTGCAACTCATCTTCAGAGGCTGCATTGAGAATACAATTATCTTCAAACAGAATATCATGCACCAACACTCCCTCTGCCTTTGGTCTTGGCTTGTAGCATTTCCAGTTGATGAATTTGCCATCAGTGCAGTAGCCGACCTTGAGGCCACATTCATCCTCATTAAAGGTATTTGATAACATGGTTGAAAATTGCATGCTAAAAAGTGTGGGAGCAAGGACATGTACTTGTTTTACTCCATCGGTGACTGGGAAATCTTGAGAACATCATCCACTATCCAGAACCCAAGCATGTATAACATCATGGAACTGATGTATAATATTGATGAACTTCTCCAGGCAATCAAATTTTGGCATAATTTTCTAGAATCCCTCATGATTGATGATATCAAATACCTTAGCTATATCTACAAATGTTGTATATTGATCGATGCTCTGTTCCTGGCATTTTTCCTGGGGTTGTCAGGCAGCAAACACCATATTAACTGTTCCTTGACCCTTTCTGAAGCCGCACTGCCTCTCAGGAAGGTGACCTACTCCCAGGTGAAGGATCAGCCTATTGAGAAGTAATCTTGTGAGAATCTTACTAGCAAAGACTTAAAGAGAAATATCCCTGTCATTGTCACAGGACAATCTATTCCCTTTACCTTTGAATTCTTGAGGAATAACCTTTTCCTGCCATATAACCTGGAAAATTTCAATCAGTTTTTTGATAAGCTATGGAACCCACCCCCCCCCAGCACCAGGTGCTTTACCATTTGAAAGGAGCCTAATGGTATTCAAAACCCCTTTTTCTGTTGGTCAACTAGGGACTGATAAGACTTCAACTTGAGGTAAATAGTTAAAGACTGCATTGATTGATGATGGTCAGTTAAGAACACTATGGAAGTATTCAGCCTATCTCTCTAGGATGATGGAGTAAAGGCAGGGACTTGCCAAAGCTCTCCCCCAAACCATTCCAAATACCTTTAAATAATGCCTCTAACCAAATTCTAGAGTGGCAGAATCCACAAAAAGCCCAAGTGAAACAATTTTCCAGTCCAAGACAACTTGGAAGGTCTGAGAGAAGGGTCTGTTGCACTAGAGTTAGAAAGGGCATGCAGCACAGCCCTGCCAAGCTGCACTGACTCCAACCATCCAGGAACAGCCTGAAGAGCACCTGGGTGCCTGAGTTTGTGGCAGCAGTGATGGTTTCCAGATTTCTCAGCCCAGGGATTGCCAAAGACATTTGGGAAGCTCAGCAGGAAAATCCTGCCACATTAGAGTGAACATGGATGCCAGTCCAGCATAGGTATCATCATAGATTGAGTCCTAGAGGACTAGGAGCAGGCCTGGAGAGCCACCTGGCAGGGATCCAATGAGGCAACTGCTCCCAGAGTACCCAGTCCATGGATGGTAAAGGTGACAGGGGAGATTGCAGAGGTGTCTTTGTTATCTCTGAGACAGGACTCTGTGACTTTGCCAATACTCAGATCCAGGTCAAAGCATGGGACCTAGAAAAGGTCTCAGGAAAAGGATCAGAAGCACAGCAGATATAATTTACTACAGTAGAACAGGGACCCTTCTTGCAGTTCCAGGGCAGAGGGAAGTCTTGTGACCATCCACAGACCAGAAGATAGGCCAGGAGAAAAGTCAAAGCCTCTCATAAGACCTTGGAAGAGGAATTGAGAACTTAGAGGTCCCTGGGGAGATATCCCTAAAAACAGGTGCAGAAACTGCCTGAGACTGTGTATCCTCCACCCTGGAAGAGCCCTACCTTGATATATAAAGATCTAAAATCAAGTCATAGACTGAAGTAATGAGCAAACAATGGAAGGAAAAAAATCCAACCATAGACAATTACTTTGGTCCTATGGAAAATCAAAATACACACTCAGAAGATAACAAAGTCAAAGCTCCTACATCCAAAGCCTCCAAGAAAAATAAAAATTGGTCTCAGGCTATGGAAGAGCTCAAAAATGATTTTGAAAATCAAGTAAGAGAGGTAGAGGAAAAATTGGGAAGAAAAATGAGAATGATGCAGGAAAATCATGAAAACCAAATCAGCAGCTTGGGAAAGAAATTATAGAAAAATACTAAAGAAAATATTATTTTAAAAACCAGTTTGGATCAAATGGAAAGAGCAGTCAAAAAGGTCAATGAGAAAATGAAAACTTTAAAAAGCATAACTGGTCAGATGGAAAAAGAGATATAAAAGCTGTCTGAACAAAATCATTCCTTCAAAAGTAGAATGGAGCTAAGGGAAGCAGATGATTTTGTGAGAAACGTAGAAACAATAAAAGAAAAACCAAAGAATGGAAAACTAGAAGAAAATGTGAAATATCTTTTTGGAAAAACAACTGACCTGTAAAAGAGATCTAGTAAACATCGTTTTAAAATTATTGGATTACCTGAAAGTCAAGTTCAAAAAAAACCCAGCCTAGACATCATATTTCAAGAAATTCTCCAGGAAAATTGCCCTGACTATCATAGAAGCAGACGGTAAAATAGAAATTGGAAGAATCCACCAATCACCTCCTGAAATCCCAAAATGAAAATTAAGTAATATTATAGCTAAATTTCAGAACTCCCAAGTCACTGAGAAAATATTACAAGCAGCCAGAGAGAGAGAGAGATAATTCAAATTTCATGGAGCTACAGTCAGAATTTCAACAGAATTTAGCAACTTCTATATTAAGGACAAGTAGGGCCTAGAATATAACATTCTGTAATGCAAAAGAACTTGGATTACAACTGAGAATCAGCTCCTAATAAAATTGGACATACCCTTTCAGAGGAAAAGGTGGATATTCAATGAAATAAGGGACTTTCAAACTTTCCTGATAAAAATGACCAGAGCTGAACAGAAAGTTTGATCTTCCAGAAGAAGATACAGGTGAAGCTTAGACAGGGTGGATGGGAAGGGTAAATCATGAGGGACTTAATAAGGTTGAACTTCATATTCCTGCATGTGAAGATAATAGTGATAACTTATTTCTACCTTCTCATTTATTAGGGCATTTAGAAAGAGCATATTATGTGTGTGTGTGTGTGTGTGTGTGTGTGTGTGTGTGTGTGTGTGTGTACATGAGTGAATTTCAAGGACAGATTGAATTTCAAGGCAGAATATAATAAAAAATATGGAGTTAATGGGGGAGAAAGGAATGTACTAGGAGAAAGGGAAAGGAGAGGTAGAAAGGGGATAAGTTATTTCACATCAAAGAGGCAAGTAGAAACTTTTGCAGTGAAGTTGGAGAGGGTAAAAGAAAAGGGGAGTGAATGAGCCTTACTCTTATCAGAAGATGCTCAGATAGGGAATAACATACACACTCAATTGGGTATAGAAATCTATCTTACCCTAATGAAGAATAGGAGAGGAAAGGGATGGGAGAAATAGGACAGTGGGAGGGGAGGAGGGTGAAGGTGATAGAAGAGTGGCAGAGGGTAGTCAGATGCAATACTCCTATGAGAAGGGATAGAGTGAAAGGATGGGAGGATAGAATAGGATGGAGGGAAATATAGCTAGCAAAAGCAACTATGGTAAAAATTATTGAAGCAATTTCTCTGATGGACTTATAGAATGCTATCCATCCCAAACACAGAGCTGAGAGTGTCTGAATAGACTGAAGCAAACCTTTTTGCTCTCACTTTCTTTTTCTTGAATTTTTTCTTTTAGAGGAGCAGGGGGTTATGTTTGCTTTTACAACATGCCTGTTGTAGTAATGTTTTTCATGGCTATACATTTTAACCTACACCAAGTAACTTGCTTCCTCAGTGACAGGAATGGGATGAGAGGAATGGAGAGAAATTGGATTTCAAGGTTTTGGAAATAAATGTAGAAAGTTGCTTTTGCATGTAACTGGGGGAATTTAAAAATAAAATACATTTAAAAAAAAGAAGAGGATTTTGAGAGGCAAAGATGAAGAGGGAGTATATCCCAGAAATAGGGGCCAACTTGCATGAACACAAGGAAAGAAGAAATGGTATGTCAAATTTAGGGTACAGTTAATAGTTGTGACTAGACTGCAATATTTATGAAGCAGTTTACTTGCAATGAGGCAGTGAAGCAGCCATGAACTTCATTTCTAAATAAGCTATAGCAACATCTAACACCCCCCCAAGAATTCAGAGAGACAGTATTCAAAAGAAATAAATAGATGCAAAGGTATTTTGAAAAACAAAAGCTATGCCAGAACCAGAAACTGTTACTTTTGTTGGTAATTCTCATGGCTCTGATTTCTTCTGTTATTTCCTAAACAGTTCTAGAATTGAGGTTCCTATGGGCACCTTCTTAGCTCTGTCTTAAACATCAGAGCAGACATGGACTGTGAAGATTCAGGCTCTGTGTCCCTCTGTTCTTGGAATGTTATTAAAGTTTTATTGCCTTCTTAGTAGAAAAAAAAGAATGCATACTGGTAGGGACATGTTAGCTTTAGTAGAGAAAATACTCCTCAGACTTATCCCCAAGAGGTGTGATGGATAGAGAGATGGACCTAGAATCAAGAAGACCCATCATCCCAAGTTAAAATCTGATCTCAGACACTTTCTAGCTATGTAACCCTGGACAAATCACTTAACCCTGATTGCCTCAGCTCCTCCTTTATTAAAATAAGCAGAAAAAAAATGTCAAACCATCAAAGTGCCTTTGCCAAAAAAAAACATCAAATGGGATCAGAAATAGTAGGACATATCTGGATAAAAAGAATTAAAAGAATCCTGTAATGTAAAGAGAAATGGACTAGGAGTCTTAAATGATTTAAATTGCAATCCCAGGTTTGCCATTGACAATAGAATTTTGGCAATTTATTCAACTTTTCCATACCACATAGGATAAATGGATTTAGAGTTTTAAGGACTGTTAGAGATTATATAATAAAAACTTCTCATTTTACAGATGGAAAAATTATATTCAAAACAGATTGAAGTCTGGGAATTTGGAGACTTGGGGGCTACAATTGAGATTAAATGACTTGCCCAGGGTTACACAGCTTACATAGTTGGAAGTTTGTCATAATTACTATATCAGGCCAGGTTAGTGATCTTTCTTGGACTCTTCATCTCTTTCTTCTTTTTCCCTTGATGGTTTTTATTATTATTTTACTATAGCATTGCTTCTTTTTCTCTTTCAATTTTTTTTCACTCAAATGCTTGACATTAAATTTCTTTTCCACTCTGGTTTATGAATTTTCTCATAGAAGTTGATGTTCTTAAACTACAATACTATTCCAGTGCCACCTTTTCCTTACTTATGAATATTGTATATTCTTTCATTTTTCCAATTCCTTCATCTGTCACATCTAATGAAGACTCAATGGCAATTGTGATATTGAATTTATTCAATGTATTATTAATGCTAAATTATTGTTTTCTTTACTTTGTGAACTCATTTGTAGATATCTTAAGCCATTATTCATCTTAGGTATTTTTCCTATGAATTATAGAAACTTACCATTGATATTTATGTCACATATGTTATTCTTTGTAGTTTCTGACTTAGTGAATGTATATAGGTAGTTTTCTCTCTTTCCTCCATTTTCAGTTTAAAGTCCTTTGGATAAAAATGCTGGTGTCCTGATGTATATATTCTTCTCTATCATTCATTAAGTGAACTCCATCCCTGGCCAAGAGTTCACATTTTGTACAATCTTTTCATGCTTTTTCTTTACTTTTGTTCCTTTGTCAAAACTACAAATATGTCTTTATTGTATGTATTGTTTAAAAATTTTTGAATTTTTTTCTACAAAGTACAGCAACTATTGAGTTTTTATTTTCAAATTAAAAGAAGAGAATTTATTGTTGTTGATGATCAGATTTTTTTTCTTGTCATGTTAATTTTTTCCCCAGGTCTTTTATGATGATATTAAAATATCCTTGAGTTAAATGTTGAATATTAGTTTGTTTATTGAAGCATATTTAGTGTATATATTTAAGGACTCATATCAATTCAAGTTCACAAAATTTATTAGGTTCTGTGTTCAAGCACTGTGCTAAGTTTAAGAAAATTAATATAAACAAGAAAGGCAATCTCTTCCCTTAAGTAGTTCACAATCTAATGAGGAATATAACTACAAAAACGAGGATAGCATGAACTAAAGTTATATATGACATATACATAATGTATACAAAGTACCTTTGAAACAGCTCTGTAAATGTCTTATTATCTTTACTAGAAAATCTTTAGTTCAGATAGAAATAACACTGATACAAGTAGTTATTTTGATATTCTAACTTTATATTCAGTATGCTATAGATTATTGTCTAGATAGATAACATAATACTGCTGGAGAGAAGGGAGGAACTTTGTCCTGTTCCCATGTGATTTGGCCTCTGTACTTTGATATCTTTTGTTCCACTTACCTTAGAAATTCTGAATATTTGAGATGATTATGCCTTTTCAAAAATTTTGAAGTCAAAGTTTTAATGAAACAATTTTACACCTAGGTAATTGGAGGCAATCATTTTACATGAGACCATTAATGTGGTCCAAGACAATTTTGTGGTCAAAATCTGTAGGAAATTTTGAAATTTATTTGTATTTGATATATAATTCTAGTCACATGTTTATAGGAATACAGTGAATGCTAAACTTCTGCAGCCTGTAGTGATAATCCTCACCATTGCATAATCTATATTGATTGTGAAATCCACACACCTTAAGGACCACTTTTCTAATGTTTCTGGTGGTAGTGATCTGGTCTAGATTTGCCATCACAAAATTCTTAATTTTTGATAAACAAATGATTTCATAAACAAACTTAGTCATTGTTCAACATTTCTTTGTTGACATATTGTGGGCTGAGTATATATTCATGTTATATAAAGAAAACCCTTTGTTTCTTCTCATGGAAACTAGAGGAAAATCAAAGCCAAATTCATTCATGTTTGACAACTCCAAATGCATGCACATTTGATCAACTTTTATTTCTAGACAGTGAAATGATGCGCACTTATTTCTATGTGGGTTTTTCCTTACATACCTTGTTCTCAGAATTTTTATCCATCCTCTTCTTTCTTTTTGATTGGAAATGTTAGCTACTCTATACCTAACTTGGAGGTGGGTAACCCTATTAGGAAAAAAGTTATCCATTTAACCTAGTTGTCAGTTCAGAGCAATTGATGATTTAACATACTTCTTTCTCTTGTATCATCTTGTATCATCATATTTTCTAACAGCGAAGCTTCATGATAGCATCTTACACTATTGCTTGTTTCTATTGTACATTTAATATGCTGTCTGGGTGAACCTGCTCTGTTTTTATCTGACTGATTTCTTCGAAAGGATTGAGCTGCTACAAAATGATTTGTCTTGGTTTCACTTTAAATATCCTGTCAAGTTTTATCATTGTTTGTCATTTGATCCACTGTTCACAGTGTGATTCTGACATTCAGTGAAAGCAATCGCAATTCTTATTGTCACCCAGGCCTTGTTGGCTTGATTTTTTGATTGTAGAAATAAAGTAATCCATGAATGAGGAACCTACATATTCATGAGATACCATGGCAATTTAATTGATATTATTTGACTTTTACATTATCAATCACACATCAGTCATTAAAGATTTAATAAACATCTATTATGTTTGAGTCAAACTCCTACCATCAGTAGAGGACACATTGAAGCATAAGATATATTCTGGGTCTATTAGAAACTTCAGAAAATATATTAGATGTACACATGATAAAAACCCAATTAAATGATTGATATTAAATATCACATGAGTGACAGAAAGCATTATAGTGAGTTGAATAAAGTTGAAAAAATATTTGGTTTTAAAACTTACAACTAGATACAAATGACTTTATGATGGTTGTGTTATTGCAATATAAGAAATGTCCTTTCAATTTAAATAATATATCTGGAAATTGTAGCCATATGAACAATTGCTTACTACAATCTATGAATGAATCAATGTAAAGAGTAAAAGATAATCTCTGTCCACAAGGAGCTCACAGTTTAATGAGGGAGAAAATGTAAACTACAGTTAGTTATTGGTGGAAAATGTTAATTGTTTTTTAGAGATAAATATCCACCAAAAGAATAGTTAGGCCTTTCCTATAAACTCACATATAGAGTTTTTCAGTATAAGGAATCTTAAGTATTAGAGATGTTGCTGTTGTTCAATATTTTATTTATGTCTTTCTCTTCATGACCCCATGGACAATAGCATTGCAAACCCTTATACCTTCTATTATTATCTCTTTAACTCTGCCCAAGCTCATTTTCATTGGTTCCATGATACTATTTAATTTCAATATCTTCTGTGCCCTTTTCCTTTTGTCTTCAATCTTTCTTAACATCAGGGTCTTTTCCAATGAGTCTATTTTCTCATCATGTGACCAATGTAAGTAAACTTCAATATTTGAGCTTCCATTGTTGGAATTCATTTCTTTAAGTACTGACTGATTTGATCTCCTTGCTGTCCAAGGGACTTTCAAAAGTCTTCTTCAGCACCACAATTTTAAAGCATTGTCTCTGCTGTGCTCAGTTTTCCTTATAGTCATAGTGCTATGGTAGGAGTACTATAGGGACTAAGGGAAAGAGAGTGTGCTTTGAGGGATTGGACATGAATATATCATGAAGAGATATTGATTTGCATGATGCTTTGGCTATAATTCAAGGGAATGAGCTTGGGTGTAATATAAATCGTTCATGAAATGATTTTGCTTTGTATGATGCTTTGCCTCATGGAGGATACATGAAAAGAGTGTGTGGTATAAATTGATTATATTTTGATGCTATTTTTGACTCTTGAGAAGGGCATTTCTAATGGGATAGAAGAGGAGAATGTATTTAGAGAGTGACTTTGAGTTAATGCTGCTTATCAATCAATGAATCAATCAACCCTTGAGAAAGGTACTTCTATCAGGACAGATAAAAAGGAGTATATTTTGAGTTGTAGGTATAAGTCAGGTTTAAAATGATGAATAAATGAAAATAAGGATTATATTAGGATATTACTAGGAATTAGAGGATAAATAACACCATGGGAAAAGGGACAAAGACCTACTATAGTAGAGGAAAGAAGAGAAGGGGTGAACATTGAGTAAATTCTACTCTCAAAAGATTTGATTGAAAGAGGGAATAACATATATTCTGAATTGGGTTTAAAATCTATCCTATATGATTTCTCTCTCATCACATTCAATGTATAACATGGAACCAATGTAAAGACTAACAGAATGCCTTCTGTGGGGGGTGAGGGGAGGGAAGCAAGAATGGGGGGAAAATTGTACAATTCAAAATAAATAAAATCTTTCTTTAAAAAAATCTATCCTACCCTATAGGGAAGTGTAAGGGGAGGAGGGAAAGAAAGGGGAACAAAACACTGATAAAGGGAAGATAAGAGTAAAAGCAAAATTAAAGTTAAAATTAAAAAGAAAAGTTAGAGGGATTTAAAAGGAGCAAAACAGAAGAGTAATGTACAAATGGAGAAAGAAAACATGAAGGGAAGTACAGAATTAATAGTCTTAGCTATAAATGTCAATGGAATGAACTCTTACATAAAATGGAAACAGAGGGCAGAATGGATTAAAAACTAGAATCCTAAAATATATTGTTCACAAGAAAAACATTTGAAGCAGAGAGATTCATACAGGGTAAAGGTAAAAGATTGGAGAAAAATATATTATGCTTCAGCTACAGTGTAAAAAGCAGATGTAGAAATCCTGATCTCAGACAAAGCAAAAACAAAAATAGATACCATTAAAAGGTATAAAGAAGAAAACATTTTCTTAAAAGGCACCATAGGCAATGAAGGACTATCATTAATAAATATATATACATAAATGGTATAGATTCATATTCTTAGAGGAGAAGTTAAAAGAATTACAGGGAGATATAGACAGCAACATTTGAATAGTAGGGAACTTCAACCTCCCTCTCTCAGAATTAGATAAATCTAACCACAAAATAATCAAAAAGGAAGTTAAGTAGGTGGCTAGAATCTTAGAAAACTTAGATATGATAGACTTCTGAAGAAAACTGAATGGGAATGTAAAGAAATATACCTTTTTCTTTGCAGTATATGGCACTTATACCAAAATTGATTATGTACTATGGCATAAAAGCCTTATAGTCAAATGCAGAAAGACAAAAATATTAAATGCATGTTTTTCAAATCATGATGCAATCAAAATTAAGGGCATGGAAATTACATGGAAAAATAAACCCCTAATTTTAAAGAATGAGTGAATCAAACAACAAATCATAGAAATAAGCAACAATTCCATCCTAGACAATGATAACAATGAGACATCATACCAAAATTTATGAATGCAGTCAAAGCAGTTTGGGAGGAAATTTTATGTCTCTAAATGTTCCTGTGAATAAAATAAAGAGGAAATCAATCAATTGGGCATGCAAAGGGAAAAAACTAGAAAAAGAACTAATTAAAAATTCCTGATTAAATACCAATTAGAAATTCTGAAAATCAAAGGAGAAATTAATAAAATTTAAATTAAAAAATCATTGATCTAATATATAAAGCTGAGTTGGTTTAATAAAAAAAGATAAATCTTTAGTTAATCTGATTTAAAAATAAAGAAGAAAATCACAGTATCAGTATCAAAAATGAAAAGGGTGAACTCACCACCATTAAGAAGAAAATTAAAATGATATTTCAGAGCTATTTTTCCAAGTTGTATATCAATAAATTTGACAATTCCAATAGCCATAACCTTATTTGTTTTGATGTTAAGCTTCAAGACAGCTTTTACAACTCTCCTTGTTCACCCTCATCAAGAGGCTTATTTAGTTACTTACTTTTTTGTTTATTTATCTATCTATTTGTTTATTTATTTATTTATTTGTTTGTTTGTTTATTTCTCTTCACATTCTGCCATTAGAACAGTATCATCTGAATCTATGAGATTTTTGAAATTTCTCCCAGCAACTTTAATTCCAGTTTTTTATTCCTCCTGTATAACATTTCACATGATTTACTCAATTCTAATGAGAATAAAAGAAAAACAATAACAACTGATAATTATCTTGATCAGAATTCTTAAGTCTGTAAAAGTTGTTTTCCTTCACACTGTTCTTTTTCTGTAACCAACAAACACTTATAAATTCAACAAATACTTATTAAACATCCACTATATTCCAAACAATTATGTTAAGTGCTAGTGATACAATTAATAAAAGAGTCCTGCCTTCAAGAATCTTACAATCTAAAGGGAAGATAATACCCATAAATAGGTAGAAAACTGGAGTCGGGTAGAGTTTGGGGTCCAGGGGAGAAGGAATGGCACACCAGGAGATACATTGTATGGCAGCATCTTGTTAAATAAAGTTAAACCAGGCACAGCAGTAGGTCCAAACTGGAGTGAGTTAAGTCCAGTTTCTGCCCTCTACAAAGGAAGGCATGAGAAGGAGTAGAAGTCAATCAAGGCTTGAGTTAACAGAATGCTGATGAGTTTAAAGGTGATTAGCTTATATTGGAGGGGCATTTTGTTCAGTGGGATTGAAAACAACCTGAGCAGGGCATACAAAGTGAGTAACTAATTAGATAATCTCAAATATCAAGTTGAAGACACTATTTTAGGTGTTGGAGATATAAGGGCAAAGATGAAAAATAGTACCTCTCTTCAAGAACCTTAAATATTACTGGGATGAATGCAAAATTTAAATAAATATGTTTGTTAATAATAAGTCATGAGAAAGTACTAGAACCTAAGGAAATCAAAAAATGCTTCTTGAATGAACTGGCACATGAATTGAGCCTTGAATGGAACTAGAAACTTTTAAGTTATGAGTGGAAAAAGAATGCATTCTTGGCATGGGGAGCAGTCTATGGAGAGTCATGGAGGTAGCCCATGGAATGCCGAGTTCAGGCCAATGTATCTGAAATATAGAATACATGAGGGAGGAAATGTGGCATAAACCTGGAAAGATAAACTAAAATCTATTGCATAAAAATTTGTGTCAAATTAATATGTATATTTTATCCTGTTAACAATAGGGAGTCACTGAAGTTTCTTTAGTAAGGAAGTGACATGATCATAACTGTTGTTGGAAAGTTATTTTGGAAGTGGTGTGAGAATGGTTTAGGGAGAGCAGATTCTTGATCCAAGAAAATTAATTAAAAGATTGTTGAAATAGTGCAGATGAGAAGTGACGAGGCCCTCAACTGGGCAGTGATAATATAAGTAGAGAGAAGAGGATGCATAAACTGTGGAGATAAACTCATAAAGACTTGTGTATGTTATTAAATAAGGGAGGCAGTGAGGAAGAAGTAAGAATTTGAGAATTATGGGGGTTTTCAATTGTAAAGCTCAAAACAAAAATAGAGAATTTTGGAGGAGGTCTGAGTTTAGTGTGAAATTTTATGGATATGTTGAATTTGAAAGGCACTGGAATACAATTTGAATAATTGAACCCCCCCCAGTTGGTAATTAAGGTTATGAAGAGAGAATATTGAAAGAGAAGAGGACCTAGAATTGAGCTTTGCGAAATACCTATGGATAGGAGCTGAGATATGGATGATGATTCAGCAAAAGAGATTGGAAAGGTAGGTTCATTCAAACAATGGAAGAAGAAAGAGTAGTTTCCCTAAAACCAAGGGATGAGAGACATATGAGAAGAGAGGGTAGTCAATGGTGGCCAATTCTGGAAAAGACTGACACCATTAAAATTCACAACAATTATCATGGCATGATAAAACACAAAAACAGAAATGGAAGAGATTAAAAAGAGGTGGCAAGCACATGCAGAAGAACTATACAAGGAAGATCTTAACATCATCAATAACCATGGTGATGTGGTAACTGATCTAGAGCCAGAAATCTTGGAGAATGAAGTCAAGATGACCTTAGGAAGCATTGCTAACAATAAGACTAATGAAGGTGATGTAATTCTGGCTGAGCTATTTAAAATGCTAAAACATAATTCTTCAAAGTGCTGCCAGAAAATTTGGAAAACTCAACAGCAGCTACTAGATTGGAAAAGAACAGTTTATGTCACAATCTTTAAAAAAAAGGCAATGCTGAATAATGTTCAAATTACTGAGCAATTGCACTCATTTCACATATCAGCAAGGTTATGCTTAAGATTCTGCAAACTAGTTTTCTGCAACATGTGAACCAAGAATTGCCAGAAGTTTAGGATGAATTCTGAAGAGGCAGAGGAATAGAGATCAAATTGTCAACATTCATGAGATTATGGAGAAAGTAAGGAAGTTAGGGAAAAAAAACCCTACTCCTGCTTCATTGACTACATTAAAGCCAAAAGAGATGGGTGTGTTAGATTATTTTATTTGTCCCCTATGAACCTTAAATGGGTCACAAAGCAACAATTAGAACCAAACATGGAACAAGTGATTGGTTTATTTGGAAAAGATTACAAGCAAAACTTTTTGAGCTGAAGAGTCATTTAAAAACTTTTTGATGAGGGTGAAAGAGGAGCGTATAAAAGCTGACTTGAAGCTTAATATAAAATAACTAAGATAAAGGTAACTGGCTCCATCACTTCCTGGCAAATAAAAGGAGATGAAATAGAAGCAAATTTGGATTTTTTTACACTTGGGCTTAAAGATTACAGCTGACAGTAACTTCAGAAACTGGCTTGTTGGAAGGAAAGTTGTCTCATCTGGACAGCATACTAAAAAGCAAACTTAGCATTTTGCCAGCAAAAGGTCCACATGACTAAAGCTGTGACTTTTCCATTAGGAATGTATGGTTGTGTGACAGTAGAACTAAGGAAAGCTAAGCACTGGAGACACAACACTTTTGAAGTATGGCGCTGAAGAAGATTTTTGAGCTTCCCTTGGACAGCAAGGAGATCAAATCAGTCTATACTTAAAGAAATTAATTCAGACTATTCATTTGGAAGGTCAGATACTGAAGTTTACTTACATAGATCACATGATGACAAAATGGGACTCATTGTAAAAGTCCCTGATATTGGGAAAGTTTGAAGGCAAAATCAAAAGGTGACAGCAGAGGATGTGATGGACAGATGGTGTCATGGAAACAATGAACATGAGCTTTGGCAGACTTCAGGAGACAGTCAAGAATAGAAGGACCTAGTGTGCTATTATAGCCATGTAGTCAGGAAGAATCAGAAACATCTGATGAACAGCACCAACAAAAAATATGTTTTTATCAATAAATATAAAATATAAATTCCACCAGTACTATCAGATGAGGCTCTATAATTTTTTAATATTAAAAAAGTTGTCTTATATTATGCAAATTGGTAATATTGCATCAGAAAGTTCTAGGAAGAAGAGATCAGGGGGAGCTATTATTATCAAAAGTGTTTCTTTTGAAGAGGTAGAACTTAGTTGGCTTTAAAGGATGTGAAAAGAGAAAGAAATGAGAAGTGTACTTTTCAGGTAGGGAGCAAAATTACATAGTTGATAAATGGTCCAGGTATTGTGTGCCATGGACAAGTAAGTGATGTTCCCAGTTGTTACATGTTTCATATTAAAATAAATTTCACATTAAATATGTAGTAAGATATTAAAATGGATTGGGACAAGATTTTTTCCCTTTTGTCAACTTTTAAACCTGACAGAAATACAAGGAAGATATTGGATGCCAGTGCTTGAGGAAGGACCAAAGTGCTAGGTTTGGATCACAAACTTTACTAAGTTGTGTTTTTTTAATTGCCTTTCTTTAAAATTGGTAAGATTTTCTTAAAGGGCATATTTTATATCTATAAATTAACTTTAAAATCTTATTTTATTTTTATGATAAAAAGAATATTTCTTTGGGAGATATTTATGATGTTGAGGTTTGAAAAGGTTGTTACACTTTGGAAACATAATAAAGTTGCATTGGGTAGTGTAAGCTAAAAGTTCTAGCCTATTAGGGCTAAATTTTAAATTTCTAATCTTGATTTCATATAGATTTTTTTTTATTGTCTCTTATTCCATGGACACATGGCCTTATTTAAGGCCAAACTATATATATATGTATATATATATAGACTTCCTATGTGTAACATTATTTCATTGGTGGTGGTGGTGGTAGTGGTGGTGGTTGTGTGTGTGTGTGTGTGTGTGTGTGTGTGTGTGTGTGTGTGTGTGCGCGTGTGCATGTGTGCATGTGTGTGTGTGTGTGTGTGTGTGTGTGTGTGTTGTGGGAAGCTCAGAAAATGGGGATTATTTAAAAATTAATTACTGAATATGGACCTGAAATTATGCACTTGCATGTTAAACTGTTATTTCCAATGAAACAGATTGCTGAATATCTTAAGGACTTTTAAGGTCTGCACCAATTTATTGGGGGTAAAGGAAAAAAGAAAGAAAAGGATAAATGGGAAAATATGCCATCCAGGGCAATAGAAGTTTCTCAGTCATACAATTGACTCCATTTTAGCAAACATTGAGAGTCTTTGCCAAGCTGTTAAATCTTCCCTATAGACCTAAAGGACAAAACCAACTAAACCAAATATTCATTTCCCCCTTTCCCCAACTGCCCTCCTGATGTCACCAGGTTCCACACCCTTTCCTGTCATTACATTCCATACCCTCCCCTGTTGCTAAGGGCCCTGGACATTCTTATTTTTCAAAGCTCCAGGTGCTGTTTTCTCCTGACTTACAAATAGAAAATGCTCAGGTCTACATACTATGCAGGGTCCTTGGGCTGAAAACTTGAAAGAGGTATCCTCATTCAGGCTGTGTAAATTCTAATGCCAGAGCCACACACATAAATATTTGAACTTCTGTGCATAGTCCAACAATCCAGTACCCACATCCCAGCATCCACACATGATGGAAGGAAAAATGTTGGGTAAGGAAGTAGATTTCAGCTTTAACAATTGAAAATGCCAATGGCTTAATTATGCTAAGCAAGAATAGACAGCCTTTGATATTTAAATTTTGAGAATACTTTGAATAATGTTTTTAAATAACAAAATACAGCCACTAACCCAATTACACAAAGCCAGCTAATATAATCCATAATTTATTCACTGTTTAATATCTTCTGAATGATATATACACATATAGATATATATGTATCCATATATATTGGGCTTTATTTTTGTAGTTATTGAAGAATGTATTTTAATTTCATTTGTAAGATGGTGACATTTTGTTATAGGAGTAGTTCTTTTTGTTTAAATTATAAATAGTGTAACTATATATGTAGTTATAAGTGATTAAAATATTCATTTATTCCTCTGAAAAATATACTATTTACCCAGGAATGAAATATGCTAAGCTGTTGAATTTTGTTACCTTGGTAACATCTGGAAAGAACAACCAGCTCTAAAAATGTTTTCTCCTTTATTATTTATATTTTATAGAAAAATTACAATCACAGCACTTTTGTTAAAGAATATTCTGACAGATGATAATTTTGATCTTCCATGAAAATAGATGCATATTTACTACATAGGCATGGTAATTATACATTTAAGAAGCATATATGTTCAATGTATGACTATAGTCAGATTTATATTTATATTAATTGTATCTTAAAGAGTATTTACATATTTAAGAAGGGTGGGATAATATTCTCTTTACAATTAACATTTTGTAGCTCTCTGAAAATGTCAAATATAAAAAAGGTAAAATCAGGTAAATATGGCATGACTTCATTTTGACATATATTGTATGTGTATGGCTTCTTTCATTTCATTGACCAAAATTCACTGCATTTCAGACTGCTTTCATTTACTTTAATGCAAGAAATTATACTTATGTAAAGAATATTTGCCTAGATAGTTTCTATTCAAATTACTTCATTAATTTTGCATTTCCAAAACTGCAGGTAATACTTTAGTTAAACAGTGTTTGGAACTAATAAAATTTCTAGTTTTAGAAGGTATAGTTCATAAAATTTACCAGGTTTTCTAGATTATACTTTATCATATAGAATAACTTTAAATATACCTGAGAGTAGTACAATATGCACTAAGAGAAATTGTTGCCAAGAATGACCAAATCTTTTGATTGTTTTACAAATCTAGGTGTTTGGTATATAGCTGAAATATCCTTATTTGAGGTCTTTTGTTGAAAAACTTATGAGCTTAAAATACTTTTTTTTAATGAGGTACTTTTCATCTTATAAATTTAGCATTAAATCTTAGAAGTAATCTAGTCGAAGCCCTTCTTTTTGAAAATGAGAAGCTTTATACTAAGGGAAGAAAGCATGGAATTTGGAACCAGTTATGTTTGAATCCTGGCTCTATTCTACCTGTGTGAATTTGATTGTCACCTACCATCCTAAGGTCTTAGTTTCCTTAACTCTAAAACGAGGGTACTGTACTGTCAGTGATCCCAGAGTACCTCCTAATTCTAAATTATATGACCTCAAATTAAGAAAAAGGTTTTCAAGTCTTTTGCTCTCATTTAAACTCTTACAGTGTTAAATATTATCAAGGACCCCAAAAAGCTTTGATTTATGAGTTTTATTCATTAAAATTTCCTAAATTAGAAATTAAAACTGATAATTTAAAATTTTATTTATAAATTCATTGAAAACAAAAATAAATGCATTACTT